>NC_135506.1:100071425-100371425 GCF_052857255.1 Amblyomma americanum | reverse complement strand
AGCTGACTTCAAGAAGGGCCTGATGGCGCACTTTGGCTTGGAGCTCCTGCCGCCGCCTTCCTGCGGTCCTGTTCCCGACTCAGAAGCTGCGGCGCCACTCGACTTCCCACCCCCGGCCGCATTCCCGAACCAAGCTGCTTCGGCTTTCCCTCCGCCCACCCCTACGTCGGAGCCCCTCCCCACACCGGTCTCTCCACCGTCGCTGCCACCAAATGAGCCCCAATCCTGGGCTCGGCTAGGGCAACGCGTGCAAACGCCGGTCTCTTTCCAACAGTCTCAGCCGGCAGCCTCCTCCTGGACCGCCGTTTCTCTCCGGTTTGCTCCACCGGCCCCTTCCAGCGCCTCCTCTCCTAATGCATCCACGGAAGCTCCACGCCCAGTGCACAACCTCGTAGTCCCCGAATCTACAGTTTCATCCGACACGACCGAATACCTGGGCGCCGATCATGCCACTGGCGGGCACCGCCGCCCTGCCAATGCCAGGAGTGCTGCGTCAACCACAGCTCTCCCAACCACCCGTGTTGTGAATTCCGGTACGCGCGTTCCTGCACAGCCGGCTTGTTAACTCGACACACAGCCCGCTTTCGCCCTCGGTTTTACATCCGCTTTTCCTGCGCTTGGACACCTCAACGGCCGCAGTCGCGCAGTTCCGCTTACTGGACTCCTGATAGACCAGCCGCTTCCACTTCCCAGTTGTGCCTCCCATGACCCGTGCTGGGTGCCGCCTCAGTCCAGCTCAGTGCCGCCCTTTCCACCTGAAACTTTCGCGGACAGCAGTGTTTACTGCCTGTCTACCAAAATCCTCTGCCACCCAGACACTTCGGTTTTCAGCTGCGCTTCTCTCTGAATCACTTCTCAGCGCACCATTTTATACGTGATCAGTGTGCCGTTCACCCGTGTCTAATGGGACACCCCTATTCTGAGTTCATCCTACTGCCCTGTGGCCATTCGTCGGTCACCGCCCTTCAGCGTTGTTCACCCTCCTGAGGCCTGAACCCAACGCCGGCGCCCCCACTCGGATCACCGACTTTCGCTTCTCCCTGGACATTATGTGCTCAACAAAATTTCCAGGCCCTCTACGGGACTTGTACATAACTCTCTTCGTTTCTTTTTCCTTTATCGCGCACCACGGTAGGGGGGGGGGGGGGGCATCTGTAGCGGCGCTGGCATCGCAAGCGGAGCTGATGACGTTGAAGCTGGGAACGCGACCTGGCTCTCATGCCAGCCATGTTTGTGCCATGTTTTAAGAGGAAGAAGAAGAACAAGAAGACCTGCCTCGCGCAGTACAGAACCTCGTTTTCGGCAATCGGCCTAGCCAGCAACGTCGACAGCCCGCTCTGTCTGCTCACCAGCCGCGGCTACCAGGACATCCAATAAATGTCGTCACCTTTCACAGTCCCCTCCCATACAAGCGTATTCATGTTTAGCGTATAGCACAACTATACATAAATTGATCCGTATTTTCTATGAGATAAAGTTCCGGCCGAGAGTAGGTAGTTGGCTGAATTTAAGAGAAAGTTCTGGCAGACGGTATGTGCCGTACTGAAAATTTCTAAAGGAGATGTTTTGGGACACGGGGGAATAACCTCGGAAGGAAATAGCAAACAAAATCTAGGTTGGCGCCACCAAGAATTTGTTGCAGGTGAGGAATGCCCTTTTTATTTCGCCAGTATAAATTATTATGGTCGCTACTTGGCAGAAAGCTTAACCTCGAAACAGTGGCAAAAAATAAAGAAATTTTTAATGCTAACGCGGTCGTTCCGTCCCGCTTTTGGTGCCAGACGGGTGAACCATCGAGCTTACCAAACCCAGTCGGTTCTAAGGTGCATCGAAAAGCGTAGATTTTGCTTTCGGCGTCTCCGGTGATGCGAATAGAACTTTGTTTTTCTGCGTTCTTTATTTTACCGTCTTTCCTCCTATGTTCAGAGTCCCACCGGAATCGGGGAGGTGTATTTTCTTTGTCTTAATTTTTTTCTTCTCGGCCACGCACCAATGGTGCCGGCTCGCATCGCCGCCTGTTCAACAGCAGTGCTACGTTCGGCCTTCTGTCGGTACAGTTTGATTGCGTTATTACTCCACTATTTCCAGTAGGTTTTGCTTCGCTAGCTGAAAAGTTACGTGTCCGCTTAGTCACGCCAATCGGAACACAGTGGTCTAGTAGAGCTTCCCTGTTCGATTGATCTCTGTTTGGCTAAATGGTTAGCACTCGCATTAAGCTGGTGCATCCAATGCTGCAAGTTTTTAAACTCTGATTTATATGCTTCTTGTTTACTGGAAGTATAGGCGCCGGTTCAGCTCCGGACAATGCTTTATTTTGTTTTATGATTTGATACACTTTTTGTAACTTTTGTGCTCTTATTTATTTGTCCCCAATGGTCGAAACATTACAGGAGGGAGTGGGTGAACCAGATACAATTAATGCACGGTACAAAAAAACAAGAGAAGCAAAATGTACGAGAAGGATAGGTGGTTGAGGGAGATTAAGTTCGCGGGGATAGGGTGGCCGGTAGCCTTGCACACAACAGGGTTAATTGGAGAGATATGGCAGAGGCCTTTTTCTTGCAGAGGGCGCAGTCAGGATGATGATGATGATGATGATGATGATGATGATGATGATCACAAGAAACAAGCATGGTAAGCCGTGACGACGCAGGACAAGCAAAGAAATTTTGAAATCGCCTGTAGTGATTGATGGCGACAATGTAAAAGGGAACTTTTCTCCATGAATGAATAACGTCGAATGATGCCAGGCAGGGAGGAGGACATGATTAAATGATACCGTTAACCCTAAGAGAGCGCCATACGCTGCGTTCTCGACAACGAAATGGTGGCGCCAGATTAAGGTCGGTAGATAGCAAAATTCAAAACTAATGACGCTGCCACTTATTTCTTGCTCCTTTACACGCACTCACGTACGCCCGCCCGCCCGCTTCTGTAAAATGTTTATAAAGGCCGCAATAAAGCGCAGCGATAAAGTGCGCGCAATGAGTTTTCAGCAGAGTAACGGTGGCTGCGAGGCTGCGAACGGCTCTTGATCCCTGTCTTTTGGTTCGGTGCTTGTGTTGCACCGAAATACCTGGCAATGCAAAGCTGACAGACAGGCTTTAAAAAAATGAGATGTGGGTATTGCGAATAGCGAACTGGAAATTCTAAAATTTATCTAGACGTCTAACTGCAAGAGTTAATAAATTCACTTATAGCAACTGCAGCTTGCTGTCCAACATATCTGAACTGTTTCAGATGTCGACCACCGCTGACATTAATCTCTTGAAGAAAACGTCTCATGAAGTCAGAACCCTTTAAATTATAGCTAAGAGTCTTGAGTGAAGCATCCTCTATACAGGTTGTTTCACCTAACACTGTATGCAGTCCTTAAAAACGAGTTTTTTCATTTACAAAAGCGCTTTTTTTGGTATTGAATTGTTAGTAGTGTAGTGCACCAGAATAATGCTAAGACGTCTTAACTAGTAGGCTGGTTAACTTGTATTGAAGCGTTAATTTTTTAACTAATACTGTTAGGGTTCTTATTGAGCAGCTTGTAGCGCCCTCCCCGCAAGTGATATCCATATCAATTTTAGGCGTTCGAAAATGCCATCCGACAGAAAGCGAGGCAATTTCGGGGCGTACACGACAGAAAGCAATTTCAGGGCGTACACGACAGAAACCGAAGCCGCTCGATCGGACAAAGCGCTAGCTCCGATTATTAGAGCGCATCACACACCGGTGCGCACGCCGTGTGCTCTATAACCGCTCTTCGCTCCCAATCTGGTGCTCTGAAAGGAGCACATGACAGCCGCACTGCTGTGTGCCGCGCTCATTGACGTAACCAGCGCTCTTTCCGGTCGCGCAGTTTCACTTTCACCCGTGTGCGGTTCCAATAATGCTTGAGTTGCGGCGGCGAATAGAATGGGATTTTAGAAGAGGAAAAACACTCATACGAATTTTACTTACGGTTGGCTGCATGCCCCTTAATAATTAAGGGTGGCCAACATAAATAGTTAATAAACATAATCTTAGAATATTAGTTTACAAGCCTGCCAGTAAGTGCGTCTTAGCTGTCTGTGTAACTAGAATGCCGTGTACTGTTAATACAGGCCAGTTTGTTTGTTCTTTTGTCCCGTTTAATGGCAGGGATCTGCACACTCCACGAGCCGAATATGTGCTCCACTTCATTGTTATATCTCCAGGTTCTGCTTAATTTCCGGTAAGACACACTGCGTGGTGAGTGACACCGGACGGGAAAATGCGGTCGAGGATGTGTAAACACCCAGGGACATGTGCACAGTCGGCAGAATGAAGTATACACTGCGTGCTTGCAATGAAAAAAAAAATATTTAGTGTTACCTCATGACCATGCCTCCCGGTATCATTACAAGCGGATAGCACGTGAGCGTCCTGGCATTTACGTTTTTGGGCTGCGTGCCGGCAGTGAAGTGGATTTTTTTTTGACAGCGGCCACAGTGATTAGTCCTCATGCTGTAACGTCACGCATTACGCCACAGGAACGCGCAATCGCAACTCACTACAGACCGAGTTCACAGTGACGACAGGGGTCAGCATTGTGACGTTACGGGTACTCTATCACAAAAGAACGCCTGTAACAACGAATATATGACATAATTATCTCAAAGAGGAAGAGATATAGGGAAAAATTACATTTAATAGCACCCGTCTAAGGGTTGACGGGGACCCAAGGCGCATCTCGGTCCCAGCCATGTCCTCCTCTTCAGCCGTCGACCGGGATCTCCTCTATCTCAGCAGCGGCCAGGGCGGGACGGAAGACTTCGCGTTGCCTCTGTTCTTCCTGCTCGAGAAGCAGTGCCTCCGAGGACTCATCTGTTCTGTCAGGTTCTCCAAAGCTAGGGCAGGTCCATACCATCTCAATCATGTCCGCTATGCCTTCGCAACGCTTGCACTTGGGGCTGAAAATGTCCGGGTGCCACTTGGTATAAAGCTGGGGGTTTGGAAATACTCCGATTTGTAGCTTACGGCACCCTGTACCTCGAATTGCTCAGTGGTATTCGTCCTGTGAGGAGTTTTTCTGCCGGCTGTACGAGAGAAGCGTTAGACCTACAGAGGTTGGTGAAACGACCACGCAGCAGACGCCATCGCTCTAAGTCATACTAACCGAGCGACGGCCGATGCGTTGCGACTCGATCCAGTTATGGAGACGTACGGCGACATCCTGAAGGATCTTAGAGGACAAAGGAAGTTCTCCCACAGCCAAGTCGCCAAAGAGGAGACTAAGTTGGAGACAGCTGCAAATAAACACATACCCATGCTTGTTTACTCTATATAAGAATACACACCATTACATACAGTCCCGCACGCCCATGGTGCGGGGAGAGCCACGCCATACCACACCACAGTAAAACCCTGCAGTCCTAGTCACACACAATGTGGTGGCAGAGAAGTGGGAGGTAGCGCTGCTCAGCTGAAAATCAGAAGGTCAGCTTCCGCTGGTCGAACGGGCGTAAGCTGCCGCAGCCGCCGCTGGAGTCCAGGACTAGAGACTCTACCCATGAAGATTCCCATCACGCTATGAGCAGTGTATAAACGTTTTGTTTCTCTCTCTCTCTCTCTCATACACATTCTGAGTTGAAATGGATAAAAGCGCTGTGATTGTAATAGTAGGCTACAAAAAATATCATGCTGCCTTTTACATCACCAGCAACAAAGTAAATGGAGCTTGTATGAAAACGACGACTTGAGAATTGGAGGCCAGTTTCCAGCCTATTAAAACCTGCACACGGATCAGTGTGCCTTACGACGTCCTTGGCGACGAGGGCAATAAGCGCTGAAAGGAGCAGGGGGCACATAATAGCCACGGCAGGCTTAACTGATGGCTTACACAAAGGGGGCCCTGAATAGGACTCCCAAGTAAGACTGATAATGAATAGGCGCAGGCAGCGCGCCTGCCGTGAGGTTTATTAACGGTATAATTAACCAACATATATTAGCAATGCCACCCTTGAATGTGCTGTCTGTACTTATCATATTTCGATGCGCGTTAGGTTCCCCCTTTAGTGAGTTATATCGTACCTTTGTTTTTAAGCACTTTTAAAGGGACACTGAGGAGAACCCTATCAAAATTTTTTTGTTAGCAATATCTGATAGTTCGGCATTTCATGGCTTTGTTGACGCTTGTCCGGGAGAGAAAGATGCATTTATTTGAAAGAAATTTGGATTCGAAGTTGAAAAATTTTTTCCCGCCGCTCCGATTCAAACTCGAGAAGTCTTATGACGACACGGAGAACTGTTATGACGACACAGAACGGAGTGACGTGAAACGTGACGTAAACGAAGACACCGTGATTTCTGGCGGCTAGCTGGGCGGTCTAGTGGCTGCCGAAATGAAAGCTACCGCCGCCGTACGTTGAAGGCATCTATCGGGGGTCGCCACCGTCGCTTCGTTTACGTTTGCACCGGCGTCTTGCCAGCGTTACGATGGATCCCGTTTTCGAACCCGAAGACGTAGTCCTCGAAAAAACTCTGGCCTGCATTTCAGCGACCTCAGCCCCACAGAGTGTGCGATGCTTTTGAGGGAGCACGGTTAGGTTAGGCGCCGGCGGGTGGTTTTCCCCCTTCCTCAGAGAGCAGCCGCTGCAAACTAAATATCATAACACTAGTGCGGGGAGTCGCGAGGGGTGCGTTGCGCCCATCGGAGGCTGGCCGGGGCTTTGGGGCCAACGAATTGCGATTCCTTGAACGGAGTGGTTGCACGGCGCAGCAGACATCGTCGAGGCCTCCCAGGGTTGCATGGGCCAAGTTATTTATTTATTTTTTACCACAAAAAACAAATGGGTGCTTGAGGGCGGTCGCGTTTAAAGTCGGCGGCTTGAAACCAAAGCCGGCGCACGACGCTTCAACGGCTTCCGCTTGATCCAACGGGTCCACTGGATCTGGCTATCTCGCCAACTTGCATGTACCTTCACGTATGTACTGTGAATGGATTAAAATAGCCGAGCTCGAAAGGAACAACTCCGCCGAACTGCCGCAGCTATTGAATATAACGCGCACCTCGCCGCGGAGCCAAATCAGTCTGGCCGGGCCGGCGGCGGCTGGCGCACTCGGCGCGAAATAGATACATGCTCCAATATCCTCGCCAATGCGGTCAGAGTGCGCCGAATCCGCCGAACGCGTCGGCGGTCAATTGCAGTTGGAGTATAGAGGGTCTCGCTTTGACCGACGTGACTTCGCCGTGCAGGGCGCGCGCGCGCGCGCCTCGCCGCAGCATAAACGCTGCCTTAATTAACAGAGCCTGCGCTTAACCGCTAACAAACGTATTCAGCGGCGGCATCCATGAGAGCCACTGAAACCCCCCGCCCACTCACTAAATAAAAGACAGGAGGTCCGGTGCCGAGGTTCGGAATCGAACCAGGGCCTTCGGCGTTTGAGGCGGAAACGCTACCGCTCCGCTACGACGGCTCAAGTTACAGCCGTCAATAAAGGCGCATCTATATATAGTGAAAGCACTCTTCTGATGCAGAAATCTGCGCGCTTTCGCTAGGTATATCCTGGCCTAACAGAGCAAGGCATCAGCAATTTTTATGAACTGCCTTGTACCTTGTCTCCCGTCCCTAATAAACGATTTCCGTTAAGTAGTTTGAAGTTGACTGGCACAGCCGGGAATGTTTAGCCGGGCAAGCGTGCGAATACTCAAGTGCTGCCTTGTACGATCACCGACCATCGTGCCATCATAGCTTTTCATCGACCGTAACGATCATCTGACAAGCCTTAACAGGCTCCTTCAAAGGTTAACTAGCACTTGAAGCGGCACTTGGAGTTCCTCTGCTGTTCGGCGCTTGTAAATCGAAGCGCGTCCAAAACAAAACCACTGGGCACGCAAAGCTCATAGACGCGAAGCGCCATAACAAATCGAAACTCTCCTGGCCGCCTGTGGCGCCGCCAAGCATACGTTTTCTTTGCTTCCAACATTCAGGTTGTCTTTTGCCTGCCTTCCTTGCGTGATAAAAGTGCACTATTGGTTTTAAAACAAAACTTACTTCAATATTGATCTGCGCAACCTACCTTTGTCGGCCTCAGAGATTCGCGAAACTAAGTAGGATGAAAAATTCCTCCAACGTGGCGTCTCTAGTCCTACGGCGTCACCACGCTTGTACTTGCGAGATTGGCCTGTGGTGGTGATACCTGTATTTTGGTTCTTGCTATTTTCCACCTTACAAGAGCTTTGTTTTCAGTAAGAGCGGCGTTTTTGTGATCAGGAGCTGGTATTCTATCGATACAATCCAACTTCAATTTCTCCTCAGTGGGGGAGAAAGAAAACAATCCTCCGAAGTGCCTGCCTTTATTACATCGTCAGAGCATCAGTGAGTCGTATGTTAGTGGTTGGTTTAGGCCTTCTACACGGTAACAGGCGCGCCAATTGCAGCATGTATTTTTTATCAAATGTGGTGGGATGGATGAGTTATCGCATATCTGATTTTGGCTATCAGCCGGCCCCACGAGCACTATGTCAATCATAATCCAATGTGCAGTCTCAGTCAAAACTCTCTGAACAACACACTGCTTTTGGGCAGCATAGTGGAGCCCTCACGCTACCCTTCAACCCCAAAGGCCTTTGATAGGCGATGGTAAGGGCTGCTCTAGACTTACAGGAGTGCGTAGCTTACCGTACATTTGGAATGCTATACTATGCGACTGAAAACCAAAGCCTGTGGCCTGAACACTTTATATAGGGGGTTGTCGGTATGATAACGTTAAATGATTTTATAGGTCCGGTGATGCTAACGTAGGATTGGACATAAATTTTGCTCCATTTACAGACTGAGCTACACGCTGCATTTTCCAAGTTGTACGTGGTAACCAAAAACTCGTGCGTTTACCCGTTACTACAAGAAAAAACTGCGCGAGGTAATTTTGCCGGTGAGAGCGCGTTCTGGATAATGCACTAACCGTGATCATAGTATTGTCACCGGCGAAAATACAGAGAACAAAGCTGTTCACTCGGGCGAGGTTTGCCAACACCGCCGCGCTCGTTCTGGACAAAGAAGACGTTCGGCCACGCGCTCGGGAACACAGTTCGACCTCCAGGTGGCGCCGGCAGAAAGTCAGCAGCGTGGCATTGCCCCTCCCATCTAAGAGGCATCGACTCGATG
Source organism: Amblyomma americanum (assembly GCF_052857255.1). Lineage (NCBI taxonomy): Eukaryota > Metazoa > Arthropoda > Arachnida > Ixodida > Ixodidae > Amblyomma > Amblyomma americanum. The sequence continues at coordinate 100,362,306 of NC_135506.1, read as the reverse complement.
CCGCACGCGAGGGGAAGAAAAAAAATAAGGCGAAAGGTAATGGCGGGGTTGGGTCCGGGGCTAACGGGAATAAAACGGCTTCATTCGCGCCACGTGGACGACCTCGGACGTCGGGTGTCGAGAGGACCGGACAGTTCCTTGAGGGAGCACCTCGTAGGTCACCGCGCTGAGGCGGCGTAACACCTGGTACGGACCAAAGTAACGGCGAAGAAGCTTCTCGGAGCGCCCTCGCAAACGGATTGGGCTCCACACCCAGACTTGGTCACCGGGTGTGTAAATCACCTCCCTGCGGCGGAGGTTGTAACGCTCGGCGTCGCGTTGTTGTTGGCACCGGATTCGCTGTCGAGCAACTTGGCGAGCAACTTCGGCGTCACGGACAAATTGGTCGGCATCCACGACAGAAGAGGGAGTAGGATCCGGAAGAAGCATGGCGTCCAGCATGGTCAAGGCTTCGCGACCGTGCACCAAATGGAAAGGAGTGAAGCGCGTCGTTTCGTGAAGCGCAGTGTTGTACGCGAACGTTATGTAAGGAAGTATCCGGTCCCAGTTCGCGTGGTCATCGTCGACATACATAGCATATCGGCAATTGTCTTGTTAAGCCGCTCAGTCAGTCCGTTGGTTTGCGGATGGTAAGCTGTTGTCTTTCGATGGCTGGTGCCACTGAGTCGAAGTACCTCGTTCGTAAGTGCCGACGTAAACGGGGTTCCCCTGTCAGTTAATACGACCGTTGGAGCTCCGTGACGAAGCACAATTTTATGAATGAAAAAACTTGCGACTTAGCGGCGGTACCACGGGGAAGAGCCTTGGTCTCACAGTAGCGGCTGAGATAGTCAGTGGCAACAGCAATGTACCGGTTACCCATGGAAGACGCCGGAAACGGACCGAGTAAGTCCATGCCGACCTGTTGAAATGGGAGGCGCGGGGGATCGATAGGCTGCAGGAGCCCGGCTGATTTAGTCGGTGGCGTCTTCCGGCGCTCACATTCTCGGCAGGTTCGGACGTAACGGCGGACAACCGCAGCAAGCTTGGGCCAGTAGTACTTGGTGCGTATGCGCGCCAACGTGCGGGAAAACCCGAGATGGCCCGAAGAAAGGTCGTCGTGGCACGCGCGCAGAACTTCGTCACGAAGCGCAGCTGGCACTGCAAGCAGATAGACAGTGTCCGTTGGGCCGTAGTTCTTTTTGTAGAGTACCCCATCGCGCAAGCAAAACGATGACAGTCCGCGCTTGAAGAGCCGAGGTGGAGATGGGGCGATTCCTTCAAGGTATGCTATGAGGGGCAGCAGGTCAGAATCGGCCCTTTGTTGTTGGGCAAGGGTGGACGTGGTGAGAGCACCAAGAAAAGCGGAATCGTCGTCGGACTCGTCAGTGGGGCACAGGATTGGGGCGCGGGATAGACAGTCAGCATCGCTGTGTTTCTGGCCAGACTTGTGCACAATGGTGACATCAAATTCTTGTAACCGAAGACTCCATCGAGCAAGCCGCCCCGAGGGATCCTTCAGGTTCGCCAACCAACAGAGTGAATGGTGGTCGCTCACGGCCCGAAACGGGCGGCCATACAAGTACGGACGAAATTTCGTAACGGCCCACAGCACAGCTAGACATTCCTTTTCCGTTGTGGAATAATTGACTTCTGAACGGGACAAAGTGCGACTGGCGTAAGCAATCACGCGTTCTAGACCATCCTGCCGCTGAACAAGGACCGCGCCGAGGCCAACGTTACTAGCATCAGTGTGCAGTTCAGTGTCGGCCTCTTCGTCGAAGTGGCCAAGCTGCAGACGGGACTTGAGTTCTGTGAAGGCGCTGTCCTGGTCTTGGCCCCAGATGAAGGGTTCAGAATCCTTCGTCAGGCGGGTCAAAGGCTCTGCTAGCCGGGAGAAATTGGGAACAAACCGGCGATAGTACGCGCAGAGGCCCAAGAAACGACGCAGGCTCCGTTTGTCTGTTGGCTTAGGGAAGGCAGCTGCGGCGGCCGTCTTTTCAGGATCTGGACTAACACCTCGTGCGCTGACAATGTGACCAAGAAACTTCAGCTCTTGAAATGCAAAATGATATTTCTCTGGCTTGAGAGAGAGACCAGCGGAACGTATGGCCTCGAAAACAGCCCGCAAGCGTTTCAGGTGCTCATCAAACGTGTCAGAGAAGATCACGACATCGTCAAGATATACGAGGCATGTCTGCCACTTCAGACCGGACAGCACGGTGTCCATCATTCGTTGGAACGTGGCAGGGGCCGAGCACAAGCCAAAAGGGAGTACCTTAAACTCGTATAAACCGTCAGGCGTAATAAAGGCGGTCTTCTCTCGGTCGCGTTCGTCGACCTCTATTTGCCAATACCCACTGCGAAGGTCAAGGGATGAAAAGAAGGTGGCATGGCGCAGGCGGTCTAGGGAATCATCAATGCGGGGCAGAGGGTACACATCTTTTTTCGTGACGGTATTCAGGCGCCTGTAATCGACGCAGAACCTGAGGGTGCCATCTTTCTTCGTGACGAGAACAACAGGCGATGCCCAGGGGCTCGTGGAAGGTTGGATGACGTCGTCCTGGAGCATCTGTGTAACTTGGCGGCGGATGGCATCGCGTTCTTTGGAAGACACGCGATAAGGGCGCTGGCAAATTGGTCTTTGGTCGTCAGCAACGACAATTCGATGCTTGGTAAGCGGCGTCTGTCGGACCTTGGAAGTTTCCGCAAAACAGTCGCGGAAGGAATAGATTAGGCTTTGCACGCAGTTTTTCTGACTGGCCGAGAGGTGCGGGTTCACGTCAGTCGGAATGGCTGTAGCCGTCGCGTCGGCGAGGTCTGACGTGGTGGATAAAGAGCACTGCCTCGTACACTCTTCAAGCTCGTCAAAATAAGCGACGACTTCTGACTTCGTCAAATGTTGCGGTTCACGAGTAAAGTTCGTGACTAAGATTTCGGTACGACCATTGGCAAGGTCTACTAGGCCTCGGGCGACACAAACTTGCCGAGCGAGTAGCAGGGACATGTTCGCTTCAGCAATGCCAAGAGCGCCGGTGCTGTCAGTACACTCGACTGTGACGAACTTGCTGGCTCGCGGAGGGATTGTTTAGTGGTCGTCACATATGCGCAACATTACTTTACAGGGCTCGGTGGTTGTGTTAACGGCTCGCTGGGCGGAAAAAGATACCATGAGTTCCTGAAGGTTTATGATCGCACCATACTCGTGAAGGAAATCCGTGCCCAGTATGAGGTCCTTTGAACAGTCAGCTAACACAGCAAAGGAGCCGGTGAAAGTAAGACCACGGATTTGGATGCGGCAAGTGCAGACGCCGATTGGTGTCACGACATGGCCACCGGCAGTGCGGATCACGGGTCCACACCAAGGCGTCAGAACCTTACGGAGTGTCATGGCTAGCTCCCTGCTCATCACAGAAAAATCAGCGCCGGTATCAAAGAGTGCGGTCAGTTCATAACTGTCGACGGTTACTAAGATTTCAGCGGAAACTAATCGTTCGCAGCACGTCGGTGAGGTCGTCGGATCGGGTCGTTGACGCTCGGGCCGTCGCGTCCAATCGTCGGGTGGAGGCTGTTGACTTCGTGCAGCGGCGGCGGCCCTACCCCCGGAGGACGCCGTCTTCAGTTTTCCCGCCGAGGGGACGTGCCTCCGAACTGACCGGAGGTTGAGGGCCGACTGGGCGTAGCAAAGCGCCTCGGGGATGGCGATCGCGACTGTCGCCGCTGTGAGGTCGGGGGCGGCACTTGAGAGTTCAGGTACTCCTCTATGTCCCGCGGTCTTTCACCATAGCGCGGTCGAGGCGCGTCCGGTGGGAATCCTCTCAGACCCATCCGCCGGTACGGGCAATTCCGCAGAACATGGCCGGGCTCCCCGCAGTGGTAGCAGAGCGGACGATCGTTGGACGTTCGCCACACGTACGCTTTGCGGAATGGAGGGCACGGGTCCTGCTGCTGCTCGATGGGACGCACGTAACGATGGGGTGGTGGTTGTTCGGCAACGGGGCGAAACGCTTGCGGCGCCGAGGCAGGTCGGCGCAGGGCATCGCTGTAGGACATTACGTGTGGCTCCGAAAGGGGTGCTGGGGGTGGCTGCACCGCTCGCCGGATTTCGTCACGGAGAACATCGCCTGTCGAAGGTACGCTTTCTGACGGAGCACTCAAGTGGAGGTGTCGCAGTTCTTCGCGGACAATGCTCCGCACAAGCGCTCGCAGCGCCTCATCCCCGGGGCCTGGCAAGGACGTGCAGTACTGAGCGGCCGCTACATTTGCCTGACGGCCGTATTGGACACTCCGTTCCTGCAAGGAACGTTCTATGGTCGTCGCTTCCTTGGCAAAGGCGGCGACAGTTCTCGGAGGGTCGCGCATGAGGCCAGCGAACAGCTGCTCCTTTACCCCACGCATAAGGTGCCTCACCTTTGTAGCTTCGGGCATGGCTGGGTCGGCCCGATTGAAGAGGCGGGTCATGTCCTCAATAAACATGGCCACGCTCTCGTTGGACTGCTGTGACCTGGAGCGAAGGGCAAGTTCGGCATTCTCCTTTCGCTCGCTCGAACTGAACGTGGCGAGCACCTCGCGGCGAAAAGCTGCCCAGTTAGAGAAGGACGCCTCGTGGTTCTCGAACCACGTTTTCGCCGAGTCTTGCAGTGCGAAGTACACGTTCAGCAGCTTTCGCTCGTCGTCCCATTGGTTGAACGCGGCCACACGGTTAAAACCGGCCAACCAATCTTCTACATCCTCGAACCGGTCGCCGTGGAAGGGTGGTGGCGACCGAGGTGCAAGGAAGACGAACGGCGGGGCACTGCCGAAGGACTGACCTGTCTGGCTGCCAGTGGCGGAAGTCATGGCCCGAGCAGGAATCGTGAGTGGCTCAAATCCGGGTTGCAGGCCTCGCAGGCGACGGCTCGCTTTGTGGACAGGTGTGGCGTCTGCTCGTCGGGGAGAAGCGTCAGGGCTATCGTCCCGGTCAGCGTACATGGGATGATACCCAGCACGGCTCCACCAAAAATGTCACCGGCGAAAATACAGAGAACAAAGCTGTTCACTCGGGCGAGGTTTGCCAACACCGCCGCGCTCGTTCTGGACAAAGAAGACGTTCGGCCACGCGCTCGGGAACACAGTTCGACCTCCAGGTGGCGCCGGCAGAAAGTCAGCAGCGTGGCAGTATATAGTCTATGTTAGCTTGGAAGTAGGAGCTCTCGTGGTGGATTAGAGATAACGTATAGATGTAGCTTCGATTTCTTCGCTGCAAGAATGGGAAATTGTTCGTTTATTTCTTGGTTGTCTTTATTTCTTTGTTGGTTAAATGTTGTTTCTTCATTTCTTGGTTGTCTGAAGGAGGCGGCACGTGCAAATTGCCGGATCAGGCACCTGTAGTGTTGTAATGTAATGGAGGAATAGGGTCGAAAAGAAATAATCATTGCATTATGCAGTCACCGGCATCAACTTTTCCATTGCCATTTTAGTTCATGCCAGCTCCAAGATAACCCGTTCAGTCATGCCATGACAGTGTTAAAGACTGTCGCTAGAGGTAAACGAGGAAGAAGGTGCCACGAGAAGTTGACATGCGAGACGAAGTGAACACCAGGCGTGACATCTCTACGTTTTCCCGTCGTGGGTATGTGTCATGTCACTAACAACCAGGCGTTCTTGGACGCTCCTGCGCCGTCGGGCTGCGTGGAATTCAACAAATGTCACTCAATTATCTGTGCAGCTGAACTGTGCCCCGAGACTAGGACTATAGTGCACCCGGTCGCACGCTGGCGGAAGCAGCTTGGCCGCCGCCACACGCCACACGCAGCACAATTGACACCTGATCCTGGGTCCCAGCCTTTGGTTTCTGTTCCCGGGCCATCGACTGCAGGATATACCCAGCCTTTTACCAATGCACATCGGCCTGTGAATGATCTGCCCTCCGGGTGGAGCCCGGCAATGACTGCCCAGACTACACGTCGGGATGGGGCTCCAACTAAATTGCATGAGGAACCGAGCACTCCAGTGGACTTCTAATCAGCAACACAATCCCCTAACCCCCGCGCTTGTGAAAAGCGCTCATCGGGAGGCATTGCACCGGATTGCTCTTCGGCCAACAGCGGTTCACAAGGCCGGTGTTATTGTCTAACGATTGACCACCCAGTTGTGTCTACACAATGAGACCGGTATCCTATACTTGCCCTTAAGTGTCTTCAATTTTTCTTGATACGATCGTGGCGAACACCTGACTTGTGAATTGTGTGCCAATATCATACACGATTGCGCGTGGCACGCCGTTTTGATAAAACATGCTTCTTAAGCAGCGTATTGTAGTAGCTGCGTTCAAAATCGATGTCGATCCGAGACCACCAGTCCGCTGTTCTTGGCCAACTCACTGGTGGGGTTGTAATAGACATGGCCACGTTTTCTCATGCATCTTCCGCACTTCGTAGACAAATCTTGAATGTCCCTGTCCAGCACCGGACACCAAAACAATCACCTTGCGACAGATTTCATTGAGGAGGAGCCCTGCTGCGTTTCATGCAGTAGCAGCTGCAACATCCTTTCCTGCACTTTCCGCGGTATCGCCGCTCTTTTGCTCCAGTAGATTAGACGGTGAGCAAATGATAACTCCAGCTTGCGATGAAAAAATTGGCAGTGGTTTAAGACTTCTAAACCTAGTTAGAGAGAGCGAAAGCTCCATTACACTTGTCTACGCTTGGTTAGACGCTTGAAACGCCGTGCATGCTTTTCAGGCGCACTGTCAGCCGCGCTTTCATCCATGGCAGAACTGCATGCGAGAGTGGCGTCGCCTCCTTAAGCGAACGCCGAGTCACGTGCACAGTCACATGACCACATCCTGCGAAGCGGCGGTCGGCGAAGCGCAGTCTCCGCGCTCGGAGCAGTGGCAGTGGCGCGACGGGGGTTGGAGTAGCCGCGAGTCACGTGGCCTGACGTCATACCCAGACCTCCGCCGCTCCTCTTGCTGAAGGTCAAACTGCAACACCCGAAGGTCTTTGCGAAACATGGCGTATTGGAGCACTCGCTCCAAAAAACGGCAAGTCTCGCGCCATTTCTTTAGTGGTCCGAGCCCACCCATGCAAGATGAAGTGCGTGACACTGGTTAACATCGTGCCCTTAGCAGTCAGCTCCTGCAATTTTTGGGTCGTCACTACATCTTCTTCCAGGGCTTCCAATGAAGGGACGTATTCCGGAGGTTCACCCTCGGTCGCCGGTGCCGTAGTGGGTGCTGGCAGCGTGCTTAGGGCATCTGCTGTCTGTAGTGTTCCCGTGGCGCGTACTGTAGCTTTTGCTCATAGCCATCGTAGAACAGTGCCAATAATGCACACCGCTGAATTCGTACGGCGGCCATCGGTGGATTGAGCAGGCTTGAGTCGGGCTGGACAGTCCCAGCAGTGGCTGATGGTCAGTCAGCAGGGTGAAATTAACGACATAGAAGATAGTCACGGAAGCTAGAAACGCCAAAGATGAGGGTTAATGATTCTCGCTTCAGCTGGGATTTGGTTTAGACGGTTAAGCTCTACTTTTCGCGTTTCGGGTCTCAGCGTAACGCAGTGGTTGCCATCGTAAACGAGGCGGTTACATAACGGAACTACATAATCACAGGCGGCAGTGTGATGCCTGACCACCACAAGTCTAAGCTAAACTCTGTCGACCCGGTATATATATTCCTGCCTGGCAGGCGTGAACGTCGAGACACTTAGTGCCGACATTTGTGTAAACTTTGCACAGGTGGCGGAACCAGTGAAACTGACGCAGGACAAGACAAAAAGGCACGAACACAACCCTTCTGGTTATTTGTGGGCCCTCCGTTTGCAGCAGAATGTTCCGTATGATGTCATACGATTCAGCGTTTCTTGCAGCGTAAGCGTACTAGATGTTAGAGTCTAGGTAGCGGCAGGGATTGTAACCGGCGACCTGTGCTATACCTTTGTCACACGGGCATTCTAACCACGGTTACGTCGAACTGCGGTTAGACGACTTAACCGCGGTTAAAGGAGACCGTCAAACCGCCCCTGCCATACAGCAATTAATCCCACCACTCGAAGACTTCATGATGATCACGTGTTTTCCACTTCGACGTAACTAAAATTACAGCATTTGCAGTATTTTTTTCTGAAAAATTGCTTAATGGCAATTTGCGGCAATTTTTACTTGCTTGACTATGCGTGTGTAGCAGCTGAAGGTAACTTCAGTGCGCATGAACTTCAATCTGACACCGTTTACTAAGCGCAGTCCTTTAAGTCTGGATCTAGTCGGCTTCGTAGACAATATAGTAGCCAACTACCGCCGGCTCTCCCACGTTTCCGGTCACGTTCGAGCTTATTTACGTGCATCGTTGCTTGTGCCCACAGGATTCGAGCAGCCGACGCTATTGTCCAAACGCAACGGGATCGCAGCGCCTGCGATGGCTGCGAGCAAACCGGCTTGCGAAAATGAAAATCGTGAAGACGAATTCTGGTTTATGTTCACGATGCAACAGGCTGCCCTTCAGCGCCAGCGTGTTGAGCTTACAGCTCTCCTAGCGGAAATGGAGCGGGCGGAAGAAGAGCGACGATGTGCCGAGATGAGGCGCCGCCAGCTCGAGGATGCTTTTGTGCAACTTTGTCCATGCGAGCGGAGGCTGTGGGCGTACCCGAGCGGAAATTCTTGGTACGGGACGACCTTCCAGACAGCGAGTTCAGGATGCATTTTCGAGTGAATCGCAGCACTTTTTGGTACCTTGTGAACGCATTCGAGTGCATGAGAAGACAAGACACAAACATGAGATTGGCTGTACCGCTGCACAAACGTGTTGCAGTCGGTCTTTGCCGTCTTGCAACGTCGGGTGAAGACAGAAGCGTCAGCAACGCTTTCGATGTGGGCACGTCCACAGCGAATGAGATTTTCCGGGAATTCTGCCATGCTTGTGCTGCTAGCAGTTGGAACGGAAATTTGTGATGTTCGCGAGAGCTCAAGCGTTGACCCAGCACATGCGCTAGTTTGCCGCAGTGACTGGATTTCTGCGAGGCGTATTCGCCCTAGGTGGATGCCACATCGAGGTGTGCCCACCTGAAGAAAACGCAGTCGACTAGTTCAACTACAAAGGATGGTATAGTGTCATTCTTCTGCCAGTGGCCGATCACAAGTACAGATTGCTGTACGTCAATGTTAGTGCGCCAGGTAAGGATCACGATGCTAGTGTATTTCAAGTCTCAAGGCTCCCAAAACTGTTGAGCAGCGAGCTGTTCAGAAGAGAAGTAAGAAGTCTTGATGGTGTGCCAGTTGGGCCTGTCCTGCTGGCGGACCAAGCGTTTCCTCTCCAGACACATCTGATGAAGAATTACTCGCAACCGGGTGCACTAAAATCTCCGACGCAGTCATTCAACTATCACCTTTCATCTGCAAGGCGCGTTGTGGAAAATGTGTTAGGAAGATTGAAGGCCCGGTTCCGCATGCTGTTGAAGGGACTGGAGTGCGACATACACAACGTGAGCACTGCCATTCGTGCTGCCTGCGTACTTCACAATATATGTGAGCAGATGTCCGATCGCTGTGATGTGGCTTGGCTCGATGGAGCTCAGGCTGAAGAGCAGCGGCGCCCTCAGCCAGTATGCACCTGCAGCCGATGTGATGCACCCGGGGTGGCAGTTCGGGATGCCTTGGCAAAACACATTTCTTCAAATTGAAATATGCCATCAGTGTTGTGTGTTGCGATAGAAGACTGAATTTGATGCATGCAATTAATGCGCAGTACCCTCATTGGTGAACTGTTGCACAAAATAAGTATGGCACATCACCAGATGATGATGATGTTCACATTTGTTTTTATTTCTTTTTTCGGCCATGAAATCTCCCCTCATCTCTAACATTTTGCTCTGGATGCTTTTAGACTCCTTCAGGAGCTCTACTACTTTCTTTTGTATTTTTCTACTTTTTTGGCTGCCTTTGGTACTTTTTTGGACTGCTCACTATGAAAGTGTAGTAGCTGCTGCACTGCAAATGAGTATTGCCTCTTTCTGATCTTGTCTGCACCTGTGATGGCGGGCCGAGCACTGGCTGGGGAAACGCTGCTTGGCCCAGGGTCAGCAGTGCTGCTCAGCTCAGTAGCGCTTACGTCAGCAGCAATGCTATTTAATCTGCTGTTCTCCTCGTTTCCTGGCAATGTCTCACTGCCTGTTACATCATCATATTCATGAAATGTGACTCTTTCTCCCCATGACAAGTTTTGGAGAGTAGACGACCGGAGAGCACCCAGCCGTGGATGACGGCCTCATCGAGACACATAGCAAAGGGTAAACCGTAGCGCTACGCGCTTCCGTGTCCTTTTCGAACCTGTACTTGTAGACTGAAAGCGGCACTGAAGGCTGAAAGGTGCACCCTGAAAGCTGTAATTACAAAGCTGTAGCGGCACTTTTGAAAACTTCATTCAGTGGTGCCCTGCAGCTGTCAGAGGTTGTAGCCACGCTGCGCCACCTACGAAACAGGTGTGTCCAGCGCCAACTTCGAGCATTGCAGTCTTTTCTCGACGGCAACGAAAGGTCAGCGAAGTCTAGTGTCTTCCTCTCACAGCCTCCTGAACAGGTTATCGTAAGGCGCGTTCGTAATCACCGCTTTGGTTTCGGAGGCTATCGCCTAAACTTCGCAGACGAATGAAAAAAAATCAATGCGAGCACATAATAATAATAATAATAATAATAATAATAATAATAATAATAATAATAATAATAATAATAATAATAATAATAATAATAATAATAATAATAATAATAATAATAATTGGTTTTTGGGGAAGGAAATGGCGCAGTATCTGTCTCATACATCGTTGGACACCTGAACAGCGCCGTAAGGGAAGGGATGAAGGAGGGGGTGAAAGAAGAAAGGAAGAAAGAGGTGCCGTAGTGGAGTGCTCCGGAATAATTTCGACCACCTGGGGATCCTTAACGGGCACTGACATCGCACAGCACACGGGCGCCTTAGCGTTTTGCCTCCATAAAAACGCACACGAAACGATACCCGCTCGCGTGCCTCGCGGACTCGCTGGTGTGTGGCGACCTCTGCCGGCTTGCGCGCGGACTAAAAGGGAAGGGAGGAGGGAGCTGTCGTAGAATCGGGAGTAGCACAACAGAGAGAAAGGAAAAGAAGCTGGGGAAAGAAAGGAGAGGGAGGAATGAAAGGGAGATGGAAAGCGAGGGGGAAAGGATGAGACTCCCGTTCGGCTGCCGGGCGCGCAGTCAGTGCGCTCGCTCGCGGACCTGCCGACAGTCATCGCACCTCGCGCTGCTCTCGTACCTTACGTAAAGCAACCTGTCCTCTGCTTAGCGTGGTAGATACTCCGCTCTCTCTGTCCTATGCGCGTTTCTCCTTGTGACAGTCATTGATGTCATTCTCGGGATGCGCTTAGCCCGACACCTTACACCGTCGTAAAGCATCGTGGTCTCGTCATATTTGTACGTTTGTGGTCAGCGTTCCTTCCCTTCTTTCGTCTTATGAGCCCGTTCCTGCAGCTCTCGCGTCCTGCCTGAAACCTTCTTCGGACCTCCTTCGGTTGAATGCCCTACGCTGTTGTCGTCGTGTTTGGCATTGAGTGAACACTGCATCTACCGAACGAATGGTGGCAGTTATCTATCTCGTGGGATACAGCGGGACGCCCTGAAAGCACTTCAAACTTGCACTCCACCGGTATTACCACTTTCTAAAGGTAAGATTTCATAGATGTGAATTCTTAAGGAAAATTATATGCTACGTCCTTTCGTTTCTATTAGTGGCTATGGGTAATAAGTTGCAGAACTGTGTGTTGAGTTTCAAGGCGCGGCACAATGGCCTATAGTTGACTCAAAAGCAATGGCAGCTCCACAGGTGTTTGGTTGCACTGCTCTGAGTAGAACTTTTACTTCGCTTTGTATTAGCATAATTTTTTGACTAATCTGTTGAATCTCAGATGAGTATTTTAAAGCGGAGAAAGACGATTTTGCTTTTAAAATTTTATCTGACTCTTTCCACTAGTCTTAGCTAAAAGGCAGGGAACGCTAAAAAAAGTACTCAATACTTCAAGGGCAGTTAGTGCATACACTTGCGCACTCCGAAAAGAAAGCCGCTTGATGTTTTTGCAGCAGAATTAATAAGAAGTTTGCAGACATTGCTATAAAAGGAAATTATCGACTATTGCTCTTCAAATTTTTGCCACCGAATAAGTGTGCGCCACATTGACCGCACTAAAACTTTCGGCGATTGAATTATGTTTGGTAGGGGGATTGGAAGGAAATAAGGTGAAATAAGAAAGAATACAAAAAGCACACACAGTAGGGCGAACATAAATTCTGAGCCTGGACGTAAACGGTCGAGTATCAGCTTGAAGAGAAGGCTTCTGAAAAGAAAGAGGAAGAAACATTACAATAAATAATTAAGGCGATGTTTTTCAAGCTTGCCGGCAGAAAAATGCTGTCAATTCTGAGGGAAAAGCAAACGCGTATAAAGGAAAAAAAAACAATGCACACGTACGCCTAGCTATATTATCTGTTGGCAATGGGATTGGTTTAACAGCTGATGATGTCTTTATATGAAGTTTTGCGTTGGTTGGGTTTGTAGACAACTACACGTCTCTAGGGGTCCACGTCTTTCTTCTGATGAGGCCAGACATCTCTTCTGATCTTATAGCTGGTGGTTAGAATTTTCCGAAAATATGTCTCGAGGTGGCGTTACGGACGCAGTGAAGATACATCGAACCTTGTATTGTCACTTTTGGCCTTGTGACGTCACTTTCGGTATTAGGAGTTTTGTGACCAACGAACCCGACCGCGGCGGCTGCGTTTTTATGGAGGAAAAACGCTAAGGCGCCCGTGTGCTGTGCGATGTCAGTGCACGTTAAAGATCCCCAGGTGGTCGAAATTATTCCGGAGCCCTCCACTACGGAACCTCCTTCTTCCTTTCTTCTTTCACTCCCTCCTTTATCCCTTCCCTTACGGCGCGGTTCAGGTGTCCAACGATATATGAGACAGATACTGCGCCATTTCCTTTCCCCAAAAACCAATTATTATTATTATTGTTATTATTATTACCAACGCCACATTTTTTTTCTCTCAGACGAGACACCTAATGCTAGCGTATTAAAGGGCCTAGGAAATACTGAGTTTTCGACACGAGAAAATATCGGGAAAATATATTTATTTTTTTGGAGGTTTAGTCGATGCGAAATATAAATGCACTTAAAAAAAACGATAGAGATACGGTCGTAGAAAGGAAAGTATTTTTTTTTGGTGCTTAAAAAGAACCAACATGTTGCGTCATCTTTAACTTCGAAGGCTTCTGTAACTGAAACTTTGACAGGATATAACCTGTTTAATACCCAAAACCCTTCAGAACACGCTCTGGGGAGCAGGTTCCGCAATCGAAATATTGCCGGAACTTCTAATGAGTGCGAGTGTTTAAAAACAAGGTCAAATAATTATCGCAATCTAAGGCCCTCCGCTTCGCTGCTCGCTAGACGTATTCGGAGCGCGGTGGACTGCGAACATCGCTGCAATTATCTCTCCGTATGCATGACGACAGTTGTAGGGCGCCTTATTTCTCGAGCCCCCTCTCGAAGCTTCCTGTTTGGACTAGATGGTTTGCGCGCTATGCAGATATAATCCCTGGGAAGACAAATAATTTAGGCAATGCTTGTTTTTTTTTAGGTTACTTGGCTACGAAATTCACCTTGTTTGCTTTTTACTTTCCAGGTAGGAAAAAAGCTTGTCTGTAATGACACATAATAATTGGAGCCATTCACTTTGAAATTTTAAGTTCTCAAAAGCGTAAGGGGAGGGGAGACAGGGCACATTTGGCGGTCTTTGTTTACGCAAAATCGATTTTTTTTCGGGTGTGTTTCTATACGGATAAAAGAATTGAGCGTGTTGGGTTCTTTTGTGGAGGGATATGGAGTAATTTAATTATACGTAAAAACTGAAATTTTTCGGTTATTGTTAAAGAGTGATTGGGTTAACATTTTTCCTGCACTTCTATCAGAAAACCCATTCGTGGCATTACTTTCTTCCTGCAGGATGTTTCGCGATATGCGCGTACTCTAACCGCGAACAGTGGAATAAGTACCCTACTTGTACGTTAGGGATGCTAATTTCTGAGTAGGGGTTGCTTTTTACCAACCAGCGTTCGGCTTGATCTGTAAGCGCTAAAGGGGGATTAAGGAAATACGAAACGGTTAATTAGCCTGTCCACCACTGCACAGCCGTTTCCCATATTGCTTTAGAGGGGCTGCCTTTTTTACGGTGCTTCGTAATCCCTGTGGTATAAACACACATTTCTGCAAAGTAGTTGTTGAGGAGAAAATGTCTTTGAGCTGATCTTTGCGAGAACTTTTCCGGGATGGCCAAGCAAATTAGAAGAGGACTGCTACACGGGTCGGCAGGAATGGGTGGATTTTCGTTGTAGTGCGAAAAGATGGAAGAAAACGTACAGAAATAATGAATACAGGAGAGTCCTGCTACCTCAATTGTTTATTGTCATTTGTGTTGTCTGATACCTTTGTGCTAGAATTGGTACATGCCGAATTTAGTTTGAAAGCGAGCAGAAATGTCTGTACTATACCGCTATTGCCTAGAGACTAAACATTGATGATTTATAGAAGTTTCGGTTGATTTCATGTTTTCTTGGTTGAAACGATGACGTATCTTTATATATATCTCATTTTACACTGGGACATAAAAAAAAACTGAGTCCGCTTACTGCGCCGAGTCTTGAGCTTGGTTTAAATCATCTCGTTTCAGTTCCCGAGGCATCCGATTTCCTGCCTTTGCCAAAAACATTAAGCTGGCAGTTCAGCATTGCTAAACGTGAAATATTGTGCGAAAGCACAGTTTTTGCAGGTGGACACCACCGCCACGTACCTGAAAGCGCGGTTGAGGTGTCCAGTGACCCAGGGAGCTAGTTATGCACGTCTTCAACTTTTTCGTCGTCAATGCCAGTTTACCCAATGTACGCGTTTGCCCTATGCACCACTGCCGCGTTTTGTCAGCAATGCTGTTTATTGCTGCAGTCTAGTGTTCTCGCGACAACGTTTTCCACGCCAACGCTTGCAGCGCACATCTTCCTGGTACTACCACCACATGGGTCAAAGTGCGACTATTAGTTCGATAGCAGTATTATTTCATGAAGAAGAAGATACGCAATGCGCAGCGCGAGAGTGTGTGGCAGTTAAACACAGGGCGTGATTGCCTGCGGTGATAGCCTAGTGCTCTTGTGCAGTGTCCAGCGAAGCTAATCTCTTCGCACCGCCGCCGGTTCGAATCCCCGTCGTGGCAGTATTTATTTATGGTCTGCCCAAGGTCACCCTCATGGTCGAGCTTCACACAAGCCGGTTGAGCACCTTGAAGTAATACTTTCGTACTAAAAATATTTAATATTGTTTCAAGCTGTTCTGTTTGGCTATATGCCTCTTCAAATGCTCTGGTGTAAGTGTCTCCTTTGGATTTTGTGCAGTCTTTCAACGTGATTATACTAGAAAGAAGGCAATGTAAAGGTAGCAAAAAGTCTTCAAGACCTTTAAAGCTCTTTTGTCCCCATGAGGACGTTACTTGGTCTCGAATTTTATGTATTAATTCATTCCAGTAACTTGAATGCCTGAGGGAGTTAAAAATAAAAATTTTGTTTGCAGAAATCTCAAGGTCACGATTTTCATAACATTTCACTCTCTGTAATTTGAATGCTCTGCCCAACAGAACGTTTCGCGGGCTAGTTCATACAGCGAAAAATTTCACTGATACGTTTGTCAGAGAGTTCGTCATGAATGCACGAACTATTTGTTTTCGCCGTTGTAGTAGTTAGGTAGTACAAGTCCAGGACTCTCGAACATTAATTTTAATTGTAAGGCAGCTGTGGAACATTGTAAGGCACTGTTATGTAAATATCGAAGGTAATGGTCTATTCTTTCGATTCCTAGCAACATCCTTCTTTTAAATTTTGTCCGTCACTCGCATCGAGTAGGGAAAACTGCCATAGAAAACCAATGTTGAACTTTTTTGTGAAAGCAAAAAGGCGAACAGCAACAAAAAAAAGAAAACTCGCCGAGGGCAGCAAAAGGGATATAGTGATGGTTATAGTGCAATCTTATGTTATATAAAAAAACTGCGTTAAAAGACGCCTGCCCGTCAAAGATGTGCTTGTCCAGAGTCTCTGGGTACGAGTAGTCGTAGCTGTGGTAGTAATGGTTCAAATAGTAGAAGTTGTTGCAGTAATATGAGTAGTTGTGGTTGAAGTAGTTGTAGTTGTACAAGAAGTAGTAGTTGTAGTAGTAGTGATATTAGTAGGAGTGGTGTTGGTGTTATGGTTTTTGTGACAAAACTGATGTCACTATTCCCAGATATTATTATTATATACACAACACGGGCAATGCAGAATTGTCTGCTGGCCATTAAAAAGGTGCCTCGTGAAGTCGTTTGATCTGATTAGGCTTGGCACTAGACCTTTTTCTTTTCGCTGGTGGAAGGGCGAGACGCTCGAATATTTTTTTCCCAAAAAACACCTATGTTCTGCATTAAGAGAACTACGATGTGCACAAAGAGGCAAGACACAAGGAGCGATATATATCTTTCGGCAACTCTGCGCTATGAGACCAACCGGCAGAAGCCTTCGTAGAGAGCAAACCTATACCATTGTTACGCGCCTACAAGATTACGCTATATATTATCGATTTCATAAGGCCTAGCGAAGGTCCACAATCAAAAGCTAGGCGCATCTAACCTAAATTCCAGCCTGGCAGGTTTAGGGACGATCACTGCAAAACAAGCATGGTTGAATCTCGTATCTCTTTTATTTAACAATGACGACGAGAGAGAGGAGAAGAAATAGTCTGTACGAAAGGAGTGTTTCTTTCTTGACTTTCGCAAGAATTAAGTATTCCCGTCGTAAATACTGCCTGCCTGCCTGCCACCTATTGGGTACAACCGCCTTTAGTGATCCGGTCTGCTGACGTGTAATGCCCCGCATATTAAAGGGATGAAAATTCTTTAATATGTAAGGGACTACCCATATATTTTGCCGCCGGGTTCGGGGGAGAGGGTCAGCGAAATTGTCAGTGGTTTAAGCACAATATGTGAAAGTTTTTATGAGAAGAGAGAAAATACTTTATTCCACTACCAGGTCTAGCTCGCTACTCAAGGCGCTCGTTCCGACCGCAGTTCGGCGCAGTGAGATGGGTCCCTAACTCGTGGGAGGTGTTGGCCGCAAGAAGCTGCCATAGTATAGGGCAGATTGTAAGTGAAGGAGCGGCTCTCTTAAGAATTGCGAAAGTAGAAGCCGGGGGGGGGGGGGGGGGGTTAGAGAATTTGCATTGGAGATAGTGCGGTGACTGAGTGGCGCGTGGGCAGGACAATATATGTCTATGTTGCCAGGGAAATCACCGCATACCTGACAGCGGAGATGGTCATGTAGATTGAGCATGTTCGGGCGTTCTAGTGGTATAATGATAGAGAGTTAGTCTGTGCTTGTATGGTGTAAGTAGATTCATGGCGAGGGTGAGGTAGAAGAAGGGGGCGTGACTATTTAAGTTCCTTGTGCCTCTTTGCAGGTACTTGCGGTGCATAGCATGCTAAATCTTGAAGTTGTAATGTTCTGAACAAAGAGAAGGGCTGCACGAAGGCGCGAAAAAATAAAAATTCGATTTTGAGGAAAAGAAATGGCGCAACAATTGTCTCACATCTCGAAGGACACCCGAACCGCGCCGTAAGTGATGTCATAAAGGAGGGAGAGAAAGAAGAAAGGAGGAAAGAGGTGCCATAGTGGAGGGCTCCGAATAATTTCGACCACCTGGGGAACTTTAACGTGCACTGACATCGCACAGTACACGGGCGCCTTTGCGTTTCGCCTCCATCGAAACGTTTCCGCCGCGGTCGGGTGCGAACTCTGGTACTCCTGCTCTGTAGCCGAGCGCCTTAACCGCTGAGCCACAGCGGCGGGTCCTAAGGCATGTTGTCAGCGAGAGAACGAGCCGGTTCGTTTCGTTGTAATGCTTTCTGACCCGGGACTCGTTCCAGAAGGCTGTGAAGGTGTGGGTTCTGGTGCAGGCAGTTGGTTAGCTGTGCGTAGATATGTCTTCACAGCATGCAGTTGCGAAGCCAAGAAAACGCTCTTGCTGTCCGCGCTCATTGTGATGCTAGTTCAGTGATGGTGTATAACTTCGGCTGTCACTTGTGTTTCAGCGTTGGAGTTGAAGAATTTTGAGTCTTCTGCGTACCATTTTGATATGTAGCAACATAGCGAAGTGTGTGAGTTGACATTGCACATATAAAAATGCCAACTCCCCAAAAAGGGACCTTCTAAGACACAAGCAGCGCCATCTACCCTGTAGATTTTGCACAACTAATGCGATTTACAGCTACCTTCACTATATCTGGTAAAAACCTCTGCGACAAACAGTTCGTCCTTTATGGCTGTCTCAAGATTCCCGGAATGCACAATATGAGGGCGGAAAGGTCGTTGTCGTAAATCCCACACATACTTTGGGCTTCATGTAAATTAGTCACGTGGTTACTGTTCTGCTCAGTCTGACCTTCATTGCAGACAAGCGCGTCCTTGACAAACAAAAGTAGTAAGAGTTAACGCTCTTAAAACAAAGAGCGCTTTGAGGTGCGAATCTCTGTCCTGTCTAATTCGCACGCGGAATCCCTTTCGGATCCACTTTGCGGGCAGAGAAAAATGCCGACGCGGGTAAGGTGGTTTGATGGGGAGGGATTAGTGGGACGTTTGAGGGTCTGCATCCGAAGTTTCTATAATCGGATGCAGATCAAGAAAGAAGCAGCATATGCCTCTCGAAAAAGGCCCGCCAGCTAATGGCACACGCAAATTCAAATGATGTCGGTTAATCCCCCTTGACCTGGTATCGTTACACTGCAGGGAGTGGCAGATGAAAAGGGAGAAACCGCGTCCTGATCTTAATAGCTGCGGCGTCGTGAAAACCGGCCGCCGCCACTGGCTGGAGCATATCCTTTGAGAAGCATCAACCAGTTCGTTCTTTAGCTGTATCTAAATCTATAATGGCGCTGTTTTGATGGAATGCGGCCAGTCGGTGATATTAAGCTTTGTAATGTACTGCGGTTTTCTCTGGTTCGTTTTGCAAGGCTGACTGTATAAGCAGATAATTTCCATTCGTAACTTTGTTAAAGATTAGAGACCGACGAAGCATGCCTCATAAATAATTTGTAGTGTCACAATGCTAGCCTGCATTTATGGTTCGTTGGGCTATTATTTTGTAAGACGTAGACAAATGGTGTCAAAAGATAGGCGGGGCTGCCTGCTAACCCTGGAAATTTGTAATAAACTTTCTGAACATGCGTTTCCATTTGTCTAAATGTCGTATTTAGACGTACAGTCCATTTTTTTGCATGCTATAGTTTATCTTCCGGAGTGCCTCCATCTAGAATGGGCTCCCGTCTACACAGCTATACGCAAGGATCCTCATACCTGTGTCTGCGACACGAGGTCGCTATGAGCTATATGAGCTATCTGCTGCCTAGCGGAGATTAGCATGCCAGCAAATATTCACGCTGGCTAAAATCTCTGTTTTTCATTAAAGAGCTCTCTCTCTTTTATATTAGTTGGAAAATGTACTCTCAAGACACTGAAATTCGCACCGACGGCCCGTTGTCCGCAGAAAGTTTTTCCTGTGGGTTCTGCGTGCCCTCCTTCTTTCTTGTCGCCTTCAGCAGACGACGTTTGAACGAGAGCTGTACGATGTCAAAGAAGCAGTCCTTATATCCAGCTCTGAGCAGCTTGTCAATGGCCGATATCCTCAGACCTTAAAGCAGCTCTACGGTGAATCTCAACGCTGTTTAGAAAATATGAAGAATGACTCAGATTTTCTGCGTAATTTTTTTAAACGGGCGAAAGCAGAATTGCATGGACGATAAAGACGACGATGAAGACAAAGAATTTCCCGTCTGTGCCTTCGCTCCGCAGATATAAGCTGATGAGATGACGATATGCAATGCACACCGCGCAGAGTGCGTTGCTAGCACGAGGCGTAATCGGCTGCGGCGATAGCCTAGTAATAAAGAAAAAAGGCGGCTACAGTCAAGTGTATTGGCTAGCGAAGCTGATCTGTTTGCGCCGCCGCGGGTTCAAATCCGAGTCACAGGAGTATTTGTTTGATTTATCCTAATTTATTTACTTCACTTAGCTCAAGTCACAAAGATAACGAGATCTTTTCCACAAACCCACAAACAACACAAGATCTTGCTCGAGGTTCACGCAGCGGAGAAGGTCTTTTGCACTAGTAAAAATCTAGTCTCCCTGTCCTTCTTGATATTGGATATCTACATCGCATGGCGAGCGTCACAGGCTACTGCATATTTCTCCGATAGATTCCTGCACGCTATAGCATCTTATGCAACGAAAATGAGATGAACCGTCTTCAGGACCGAAAAACAGAAGGATTTTAATACAAAATAAGACGCGTGTCAAATGGCGAAAAAAAATACTCTTAAGAAGAGAAGGCTTGTCCGTGTAGCTTGCCGTCTTATCGTTACGCATTTCTTCATTCTTTTGACCTACGCCTAAAATCTAGACTTCTGCATAGAGTCCATAACCAAGGTCCTGATATTGACAACAGTGACTTAGTTGAACAGTGCATTACATTCTGGTAGAATGCTCTGCTTATGCATACGAGCGAGCATATTTAGAGCGCCTAATAGAACCTTGCCTGAGAACGACTGGCTTGGGTGACATGGTGACGGTGCTCCTTGGCTCTTCTTCACTTCCCTTTTCAATCCCTTCATTCCCCTTCCCCAGTACCGGGTAGCCAACCGGAACATCCACCTGGTTAACATCCGTGCCTCTCCTCTTTCTTTTTATCTCTTTCTCTTTATGCGAAATGAAGAGACACTTATTAAGAATCTGGTTTATATTTATCAATTGCCTCGACTACCTCTTTTTCTGGTACTAAACGCGCTGCTTTTCTTTATAAGCTTAGTTATTTTCGCATGAGGGGAGCACCCAAAGCATTAGTTGCGATTCGGTTGTGTAGATGTAGCGTTCATTGTTTTGTAGCCATCTGGTAGATTAGTGTTTATAGACCAGCGCACTTTTTAAAGTACTGTAACATGTAATTTTTTTATATATCAAAAAGAAGACATGTTTCGTTTTGCTGACTTTTTAGTCTTGCTTTGGAGTGGTCAACCAAAGCCATTTGGACAAAATGCTTTTCTTGCAATGCTTTCATTTTCGCACGGTTCTTTGTCATTTCAGCTCTTAAAGAAGATAAGCATAATCGTTGCAGTGCATTGAAACTGGGCGTCAAAGGTTATATTGCTGTTGTTTTTTTTTTGCGCCAGGTAACCTACGAACTTCCAACGGTTCACAAGCGTCGTTCGGCTTATAAAAGTGCTACCAAATCACCATAAATAAGTCATTTAATAAAATTTTTAGTGCTCGTTGCCGACTATCACGCAGTGAACCATGTATTTTAATGCGTACCGCATCATTTGAAAGAAGAAAACGCGCAACTCAAAATTTGTTTTTATGGCCCTGAAGTATATGAACACGTGCACACAGAATAAAGTTCACCGCACGTTTAGCCTAATGGCAAAAGCAATACCAGCGACGGCTGCAGTACTGAGAAATGGTAATGCCAGCGGGCGCGTTCAGTCATTTTTAGTTAGGGATTAGAGTGAGAATGTTGACGGGAAGGGGGTAGGGGTGAAAGGGCGCATCACACACGGCCATGCGTCTGTGTGCTAACGAGCGTCGTGCACTGCCATTCAGGGTCGCTCATCCATCCATGACAGGTGGACGTCTGGCGCGACAGGTGTATGATGGCAACGGCTGACGGAGAGCCAGTCAGCGCGGCACGCTGCACCTGTTGTTTTTTTGCATGGCGTAAGAAATTTCGAGAGTGTTCCAGTCAGTCCGCGAGATGCACTACACCTCTTATTTCAATACGACAGGCCAGCGGCAGGCCAGCGCTTGTCGTGTGGCCTGTGTGTTTCTTGGTAGTATTGATTTTTTATCGCACGGATAAAAAAATCATCACTCTATCCTTCTGTCCATTGCTCTTGCACTGCTTCATGCCATGACGCCCACAACGACTACGCCGTGCGACCGAAAAACAGCTTAACCGCTATTGCTGTAATAGGTACTCAGTTTATAAAAAAGCGGAGAAAACAATATGAGAGGGAAAGATCATATGGCAGGGGTCACCTAATGAATCGCTGCG
Organism: Amblyomma americanum; assembly: GCF_052857255.1. Taxonomy (NCBI): domain Eukaryota; kingdom Metazoa; phylum Arthropoda; class Arachnida; order Ixodida; family Ixodidae; genus Amblyomma; species Amblyomma americanum. The sequence continues at coordinate 100,340,159 of NC_135506.1, read as the reverse complement.
TTTCCTGGGCGTGCTCTTCTCTGGACTGAATATTGAGAAGATATGGACGCAACAAAGAGAAAAAATGCAAGTAATTGCTGCTGGCGGGATAATAAAACCGGCGGTGGTTACCTAAGCCGCCTATACTATTTTTCGGGGACATGAAAGCCGTGTGGGTGCAGGCGAATATTTGTGTTCAAAGTACCATATATTGGTTTCACCTTCTATCGAATGTACACTCTATGTCAAAAATATACAGGCTAAGGAGTTTGCATCCAAGCCCTGTAGCGGATATCTTTAGCACATTTGACAGTGCTAAGCTTGGTAGGGTCGAGGACATGAGTTTTTCCCGCCTTCGCCAGTGTAGAGTCCCTGTGTATGCAAGAGGAGTCGCGCTGCAGGGCTCAAAAGCACACCACTTGGGCTGCATACCTTTTACAAAGACTGTACACGTAGAATCAAGCAGCCATCAATGTTTTTCATGTACCTCTCTAGAGTTGTCATTCTGTTCGTGCTAATAATGTTTCTAATCCAGTAGCCTACGAATTCAGTAGCCGTCTGGCGGAGCATGTTTTTCATACTTCATTGCTGCCGCCACGGTGGCTCAATGGTTTTGACGCTATAAGCTCGTGACCCGGAAGACGTGGTTTCTATCTCAGCCGCGACAGTCACGTTACGATGGAGTCGAAATAGTAGAGGCCATGTACTTGCGAGGTTACTGTACGCTGCCGAATCTCATGATATTCAAACTATCCCGAGCTGTTCACTACGGCGTCCCTCATAGCCTGTGTCACTATTTTACGTTAAAACCATAAAACAATAAACCGAACTATACTGTTGCCCTTGATTTCTACTACATTCGTAGTGCAATTCTGAAAAGTGTATGAAAAGGGGCAGTGATGGATAGATTAAGACATATGCGTAAAAAAGACTCATAAGAGGTTACCACTGCGTAACGCGGGATTCAGCGACAGCTGCTGATGTGTTACTCTCCCATATCCTTCCACTGTTACTCCTCTTACAGTTCTTCAGGAACCCTTCGGTTACAAATCCTGAAAGGGAGGGGTTACTGCTGAAACCACCCGCCTTATGGTTCCCGCTGTTAACATCTACCCATTACGCACCTTGCTCTAGCCTTCTCTTCTTCAACGGTAACCATCCTTATTCCATGGTGGCAACCCCTCTCCGATCGCACATTCGTCCGCTCTCTCCTAACCTTCCTCCTTCCACAGTAACCAACCTCTAGGTGGCTCTGGTGGTCCCCACCCTCCATTAACGCATTTAAACCCACTCGCCACACCCTCCTCACTTCTTCAATGGCAACCGCGGTCGGATTACGAATTGCTCCGCGTTTGTTAGGCCCTCCTACTTGCATGGTTACTACCCTCCATGTGATTCCCATGGTAACCTCCACCCGGTTACGCTGACTACGACTACTACTATTACTGTTAACCGACGTGAAACTCAGGAACGAAATTGCTGGTGTGGAGAGTGAGGTTTCTTGATGACTTGCACTGCGACACTTTGGTTATGGCGCGCCTAAGCTGACGATGCGACCCAAGAAACTATGACGCATGCAACTATGACAAGCATCTGCAAAATATCAAAGTAACATCTTAAGCGAATACCTCCTAGCCTCCGGAACGTGATCGCCGAACTCCTATAAGGGATCAACTACCTTGAATCTTTAGCTTGCGAGAAAAATCATTGTTTCGTTACTTTCACTTTTGATTTTGGTAATGGTGACGAATGGCCACTGCGTACATAAGGCGGGTGTTGGCGATTCGTTGAAGAAAGCCGACAACTGAGAAAGTGCGAGAGTCTCGTGGATAATGCCTTAGTTAGGTTCGCCATAGCTAAACTAAGCGCTCCAGCCCTTTTCGAAGCACGCCGCTGGCCGCTGGAGCGTTTGTTGCTGAGAAAACAGACCTTCCTGCCTGTCTGTCTGGGACTACCCATCACGGTTCTCGCTTCATTGTAGTCGGCATGTGAGTGTGGGCAACACAAAGGACCACTCACACTTTCGGGCTCTTTTTTATTGCTGGAGGCCGTAATGGACACCGTCGTCTGCGCGTTAATGGTTAACATACTTGTCTGCGTGTCAGTGAGTGGGACAAGGTAGTTTCTGCACTTCCAGCGCAAGTTGTGTCTTATTGCATATACTCAATATACTAAGGACTAGGGTCCAAGGAATAATGCTATCGCAGTGCTAATGGTACCAGTACGCGAAGGGTGGCGATGGACCTGTTACTGCTTTAATTGCATGCGCACCAGATTTCTGCATGCAGGGGATAAGCTACATAAGCTACTGCCGAATAATTCTGTGCAGCGCCTCCAATTTACCGGGAGCGGGGAACGAAGGGAACAGTACTCGATTATGCCCACCTTATACCATGCATTGATTTTCCCGCGACCTTCGGACCATCTACCGGATCTCTTCTCGAGTGCATTTCAGACGGGAGGCGTGAGAAAAGAAGTTTAGAGAAGAAATGTAAATGTCGTGACTCAGCCCCGGCCTGCAATCATTAAGCGTTTAGGGCGACTACGAAGATAACGTACAGTCAAGCCAACCGGATTGGCCGTTTAAGGAATCACGCAGAAGCGTAAGGCTTGGTGCTTTTAGTCATTTAATTTTTCATCAGTCAAGAACGTCCACATGACTGGACTGTTTTCACCGACTCTAAAGCAGCCCTTCAAGCCCTGCAAGCTGCGCTACGCCGCGGGTCGCAGGAACAACTTGTTGCTGTGATCCGTCTACTGTACCACGGCACCGTTTCCATAGGTCATGACATCATTTTTCAATAGCTGACAGGACACTGTGGTATTAACGGTAATCACCAGGCCGATGCGGCTGCGCGTTCGGCTCACAATGACAGACTTCTAGTGAGGATCCCAATATCAATACCTGACGCAGCGTGTGGGCTTCGCCCTTAGGCGCTGCAGCTCACACTTTTAGCGTGGAACACGGGAGAGTTTTGCAACCTTCGCCTAAAGGCACTGGACCCTGGACTGCGCCTTCGTCTTCCCCGTAACTTAGCACGTCGCGACGCAACATTCTTATGCCGTTTATGAATCGGCGTTGCTTTTACCAACCACTAAGCTTTCCGGATGGGGATGGCCGACAGTCCTGCCTGTGAAAGCTGCGGTTGTGAGGAGACCATCGCTCATCTTCTCTGTGAGTGCCTTACATTTGCGAGTGCAAGACATACACTGTGTTGTGCCCTGGACCGCCTCGATCCTCGCCCATTAACAGAGCAAAAGATCCTCGGTCCGTGGCCACAGCAGTCGACTGCCCTCAAGGCATACAGGCACTCTTTGCCTACTTGAGAGCGACTGGATTGAGTGACAAATTGTGACAGCGTTGTGCGTGTGTGTTAGCCCTTTTAGCCCCCTAATCCCTCTTCCCCAGTAAAGGGTATCCAACCGGATCGGACCCCTTTCTGGTTAACGTCCCTGTCTTTCCCTCCTCCTCTTTATCTATCTATCTATCTATCTATCTATCTATCTATCTATCTATCTATCTATCTATCTATCTATCTATCTATCTATCTATCTATCTATCTATCTATCTATCTATCTATCTATCTATCTATCTATCTATCTATCTATCTATCTATCTATCTATCTATCTATCTATCTATCTATCTATCTATCTATCTATCTATCTATCTATCTATCTATCTATCTATCTATCTATCTATCTATCTATCTATCTATCTATCTATCTATCTATCTATCTATCTATCTATCTATCTATCTATCTATCTATCTATCTATCTATCTATCTATCTATCTATCTATCTATCTATCTATCTATCTATCTATCTATCTATCTATCTATCTATCTATCTATCTATCTATCTATCTATCTATCTATCTATCTATCTATCTATCTATCTATCTATCTATCTATCTATCTATCTATCTATCTATCTATCTATCTATCTATCTATCTATCTATCTATCTATCTATCTATCTATCTATCTATCTATCTATCTATCTATCTATCTATCTATCTATCTATCTATCTATCTATCTATCTATCTATCTATCTATCTATCTATCTATCTATCTATCTATCTATCTATCTATCTATCTATCTATCTATCTATCTATCTATCTATCTATCTATCTATCTATCTATCTATCTATCTATCTATCTATCTATCTATCTATCTATCTATCTATCTATCTATCTATCTATCTATCTATCTATCTATCTATCTATCTATCTATCTATCTATCTATCTATCTATCTATCTATCTATCTATCTATCTATCTATCTATCTATCTATCTATCTATCTATCTATCTATCTATCTATCTATCTATCTATCTATCTATCTATCTATCCATCCATCCATCCATCCATCCATCCATCCATCCATCCATCCATCCATCCATCCATCCATCCATCCATCCATCCATCCATCCATCCATCCATCCATCCATCCATCCATCTATCTATCTATCTATCTATCTATCTATCTATCTATCTATCTATCTATCTATCTATCTATCTATCTATCTATCTATCTATCTATCTATCTATCTATCTATCTATCTATCTATCTATCTATCTATCTGTCTGTCTGTCTGTCTGTCTGTCTGTCTGTCTGTCTGTCTGTCTGTCTGTCTGTCTGTCTGTCTGTCTGTCTGTCTGTCTGTCTGTCTGTCTGTCTGTCTGTCTGTCTGTCTGTCTGTCTATCTATCTATCTGTCTATCTATCTATCTATCTATCTATCTATCTATCTATCTATCTATCTATCTATCTATCTATCTATCTATCTATCTATCTATCTATCTATCTATCTATCTATCTATCTATCTATCTATCTATCTATCTATCTATCTATCTATCTATCTATCTATCTATCTATCTATCTATCTATCTATCTATCTATCTATCTATCTATCTATCTATCTATCTATCTATCTATCTATCTATCTATCTATCTATCTATCTATCTATCTATCTATCTATCTATCTATCTATCTATCTATCTATCTATCTATCTATCTATCCATCCATCCAATTTTTCTGTTACACAGGCTGCGGGATATGTGGTATTTTATCTCCATTCTCACTACTTAACGCAGTCCCAACCTAGGATCTCGTATGAGGCATCGGAGTTACTCAGGTAAGATCGGGTTATTTAGGAGGAGCGTGGTGCCAGCTGTAGCCAATAGGAGGGTGACCTTGAGGGCGACCATGGACAAGCCTAGCATAGCAACAGCCCACGCAGAAATAAAATAATACTGCCGCTGCTGGGTTAAGAACACACGGCGGCGCGATCAGATGAGCTTCGCAGGCTACTGCACGAGAGCACTCTGCTATCGCCGCAGCAGATCACGCCTTGTATTAAACTGCAACACACTCTGGCGCTTTCCATTGCGCTTCGAAGTTTTCATCAGTTTTCATCTGCGGCGCCAACCGATCAGATCAGCTTAACCTGGATCAGAGCTTGACCAGTCTATTATCGTCTCTAGACGTGCCAATGACCCAGAAAAGCAAAACTGTGAGCCAACGTGGTTAACACATGTTTTCGCACTTCTATTCGGTTTAACAACGCTAAAACACTACCACGTTTTCTTCACTTTGTGTCCCACCGTAGAATAGGTTTTGGCGCAATCACATTATTACGGCGTTATAGAGGCTTGCTGAGGAAAGATTTCGAAACTGGTTAATTCGGAATGAAGATACTGACGCAATGTACCAAAGCTTACATCTCCCTAGGCGCCTTTATATGAATTAACTTGAAAGAAACGGAGCAAGGAACTTTATTATCCGTACAATGGTCTGGATTTTTCTCTGTACAAAAAAAAGCGACACAGACGCCGTGGCAAAAATGCATGCTTGCAAATAAGTCTGCGACACTACGTCTCACGAAGAACGCTGGCGGCGTGTGCTTATTTTTAGGCACAGTACTTCAGAAATTTCGCTGCGATCGAACGTTATATATGGTGTTTATTCTCGTATATGTTGAATATTCTTTTACAGTTGAAGAAAGTTTTGCTACTTCCACGCACGAACGCACGCACGCACGCACGCCGCACACGCGCACAAACGAACGCGAAGAACACCAGTCCCTATAGTGAAAACAAACGACTCGGCGGTCGTTGCTCCATCGTTCGCATCGAATTTCTGATCTATACATCTGTCAGGAGTCATTTTGACAGCCGCAAATATCTTTCAAGCGCTTGTCATACTTTTCGCAATTGGGCGTGATACAAAGCTGACACGTGTAAACGGATTCAATTTGTCGAAACGTTGTCGTAGACTTGTCATCTGGATCAAAAAATAGGCTCTTACTTTCTCCGTATATTGCGAATGGGAAACCTTATTGGTGTCATTGAAGAGCACGTCGACGAGGTTCCGGCAGCAGGCTTGAAAATGGCTAGGATAGTTATATTTCGCTTGCTAAAGTTTTTTTAAATAAGAAACTCCGCGGGCGTTTTCAACTCTAAAAAGAGTGCCAGTTCCAATTTCCTTGCCTCCATTGCACCATTTCCTCGAACAGTAGTTACGAACCAAAGCAGCGAAAAACTGTGTTTGCAAAGGCCTTTGTAAACGCGCGCCGAATTGTGCAATATTTATTCGCGAGCGCTTGAGAACGAAATCTTTTTGCCTTTTTTAAACATGAGTGGGCGACGGCACCCAGCATCTCTCCCGAAACGGAATGGAAGCTTTCGCACCTTGACGTGCTTCTTCAAGGGGCTGCTATATTCACAAGCGAAACGACGTTCGCCGCGTACTAGTTCCCTTTTATTTTTCATATCCGTCGAAGCTAGAAGAAATGAAATGAAGGAAAAGTGCTGCAAAGTATTCATATTTTCGGCGTTTCAGTGAAAAAGCGGATTTCCGTCATTTCCCTCTTTTTGTTGTTTTTTTTGTTCCACGCTGTCAGTTCCTTCAGATCTCGGACAACCAACTAGGTTACCAAAAAAATGTCTTTTTCTTTCGATAATTGAGAAGAATAACAGGCTTAGTTTCTCTTGCCTATACTTGTTAGTGATCTCTTCAATGTTTTTTAACGTGTTTTTACAGTCTGCTGCGTTACCAATGAAAGCCGATTATAGTACCTTGAGTGCCGGTTAAAAATGCCTCAATGACGGGGAACCCGTATTGCTGCAGCATTGTACTTGTGTTCAAAGTAGCATTGCTTGTGTTGACGTTCCGGTGGATAAACAGTTCCAGCCAGCGATACATTTGTTGTGCGGCAAGATTTTCAACCGACCTCAGCGTATACAGTCTGTATGTGTACCGTGGTATGATCTTCAACTGACCACACCGCGAGAAGGCTTCACTTGTAGAATGCATTTTTTTCTCGTCAGTACACAAAATTAGGCTCTTCTCATTTTTCTTCTGACGTTCAGAATTTAATTTGGCGACTAATTTTAAAAATCTTGTAGTGTACACTCCACCCTTAATGTGGAAGGGCAGCATTTATTTTGTGCGCTTTTGTTGCTAATGCGGCACTAGGTACTTTGTATAGTCTTTCCTATATGTATGCGACGACCTGCGTGTCACTTGGTCAGCGAATTTTTACACACAAGGCATGCTGATGTAGTAATTACACTTACATCACCAATACTGGAGTGGTCCTGAAAACCTGAACTAGGCACAAAACTCGGGCTGCGAAAACCAGGTTATCTCGATTCATTCTGAATATACACGAACGAAACATAGCATGTTTGTATAGGTTTTCGAGCGATTACGGTCACTGCTTCATTGAAAATAAGGCTATGTACTATTACCATCAATTGCTGTGCTTGCTTTGCAGACTCGCAACCTCCGATACGTAACCCCTTAAACGTGCATAACACCCTTTACTGTAGCAATGCTACACATTAAGAAACTTATGAGCTGTTCAGGGTACCATAGGAATGCAATTGGCGCACTTTAAGATCACACGGAAAAGTAGTAACAAATCGGACGTTAAAATTTGCCCGGTTAAAAAGCTGTTCAGGTTAATCATTACTCTCCTCAGGGAAAACAGAGGGGCCTTCTCAGTTTTAGCATAATGAAAGGACGGAAACAGATGAGAAAATCTTGTATGCGCCTACGACAACGTTTGTGTCCATCACCAAAAAGCGCCACCACTTAGCTGTAGATTCGGTAGCCAGCTCGTTTTCTTCAAAGATGGGCAAGCTGAAAATGCCCAACACCTTTATTAGTTTCTCTGAAGAAGCGAAGTAGCGACTAGTAAAGCGCCACTTTAGTTCTTGAAGGTCGTCCGCTCCAGTTATTGAATTGATTAAATCTTCGCCTGTTTGTATAATATGTTTTAGTACCACGCTTCCGTGCTTCCTTGACATTTTACCAGATTACCGCGAGATGCAATGAGTAATGCACTTAAAAAAATGAATTGAAAGAGTGCTGAAGCGACACCTCCTGGAGAAGAAAAGAAAGCTGGAGAGAAAAGACCCCACTTTTCACAGACGCGACACTGAGGTAGCTCTCAGAATAGACTTGGAAAGCTCATGCTTTCGTTCCCCGGTAGTTTCTTTTTGCGGTCAAGAAAAAGGCAAGTTGTGTGAAAAGTGGCAAAACACGACATATGAAAATCAACGCAAGTGCGCTGCTGCCATTCCGGAGAGATTCTTTCATTACAGCATGGCGGAAGCGTTGTAACAGAAACTAGTCTGTTCATGCCGGCCCTTCCAAAGAACCCGGCGCATGCCCTCGGGACAGACCTCACTTTCACCAATACAGAAAAAAATGCACACAGTTCATGAACGGCTGCTTCAGTTCCCTCCCTTACGGCGCGGTTCAGGTGTCCAACGATATATGAGACAGATACTGCGCCATTTCCTTTCCACCAAAAACCAATTATTATTATTATGCTTCAGCGACAGGTAGCGTACGCTGTTTGCCTTAGGCTCTACTTGCCATGGAAGTCGGGCTCCTTGAAGGTTCATCCCTGTGGCAAATAGCGTCCATGATTTCCTCCACTGCAGCAGCAGACGCCTTCGTGGGCGCCACATTTTCGAGGACTCTGTTGCTCGTTCAGCGCTTCTTGCAGCTACAAGAATATATAGAATAGCGGCCTGGGTTTTGAAATTGCATATAAATGCAAGTTCATGTTTTTACTCAAATATAGGAGCCTATAACACCCACCCTAAAATTGTAGTGTCAGACACGTGTTACTTCCGCCCAGTGATTTGCTTGTTCAAATCGTCACAGACAAAGCTTGTACAAAAATGAAAGTCCGATAGTACATGGATTTCGTATGGCTGAAAGCGTCAGGATTAGCCTTATACTGACGGAATCACTTGACATGTTTCGAAGGAACAGATCCGTTCTATTATTTTGTGCTATGGAGGTCCGAATAGTCAGCTGAGAAAAAAAATACTACCGAGTATCGTCCCGTGCATGAACTTTACTGAAGTAAGCGGAAGTCATATCTTTAATTGGCGTCGTAACTTTTACTAACCACTAACATCTCCGAGAAAGATAAAATTAAGGACGGACATACCCAGCAGTTCTGGACAAAAACATTTTTGAGCGAGAAACCGTTCATTCGGGCAATTTTTTATATAATGTAAGGTTTCACTACAACAATCAATATACTCGTAAATCACCCTACGGCAGTGTTGTATCTTTTTTTTTTCGTTCACGTTTTTGCTACTTTCCAAAGCGTTCCCCATTGGTTCTCTATGGCATTCTTAACTGTTCAATGTCATCGCTGGAATCGCTTTAAAAGAACGATTTTGTTGCGCATCAAAATAATGGACCATTACCTTCAATATTTCTATAACATTGTCTTCCAGATTTGCAATTATCAAAATTTCCCCCTAGAAAGCTGGACTTGAGTGAGAATACTTCTGTGTGCTGAATAACGCCCATTGGACCGGGACTCAAGCCTGCAATTGATGCCCGTCCTGAAACGTTGACGTCTTGTGAACGGGCATCAAAAGTTAGTTTCTTGGCTAATGAGAGTTCTGTTTAAATTGATTATGACAGCAAGCTGGGCTCGTGAGTGAAAATCTGTTTTTAAAGAGCACGAACGATACGAAGACAGCGGCTTGGCGGGAATACATAAGATGTCTCAGCTAACATTAGCCAAGATTTCAAATACACCGCAGAACAATAGCTGGGCACAACTAACCATGCTATTAGGACAGTGTAAAGTTAGTCAGCGTAGTTTTCTGTTTGGTTGAAGTAAGTGTAAGAAAAAATTGCTTTGGAGGTTATGGGTTACGGGTGAAAACTCCCGGCCTGAGCTGTATGACGTCTCTGAAAACCTCTATTTCTGCTTTTATTCAGATGTCTTTTGCATAAGTTTTTTTCCTCGCGAAAAGAAAGCCCTCGAAATATAAAAAACTACACCCACGTGAAAATACATTTCCGCCCGCCACCGCAGTGTTCTAGTGAAAACTGATGAACGTTGCTACGCTTGATGGCGTTGCGAGTGTGTGAGGGTGTGAGGATACAAGCAATGGCGTGGACGCCGGCGGCAAAACTAAAAGTAACGCATGTGACGCCACCGCGTTCAGTGCGGAAAACAGCTTCGGCGCTGAATAGCTGCACCCCGCCGCGGTGGCTCAGTGGTTAGGGCGCTCGACTACTGATCCGGAGTTCCCGGGTTCGAACCCGACCGCGGCGGCTGCGTTTTTATGGAGGCAAAACGCTAAGGCGCCCGTGTGCTGTGCGATGTCAGTGCACGTTAAAGATCTCCAGGTGGTCGAAATTCTTCCGGAGCCCTCCACTACGGCACCTCTTCTTCCTTTCTTCTTTCACTCCCTCTTTTGTCCCTCCCCTTACGGCGCGGTTCAGGTGTCCAACGATATATGAGACAGATACTGCGCCATTTCCTTTCCCCCAAAACCAATTATTATTATTATTATTATTATGAAGAGCTGCAGCGGTATCGAGGCCTAAACATTGAACAGTGTTTGTAGGCGTCAACCAGCATTTCGAGTTTGTTTTGTTCCTGGAGTTGGTGATTTGCCCGAGGCCTGTCAGGCGAAACGCGTAAGCGACTACTACGAAAGCTACATAACCTTTGGTCTGTCTGCATATTCCTACCATGTAACTACTACGACCTACTCCCCCCCCCCCCCCCCCCCCCCGGTTTTCTGCACTGAAAGTGGCCTAGTCACTAGTGCACAGCTACGTTCAGGAGTTCCACGTTTGGGAGCGGTGCTGTTGCGGCGTGCACGTCGATTGTCTAGTCGGTTTTTCCTTACGTTACGCGGGCTTCCTTTTCAACAAGTAAAAGGTAATTTAAAGAAGATTTAAAGATTAAAATTGATGAATGAGAAATATTTCGGGATGCTCTGCACTTCGGCATTGGAATTTCCACATGAAAGCAATAGGCGTAAGCTTGCCTTTCTCTTTGTTCATTTACTCAAGTGAATAAAAAAATAAAAATACTCTAATTTACTATATACAGTGGTTAGCCACATAGTTCAGCAGTTCACCTAATGTGCCCTCGGCATATATTTGAAGCGCGGATAAAATTACGATAGCCACCAGGAATAAATGCGTGTTTAGTAATTAAGTCTTTTGAATTGATCCCCCAGAAGAAGCCGTTTCAGGGTTAACTATACAAAAGCTTTTTTAGAGGCTGGAGCAGTAATATATTTCTAAGTTATTATTTTGTAGCTTACTTTCCCCTAAAACGTCCTGGGGCCACTGCCTACAATGGCTTGACCAAAGGTGTTGACATCGCTAGAAAGTGAGCCATCAGTTACAGCAGTATCAAATGCTGGTCTTATTAACAGCGAGCAGTCGAATGAATGCATCAAAAAGGCCCACCGCATACTAGGCCTTAGCTTACATCTGACTGAAATGCTCACCAGTTTCCTCTCCGCTGCCAGTTATTTGAATTTTCAGAATTTTTGGCCTTCTCTACATATGTTTTTGAAATGTAAAGATGCTAGTAATGATTTGTTGCTTTCACATGCGTTGCCAACATTCCTAAACACAGTGTCCAAAGCAGGGAGGCAACTTTATGAAGGAACTGCAGATACGCAGCATCTCCAATATAGCACGAGAGCCGACGTCGTTAAATTGACCGTGCAAGCAACGTACCACCAATGCTATTCCGCTGAGGAGGCCGTAGGAAGTGCACGTCCGGTTTCGGCGGGGCGGGTATGACGAGGTCTTTGTTATGGCATGATGAAGACCGCAATCCTTGTTTCCGTACCGGAGCTCTGTATTCGCATCATCGAAAAGGAAAATAAGGTCTAGGATAACTCGCACAACCGGGAACAGCAGTGTATATGTCAACGAAAATAGCACTAGGTTTGCGCAAGGCGGACGGGAAAGATCGCAATATATACAATTAATAAAGAATGATAAGTTCCGAATCAAGACGTTGCGAATAGATGGATGGAAGAAAACATGGTGTCCTGCACAGAGATGCATTCTTGCAGTCAGGAAAGACGAGTAGTGCATGTAGAGAATGTCAAAGGACGAATAATTTCCTACAGGACTCCGCAGAAAATATCCCAAAGTCAATTTCGGGGGCAAAGAGGTTTCGCTGTAAGAGATTTTCTCAAAGCTTGACCAGGAGGACTCCCTGCTCGCAAAAGGCACGGGTTGATTCGATTCCGTAACTCTAGTTCAAAAGAGGCGCACGAAGATTGAATCTGCGTCCATTTTCTTAAAACAGGAACACGGTGTCTCTGTTGCTTTGGTATATGATACTATGCATGAGACGGAGTGCGTAAGAAGGGAGGCTGCTGTGTGTACACGAAGGAAAATAATATTGATTCTCATGGAAGAAGAGATGAGAAGAGTTGATGTCAAGACACTAGCTTCACGTTCGAAAAGGAGACGACAAGGCGTCCGCCGTTCGCGCAACTGATGTATTATGATGTGCAACCTATGCCCATATCATCGGGCAAAAAAAAATAACCTCAAAAACCACCACAAGCGCCTGACGGAAAGCCTAAGCGAGAGATTCATCGGAGCTAGAGAGTTCCTATTTGCGAGAGCTCGAGCAAGGGCTTGATTACGCACGTGCCATAGCGGATTACAACAAATGATTTTCTCAACTCTTTGCAGTGCTGTGGCAAATGTGGGGAGAGGCAATCAACTTTGTCGAAAATTGGCCGGCAGCCGCATACAGTACAAGAGCACTGAAAAAATAAAGGCAGGGATAATTACTTCAGTTATTGTTTTTCTGCTCTCTGAAGGAAACATTTAGCCCGCTTGGCCAATGTTCACCTAACCTCATCAATCTCTGGAACACTTCTGCGAAGAAATAAAATTGTTTTTTGGATCCAAGGCGCATTGATTGGGACTAAATTGTACACAGTGCAATTCGTACACACATAATGAGGCTGCTAAAGTTGATTCCCGGCCTTTATGTATGTACGTATGTATGTACGTACGTACGTACGTACGTACGTATGTTTGTACGTACGTACGTACGTACGTACGTGTGTGTGTGTGTGTGTGTGTGTGTGTGTGTGTGTGTGTGTGTGTGTGTGTGTGTGTGTGTGTGTGTGTGTGTGTGTGCATGCATTTATGTATGTATGTATTTATGTATGCATTGGCGGCGCCTGTAGACACTGTCTTACACGCAGGAAATTCAGTACACTTCTGTTGCCTCACAGCGCAAAAACTGGACGTGCATTGTACACCCGGGAATGACGGCGCAATAGTTTTATGTGTTCCTGTGAAGCATCATTGGTTCACGTCGGCTACTTCCGTCATGTCGTGATGCTGACGAATCTAAGGCTTCTTGTCTGTTTAAAGATGACATCTGTTCATTCATCACTGTTGGTCGAAAGACAACAGCCGTTGATACAACATAACTCGCCGCATCATTTCGATGGCGCTTTGATAGTCATAAAATATTTTGGTCACTGAGCTGTAAGACGCAAATATTTCCTCGTGGCACCTGTACGCGCAAAGCATTAGCATAAATTGGTAGTTTTGAAGCCTCCGCCGGAAAACCACTTCTTGCTTTCGTTGTTGGCCCCGCCGCGGTGGCTCAGTGGTTAGGGCGCTCGACTACTGATCCGGAGTTCCCGGGTTCGATCCCGACCGCGGCGGCTGCGTTTTTATGGAGGAAAAACGCTAAGGCGCCCGTGTGCTGTGCGATGTCAGTGCACGTTAAAGATCCCCAGGTGGTCGAAATTATTCCGGAGCCCTCCACTACGGACCTATTTGTTGCTCTCTTCTTTCACTCCCTCCTTTATCCCTTCCCTTACGGCGTGGTTCAGGTGTCCAACGATATATGAGACAGATACTGCGCCATTTCCTTTCCACCAAAAACCAATTATTATTATTATTTATTCATATTTCGTTGTTGTCTGATGGAAAATTAGGCCTTGACAAGAAAGCGAACATCCTGAAGCTCTTAGAGCTTTTAAAGAATGTTGTTTAGAAGTGTAGTCAGGTCTTCTTATGTCAAGGCGGCTTTGGAGCCAGGAACCAGGACAGTAGTTAACAACTTTCATGTCATTCCGCTCTTCTTCTAGGTCCTTTCTAATGTATTACTTGACGCGCAACGCCCACGAAGATTCTTGCCAGCTTCTAAATGTAAGAGGCAGTAGATACAGCCAGAACGTCAGAACATAAGACCAAGAAGTCTGGCCAACGAAGTGGGTTTCATTACGAGTGTCGGGGTCACAAGGACGAGATGACAGAAACAATTTACTGCACGGCATTCTCGTGCTGATCACATTGTCTTCCTTTCCCCGTTACAGAAATAAATGCTGACACATTGAAGCTGATGAGCAGTGATACAACAGTACTCCTGTATCCAGAAGCAATAAGCCGACGCGCGGCTTCAGGTCAGGCTTCCTTTCGTAGTGTATAAGTTGCGACTGGACGGATCGAAGTGTATAAGTTGCGAGTGGACGGATCGGAAACAGGTTTTACTAGTGCACACAAAACATATTAGAGCTAAATACGTTCTCTTCTGGGATGCCGTGAGATAAGCATTCTTTCTGCCAGGGATATAATTAATACGATGTGATTATGAGGTGTGTGAAGGGACGCGAAACGTGGTTATTACAAAAAAAAAAGAAGATAAAAGCGAAAAAAACGCGAAAAATATTAAGACAGCAATGCAAGCGTGACTCTCGCACACAGAAGTGTGCACATTCTCACAACAAGTTGTCTGCGAGGCTTACGAAATTCAAGTATCGTTGAATCAATCAATCTGCTTTCTGTAGCGTAGACCAACGCGGCCGAGGTCGCAAGAGAGCGCCCAGGCGCTAAGCCGGCCCAAAGCAGCCTTCCCATTCAGATGCCGAATGAAGAAGAGATGGAAGCTATAGACGAAATGCTCAAGTATTTCTGTACCTTAGCTGTCGGAGCGGACGCCATTGCGGTAAATTATAGTGGAGGATTTCGTATGTGCAACTTTAGGAAAAAGTAACGAAATAAACTTGCGCCGTACTATCCAATAAAAATAAGAATAAACTAATATGTCTAAAAACTAGTTAACGAGGTTTTAAGCGTAATATGAATACTTAGAACTTTGTTAACAGCTTCGAGGATAATAGTATGTCCAGCGTCTCGACGAGCAACTACCTCAGCCAGATAGTCAAGCTTTTCTTCCTTAGCCTTGGTCATAGATGCGGGATTAGCTTCAATACCGCCGCCAAGTAGCAAGAGACGCCGAGGTTACGCCAGTACAGCACGGAAGCGCTTTAAAGAATGCGGGGGCCACGACCCTGCTACAAGACAAACGTCGTCGTCACGATAACATTGGGCACCATTGTAACTAACCTGGAAGCCCATGTTGGTTGAGCGTTGTGCCATGAAGACGGTGCCGTGACCCGGAGGGGCGTCGAAGTGCGCGCGCTTATTGAGTCCTTGCAGAACCATGCTGTGCGTTTTATTTTTACGACTACCAGCGTCACTGCCTTAAAGAATCGTGCCGAATTAGAAGACTTGTCTTACCGCCGTAAACTATCACGACTAGCACTTTTCCATAAACTGTATCACCATCCTTCGCTTCACCCCGAATTTTTCCGATCACCATAAGCCTCCCTTCCGCGGCTCGACCGTCCGCACAAAGTTAAACGCATTGCGTTTCGTTCACCTGCACTTGCGAACTGATTCATACCACGCACTATTATGGAGTGCGACAGTTTTCCAGCGCACATAGCCGTGGAATTAACGCCTCCACATTTTTTGCTGTCATTCGCAGCGACGTCGGCATTTGAAATGTTTAAAATGTTCGAAATTTTTGACTGTTTTCTTTTTTTTCAGTTTCTGTACTTTTGCAATTACCCCTGTTATTTTTGTGTCTACAACGTACAGTTCAGTATTTTTCATTTCCGTTATGCCTAATCTTTTTCTTTAAACCAATAATTTGCATTATGGTGTTTTTATCGCCGGCTTTTTTTGCTTACTCTCTGGTTCCTAATTATTTTTTCCACGTTATACCTAGCCTGTTCATTGTTCCTTTGCTTGGTTCATGTTCCTTGTACATGTTTTGCCCTGAACCCCCGGATCGGCCCCTCCACTTATACGATACCCTCGAAGGAGGGCCTTTAGGGGTATGCTGAAAAAATATAATAAATAAATAAATAATTTTTCGTGCGCCTTGGGTAAGGAGTGCGCCTCATTTCTCTGCTTCTTTAAAATTGAAAAACACAACTTATGTGCTTGTGTGAACAGAATTCAGAGGCTGAATAAGGGCAACAGACACATACCAGGCAAAAAAAACATATAAATGACGTTAACGGCCAGTAATAAATTATGCGCTTGGAGGTATGGAATGATCAGGAAAGATGGCAGTTAGCTGTAAACGGAGCAACGAATGAAGCATAAGAAAATTGCTACGGTGAAGCCAACAGCAAAATGAATAAATGCCTCGACAATTGTGGAAACACTATCTAATGATAGCTAGCTAAAATTAAGAGCAGAATCGATCTCAGGATTGGCATATGAAGCCCCGAGCAGACAAGCGATAGTCCCTTGGAGTGGCACAGTGGATGCTTTCAGGAAGGAAAAAGCGTCGAAGCGATAGACACGCATGTCCTGTTTCGAGGTGACGGAAAGATGCCAAAGAAGCCCGTTTCCGTAACTCATGCAGTACAAAAATATTTCTACAGGGCCGATGAGTTTAATTATGCTAAAAGAACCAACCAGTCATTTTAAAGCCTCAGTGACTACTGGAGTTATTCGTTTACATTAAACGCTAAGAAAAGCATTTTGATGAGCTTGAAATTATGGTTTAACAACTGGCCCAGCATTGCATCTTGCAGAAATTTAGT
This sequence comes from Amblyomma americanum, assembly GCF_052857255.1. Classification (NCBI taxonomy): domain Eukaryota; kingdom Metazoa; phylum Arthropoda; class Arachnida; order Ixodida; family Ixodidae; genus Amblyomma; species Amblyomma americanum. The sequence goes on along the minus strand of NC_135506.1, from coordinate 100,322,983 downwards.
TCTCTTACGCATCATGTTAATCATGTGAAGAGTTGTGCGCGACAGAAAAGATGTAGGTCGTTTTAGCGACACGCACAGGGTGTGCTGAACCGGTATAGGACACAACCTCAAACTGCACTTTTGATAGCGTTCACAAGTCAGGATGACGAATGCGTGGACGCTGTATGGCGCTTTAAACACCCAGGAAAATTGTACAACCTGACTTGCGATCAAAACGCGTTTCTGTAGCTTGAACAGAATATCAATTTATGCCTGGGGATACATTCGCAACATGAAATGTTTTCAACGGCCACTGACAAGTTTTCGTTCCTAATATCTTCGAAAACCCCATCGACTGAGCCAAACTTTTTGACAGGTGCTCGCTGTGCGCACAAAGCAGACATTGCAAAATGGTGCGACGGGTACTGCGAGTTTTGCACTAATGCCGCCAAATAGTTCTTAGGGGACATGGGGGCCAACAACTGTCCAATTCTAGAGATGCTGCCTCGTGGGCCTTCTTTTGTGATGGTTCGCGTTAGTGTCGGTGCTAGTTGTCAAAAGTGCTTCTATATTTTTCGCAATTCTTAGTAAAACGCCTTGACAACCAGAGGTCTGCAACGGTTGTTTTCTGCACAAACGGACTGAAAAAAAATAACATCACTACTGAGAACCGCGAGTACCCTCCGCAGCAATGCATTGATGCAAGTAATAGTTCAGCCGCTTTGAAAGGATTTTCCTTCTGCATTTTCTTTTGCAGTAGTCTTCAAAGAGTACTGCGCTCATACTTTTTTAGCTTACATACGATATTTTTAAAGCTTTCACTATCAGTGAGAAACAATCGACAAATAATTACAACAAAACAGCTTTTCTCCCCTCCTTATCTACTGTGTGAGTGAACGACTTTAACGCTAAGTATTGCGCGCAATGTTAGAGGCTTTATGTTTTCCGAAACACGTGGCCTTCAAGTACAGAGAGCCGCTTTTTTTTCACGCCATAAAGTTAAATACTGAAAGCGGTAGCTCGACAATACCTGATTTCATGTGTGTTTGTTTTAGCTGCGCTGACTTGAACTTTACTGCACCCAGAAAGAGGGTACTCTTATCTACTGCAAAGTGCAAGCTTGTTGGTGCGCAGCGAATGGTCGGGACACATGCGCTGCCCTAAGTTCCAGGTAGTTATTGAGAGCAAAGTTTTTCTCATCTGATGTCTTGCGAAAGTGCGTCTGGAAGGATTATGCTTCTTTTGTGTTGTACCTTGGCCTTCGCATCGCGAACTTGTTGCTCTTTAACGCATTAGACGGAACATTGCGGCAGGTTGAATGTGAACTGGCGACTTCTGTGTTGCATTAGTTTTCGGCTTTTTGTTTTTACACTGAAAGCACCTGTACATTGGTTTCTTGAGCAAAGTAATGGAGATGGGCAAAATAAAACTAAGCGATATAATCATGATTTAGCGTGTGCTACACAATTAGGCAACTATGCCGTTTTTTCTATACACACTCATTTTCATTATGCCTGAGTCCTTGGGGGACTTGCTCGCCTCATCTAAGCAGTGAAGATGCATTTCTAATATTTAGCCTCCAGAGCTCGCGGTGTGATCAGCAGAGAAAGCGGCGGGCTGTCACTGTAGAGCAGATGATCCCTTTCTCTCCTTTCAAATGACAGACAGAATTTAATTTATGGGGGGATGCGTTATAGATTCAGTGTTAGATGATTTTAGTGTTCTTTGCTAGATTTCTTGTCATACTTCCGGTTCGTTTTGGCTTGTACAGTGCCCATACCTTAAATTAAACGGAGCTCAAAAACCTATCTTGAAAATTGCAAAACACTCTGGCGCAAAATATTCGCACGCACAATAGGGACGAGGAGACGACGGGCAGGCACCTGCCCTTCGTCTTCTCGTCTCATTTTTTTGTGCGAATGTTTTTTTGCGCCAGGATTTTTTCTAAGTTTCAAGATGCTAAACCAACTAGCCCGGCAACGTGTGTCACTGGGAAAACCCGATACCGTTTAGAAACAAATTTGCAGCTATTCTGATCATTGAGAGTAGCTACAAGCTATAAATGCATGACAGGAATCGCGCATAGCGCCTCGAGGACTGCTAATACATCGCGGTAACTGCTCATTGTTAGGCCACAGCCTTAGGCGGCTGATGAGGCCGGTTGCTTTGCCTGCTTTGATTCCTACAGGCTGTCTTCCTGGCTGTTTAGCGGCTTGAGCCTCCGAAATAAGCGGCGTCCTTTTCCGCATCTGGCACCCTTCAAGTAGCTGAGGTCTTCCACGTCTTGTTTAAATGATTAGCACCACGCCTGATGTCCCCCATTGCTTTCGGTGTTTGGCAAAAGAGAGCGCTGGCTACTCTTCATCGGCCTTAGGCACGTGCTTGGCCGCCTTCACATGTTCGCGTACAGCTACAAAAAGCTGCTATTGGCGACATGGTCGAGCATTTCTCTCTCTTGACTGCACCGGCTCATTTGCACGACCCCGGCGGCAGCGCTCCCGACAATTAGGAAATGTGAAACAGAGCGATGAAAACGAGGAAGGTGCTGTGAGAACAGGCAGTTATCTACTTGCATAAAATCTTGTTGCGCCAGCCGGCGTCAGTTGGCGATTATTTAAGATGCAGCGCTGCTCTTGTCGGCCATGCACTTCATGCAACTCTTCCATAGAAGCGTAAGGTGGAAATGATTAGCTCAAGATTGTATGCTGAAAACGACAATATAGTGGACTGACATCGCGCAGCACACGGGCACATTAGCGTTTTGCCTCCATAAAAACGCAACCGTCCCGGTCGGGTTCGAACCCGGGAGCTCCGGCTACTGATCCGGAGTTCCCGGATTCGAACCCGACCGCGGCGGCTGCGTTTTTATAGAGGCAAAACGCTAAGGCGCCCGTGTGCTGTGCGATGTCAGTGCATGTTAAAGATCATCAGGTGGTCGAAATTATTCCGGAGCCCTCCACTACGGCACCTCTTTATTCTTTTCTTCTTTCACTCCCTCCTTTATCCGTTCCCTTACGGCGCAGTTCAGGTGTCCAACGATATATGAGACAGATACTGTGCCATTTACTTCCCCCCAAAACCAATTATTATTATTTTAGCCCATCATCAGGTGTTTACCGCAGAAGAATGTCCGAGTCTTTTTTAGGTCCCGCACGAGTAGGATATTTGAAAAACAACCATCTCACCAGCCACCCTATCCCTGCAAACTTCTTTACCTCATCCGCCAACCTAACTTCTTTCTTCCGGCCCCCTTGCTACGCTTCCCTTTCCTTGGAATCCATTCCGTTGCCCATAAGGAACAACTGTTATCCTGCCTTCGCGTTACATGCACTGCCCAAGCTCATTTCTTCATCTTGATTAAGACTAGGATGTCTTCAATCCGTGTTTTACCCCAGGCCTTCTATGCTCTTTTCTTGTCTCTTAACGTTACACCTATCATTTTTCTTTACATGTCTCACCGCGTTGTCCTTAACTTAAGCCGAACCCTTTTCATTAGCCTCCACGTTTCTGCCCCGTAGGTGAGTACCTGTAAGATACAACTGCTGTATGTTTTTCTCCTAAAAGATATTGATAAACTGCCACTCATGATCTCAGAGAACCGGCCAAATGCCCTCCAACCCATTCTTGTCCTTCTAGTTATTACACTCTTGGGATCCGGATCTGCGGTCACTGCCCGTCCTAAATAGACCTATTCGGTTACCGCTTCGAGCACTTCGCGGCAAGTGGTAAACTGCTCTTTTCTTCCGAGACTGTTCAACATTACTTTTGGCTTTCTGCGCACTAATTTTTATGCACACTGTACTGCTCTGCCTGTCTAACTCATTGATCATGTTTTTCAGTTCATCTCCTCAGTGGGTTAACAAAAGACGTATTCGAAAATAAATTCGGAGGCACTTGAAGTGACACTACTTGTAGTATTGCACTTTCTTTGTATATTATTGGTAACTCGTTGTGAAAAGTGAAAACCAGTATTAGCAGTTTGACTTCAACTGCTTCCAAGAAGCAGTTCCTCGCCATGACGACGGGTAGCGTGCAGTATTCAAATAGTATACCGCTTTAGATGAAGTAAAATTGGTCATTTCCGCTCTTCATGATCAGAAATATATCGGCCCGGAATGTTCACTTGCCGAATTGGACATAACATTTTCATCTGGCATAGAGCTTTTCATGTTACAAGTTTTCTGTGCTGCTAATGGTGTGGATTTTCTGCCTCCTAGGATTTATACAGGGCACACCAGGGCACACAGAGCACAGTAAGGTTTTGTGGGCGACTGTCGAAGGGTACCACCCAGTCACTTTCAGTATTGTAGATTAGATTATAATTTCGGAGTTCCTTTCTTCCAATACCCAACTTCTGGCATTCGACTTAACAGGCATGCTTCAAGCACACTGTGTTGGAGGCCGAAGCATCCGAGCTCACATGCACAGTGCACTTCCTGTGTTTCCCCAGGAGAGAAGTCTAGATGACGCCAGGAAGTTGCTATTATTGTTTCTGTCATGACGAATGCCTTAGAAAAAAATGCGTCAACACTTTTTGTTTGCACTCTCTGGAACGTGCAAATATTGTTTACGTATATGTGCAGAGATTGCACTGTGTTAGAAGGAGTCCCCAGCAAGGCTGATAGTAAACCCTTAGCTTACCAAATCTATCTCACTTAAATCCTCAGTCCGGATGTAAACTGCCTTTAATATCCGCTCTGCATCTCATGCCCGCGTGTCTCAGTGTCATAAAAATCGTAGGTGTTTTTAGCTTATTAGAAGCTTAGTGCAAAAAGAAAACTTTTTGCCTATCCAGAAAAATTTTGGGGTGAAAAAAGTGTGCTTCAGGTTCTGCATATGATTGGACAGTTTTGTCCAGTTCGAGCTTGGCTTTTAACTTTCATAAAGCAATGAAATGTTGGTTATAGAAATTGTTTACGAAGCCAAATCATTTTGTTTTAATACGTTGGGCCTCAGTAGCTGTATTACACTACCTAAGTAATCGCCTTCAACAGATTCGAATTAGTGAGTCCTGCTGGGGCTCGGAAATCTTGTCTGCGAAGCGCCAGATGCAGGCATGGGTGGGTAACGAACTCTGCGTTTGCATGGACGCAAGTTCGCAACACCTTTTTGGTAACGGAGGTTGCCTACGTATTGCATGTGCTGCATCTTTCGAAAGGAAGCTGCGGTAGTATGACCACTTGATCAAAAGACTATGACCATTGGGTACCTGATCTTGATCTTTGACCTCGACTTTTGATTTCAGAGTGGGCACCGCATCGACAATGACCTTGATCTCACAAGGTCAAACAGCACTTGACTGCTTGGTGGTACGGCCCAAGCTACTTTAGTGTGAACCCGTAATAATATAACTAATACAATTGGGTACCTGACCTAGACCTTTGACCTTTTCCCTTGGCGTTGACATTTGATTTGAGACAGTGGGGGCCATGCATAACAGAGCGTTCGCTCGTATAACTAGGCTCAAGCCACGTTGAACCCCAACCTTTTTTTACTAGGTCATTGGTAAAAATGTGCGCCCACCTGTTTTTTTGAAAGCAAACAGTAGTTTAATGGACGTCAAGTTGATGTCATTGAATTTCTAGAGTCGTTATGAATGCAATTTTACTATTTGTATACGTGTGAGACACCCTGGAAGCTTAAGAATTAAGCTCAAGAGTTAAGGAACCGGCCGAGTGTAGAACCAGGGCAGTTTGGAACGTGCCTGAAAATGAGTTGGAAATCACGCCCTGCGCTCAAAGATTCCTTCCTGCATGGAACACAGAAATCTATGATTCCTAGCGGACTTCTCTTGCTCAAGGTTCTGTCCATCCTGTGGAAAAGCCTCATGAAGGATCGACACACTTCACCAGAATGTTCCACGAACTGAAAGCGTGACTGGCTGCCCTTGCTCGACGATGTAGGTCTGCTGAAATTTTGATGTACGGTCGGAAGGACATCATGAACTTGGCGTGATAATGTATTCCAGGATTACAAAATGAGTTGCTGTTAGGTAATGCAAGAGGCGGTTTAGTGTAGTTGTTATTCTTGCCTGCCTGCGGCGCCGTTTAGAAACCCGCGACAGTCTTATGGTAAGTTTCATTTTACTAGCTACGGTTCCCACTGTTCAGACGTTTCTGAATAAACATTGCTTGAGGTTGTCACTGATTGCGGTTGAATTTGCCAAAAATGAGAGCAAAGGCGTTTCACGCTTAAAAACATCCTATCTCTGATGGCCCTGCAATACAGCATCCGCATATATGCTGAGAAGAGTACTTGGCTCAATCACCAGCAGCGCGAGGCTCTCCACGAACCTTTGAATAGTAAAAAAACAGAATGCGAATTCATTTTCTATGATTGGAAACATTAATTTCCACCTGAACACGCCGAGGGGGTGTGCAGAATATACCTGGTTTCTGTGAATAGCATTGTTTAGCACTGAGGGCGCTAATAATGAAAATTCAACAATCAACAGTACAAGAATGCAACGCCATGAAGAAGATTTGCTCAAGAAGATTTTGACATGGCTTGATTTCCCATTTCAACAGTTCAGTGGTAAGAACGTAATCTACTAGAGTTGTGAACAGTCAATTTCCAGGCCGGGGGTAGTTAGCCAATTCAAGTCGGCAAACATTTTCCTGGGTACTAGGACACGGCAACAGTCGTTTATACAGTCGTTTATACGTTTATGCAGACACCCTCTATAATAAGTGCAGTGGCAGGAGTAAGAATACACGAGTTAGCGGCAGCACTATGGTGTGTTCCCTTATTCCCCCTGCATTCTAGAGTAAACGTATATCGATTCCATATTATGGCAAATCATTCGCGCCGGCTGGCTGGTCTCACACAGTCGAATATCCCAAAAAATATAAAGATCCCATGTGCCTGTTTGTTGGATCCGCCGGAAAGGAACAGACCGTTAGCCGCAAACTGAGGGCCCTATTTGCCGCAGCAATAAGGCTTCTGAGTGCAGGGTGCCTTCAGTGAGCTCGGAACCTGTGCTGTTTGCCCCCTTTTACCAGATATGTTTTGTAGGTATGCAACTTGACGCACACCCGGATATAATTCGCACATTGCTGAAGACAAAAATTACATTTCAAATAAATACACTTTTCAACGCACAGCCACCTTCCCCATATTGCAGATTGCTATCTCTCTAGTTCCTTTAGTTGATTGTTATCTCACGCATAGGATTCCCGTTGGGGGTAACACTTACCATAGTCATGTATCGTTGGTCCAGCATATAAAGAACCAAGCCATCCTTAAAATAACAAACATCCATTAGCGCTCTGCCATGTTTCATTCATCTAGGAAATAACTTTTCATCTGTTCGGCGTTTATCGTTCCATCATTTTGCCGTTACTCTTTTTAAACTTCCAGTACTTTGCAATTTAATCTATCGCAACCTACTAAACAATCAAACACCAGTGTTCTACAAATAACAATTTTGAACTACCTCAGGTTTACACATAGGGTAGCTGATAAGTTGTGACCTCCAACCTGATCCAAGTACGCAATAATAGCATAAGCTCTTGTACTAGGAAACGTAGTACTTACTCTTTTAATATTAGAATGCTCGTCCCGCTGGCATTGACTTTCCTTTCTTTTTGGTCGCAAGTTGTTGTAATAGAAGCTCCCTACGGAATTCATGTCGAAGGAGGACCGTGCTCCTACAAATTTTCTCGGTGCGCAAAAGAAAGCCGCAATATCATTCTCAATACTTTGTCAGAAATTGTGGCTGTCAGTTTCACTTCATAGTCTACATTGAGACGGTGTTTTTCTATCTGCTGAACACGCCAGTTCCGCACCGAAGTCAAGAAATGTCTGGCAGCTCTGTAGATGCGGATTCTAGGAAAAATGTGGGCGCAGTTCACTAAAACCAAACAAATGGATGTCTAATTAAAGCACTGCAGAGACCCTTAGCATTTCTCAAGAACGGTTTCGGTACATACAAGCTGTCGTTTGAGACAATACGAAGGTTTCAGCAATGCGCGTTCCCAAATGTCAAAATGCTTATCTGATGCATAAAGTTGTGGCAACTTCGCCATTCTTTGGCATCGTTAGGTAGATAAAGAAATTTTTTCTTGTCTTCTTGAACACACAAGTTCTCTTTGTTGGTTCTAGAGACCAAAGAGCAGTCAAAGCAAGGATGAGACCGAAGGGGTTACGCAATTTCCAAATCAAAGTCGCCCGCAATAGTGTTGTGTCCGTGTTTCGGCATCGGGATGGTGATGTTTTGGGGGAATGTTTAGAAGTTGGTACCATGGTCACAGAAGCCTTTTGTATTTTCCTGTTCCACGAAGACAATCAGGAGGTAGCCCAAAATCGTCGGGTAAAACTCCCAAAGGAGGTGCTCTTTTACTATGCAATACCCCAGCACAAAATCCTTTTTAGCTGTTCAAAAACTTGCCAGTGGGCACCATCGACGAGAATGTGTTAAACTCTTGGAAAGTCTAATTGATGTAACGTTAACTTCTTGAGCACAGTACAGACTTACGAGCATACTCTCCTGCTATCTAGAAAAATTAGGGTTTTCGTTGCTGCCATTTAATTTTTGAATACTTTGCTATTGTTCCTTCAAGCGTGTCTATCCTTTTCTAAATTCAACGGATAATTGTGAGATTTCATTTTTGACATGTAATAGATATCTGTACACTTTGTCCTTTTTACCGTTCTTTCGTTTCTTCGTTGCAAAATAAGTATTGCTTCATTGTTTTTATAAATAGTGAACGGGGCGTTTTTTGTTTTTAAGTATGCTATTCGTTTGCATTCCGGGTAGTCCGCGGACTATGGTACCCCAATCTTTATACGAATAGCATGCTTCCCTTTTAATTTGATTTGACTATAATATTAGGGAGTATTAGCAATAAAACTTTCTTTGTTCTCGAAAAGAAAACTTCGAGAACAAGTCAGACATGCAGATAGCTATATTTCCTGCGTTTTTTAAGGTGGGCGTTTTTGTTGCTGTTTAGACTTCAGATCAGCCCTGCTGCTAACACATAGATGTGTTGCCATATTCTTAATTCTGGGTAATTCATTGGTGGTCAAGTCCGTTCTGCAACAAAACTTGGTAAAGAAAGCAGTTTAGAATTTTTACCATTCTGTTAAGTCGTTTTTATGGCCTGCAGCATGTTCAGTGACATTACTCGTTGCATGTCCAGCAATGTCCGACAAATTCTGAAAGTTAGGAACTTGTAAAGTACCAATATGGTAATATTGAAGGTAATGGTCCATTCTTCTGATATGTAGCAAAATCTTTCTTTTAATGTGTTTCCATCAGTCGCATCGAACAGTTATGACTCCCATAGAAAACCAACGGGGAAATATTTCGACGACAGGAAAAACACTAATAAAAAACAACTTCCGTCGGGTTATGCGCGGATATGTTGATTGTTATAGAGAAATCCTGCGGTATATGAAAAAATTGCGTTCATAAATGGTTTCCCGCACAAAAATGCTTTTGTTTAGAATTGCTGGGTATGGAACGGGAGGAGGCCGAGTGAAAAAGGGGAACTGTTCTTAATAGCATCTCTTCAATAGCTGCTCTCTTTACTGCGAGCCTAAAGTGATGGGCCAATTGCTTAACGGCTCGCTAACACCTCCATCGTGAAAGCAGCTGCACATACCGCAATAACGCTTCGCCTCATGTAGAGAACTTCTTGCGCGCTGGCTGCGAGACGCCGTTAGCGGCTGGAGTCGCTCCTAGAACGGCTCACTTAAGGCACTCTTAAGTGTATTGCCGATCACCGGCCATCGCGTTTCTGGAATCACCCATAGCGCTTCTTATACACGCCACTGCACTTAGAACCCGACAACGATGGGACGCACAATAAAAAGAAGGATCAGCTCGTAAAGGGAAAAGGTGCACTCGATGGGGCTAGAATATAGGAGAGGAAAAACCTCGTTTCTGCGAGATGGAAGCGTGCACCCTGATTTGCTCATTAGGAAAGAAGAGGCAGGACGCGAAATGCAAAAAGCATCGTTACTAGACCAGGTGCAAGTTTCTAAACGATAGCGTTAGATAGAGGTGGTCATATTTAGTTTACCTTGACGAGTTGACAACGATCGATCCCTCCCCTTGTCCGCAGCCAAATATTCCGCTTTTACTTTCTTCGGATATAACAGAGCGTTAAGTGCGCGCGCTTTTTCATTGCGGAAACACTCCTAACATTAAAGATCCCCAGGTGGACGAAATTATTCCGGAGCCCTTCACCACGGCATCTCCTTCTTCCTTTCTTCTTTAACTCCCTCCTATAACCCCTCCCTTACGGCGCGGTTCGGGTGTCCACCGAGATGTGAGACAAACACTGCTCCATTTCCTTTTCCCAAAACCAACTTTCAACTTTCACTGCTCGGACCCGCCGCGGTGGCTCAGTGTAACGTTAGCGCGTTCGCCTACTTTTTCGGAGTACTCGGGGTATATCCCGACTGCGGCGGCCGCGTTTCGATGGAGGCGAAACGCAAAGGCGCCCGTGTGCTGTGCGATGTCAGGGCACGTTAAAGATCCCCCATGTGGTCGAAATTATTCCGGAGCGCTCCACTACGGCACCTCATTTCTCCTTTCTTCTCTCAGTCCACCCTTTATCTCTTGCCATACGGCGTGGTTCAGGTGTTCTTTTGCGCAATATTTCTTGCATAGCAATGCTAAACCGCAAGCCATTTTTTCTCTCTCTATAACAAGGATGCGGCGGTTGGTTATGCAAATAACTTGATTAGAGTCAAGCAAAAATGGCACGTCGAGGCCTCATTAAACTCGCTCAATCCCACGAGCCAAGCGCTTGTAGTTCTACTGGCTGCCACCTCGCGGTGCATCACTTATTAGCATTCAAAACTAGTTTGTTGACATTATCCATGACGTAAGAAAGGAAGAGAATGAAGAATGATCGAGTGGTTACAAACAGAACGTGATAGGCCGCTAGCATAGTTGGAATAAGTAGCTGTTGCGAATTTTCGTTATCGAGAAGCACTACCAACTTTTTGGCACTCGCCAAAACGTTTTCCTGTGCGAAAAGCACAGCGTTTGTTGCCTGATATGTGATTTAAGAGTGTCTTTTTGTTAGATAGAGGGCCGGAAAGAATCTTGGGAAGGAACTGTTTGCCATTTGGGAATTTAATGCTACCACTTTACATGTGAAATAGCGCACTCATTGGTGCAGCGTCTACGACTCTTAATGTAAACCTTCACTTAACGTGGACCTGCTTAGTTTATTCAGCAATGCAAACCTGAGAACAGCGGTGTATAAATGTGGCACAATCACAAAAGAGCGCAGTGACCAAATCTCCAGATAGGAGTATTCTAACTCATAGCGCGTATCGCGACAACGTTCAATAAAAAGAGGCCTGTGGGTTCTGCGCGTTTCCGGCCGTGCTGTCTTGCAGCTGTACTTTTCTTCGCCGAGCAAAGCACCCGCCGCGGTAGCTCAGTTGTTAGGGCGCCCGGGTTCAAACCCGACCGCGGTGGCCGCGCTTCGACAGAGGCGAAGCGCAAAGGCGCCCGTGTGTGTGTGTTGTCAGTGCATGTTAAAGATACCCCATGTGGTCGAAATTTTACCGGAGACCTCCACTACGATCACTCTTTCTCTTTTTCTCTTCTCTCACTTCCACATTCCTCACCTCCCTTACGGCGCATTTCGGGTGTCCACCAAAAGGTGAGACAATTACTGCGCCATTTTCTTTCCTGAAAAAAAAAAACATTTTTTTCGCTCGGAAATGCCGCATGCATGTTCCATCACTGCGCTTTCACGTAGCCTCATTAAGGGACGTTGTTGGGCGAATTGGTGGCTCAACAATACGAAGGAACACAGCGCTAAAGGAAAGAAACAGGAGAGAACTGGCGCACGCAATTAAGCGCTGACTTTTTAGTGCTCGTGCGAGTCTTTTTTCTCCTGTTTGTTTTGCGTCCATAAAAACGCAGCCGCCGTGGTTCGAACCCGACCACGGCGGCTGCGTTTATATAGAGGCAAAACGCTACAGTGCCCGTGTGCTGTCCGATGTCAGTTGCACGTTAATGATCCCCAGGTGATCGAATAATTGCCGGAGCCATCCACTACGGCACCTTTTTCTTCTTTCACTCCCTCCTTTATCCCTACCATTATGGCGCGGTTCAGGTGTCCAGCGATATATGAGACACATACTGCGCCATTTTCTTCCCCCAAAACCGGTTATTGTTACTTCAGCCCTGAGTTCCTTCATAACGTTCATTTCGCTTCGTAGGTTTTGCTTTTGAACCAAGTTTGTGTGTTATTCTGAAACGTGTTTCATTGTTGCGCGCTCTTTTACTGTTACTGCGGATGTCAGGACCTGTAGTTTCACATCGTCGACTTAGTTTCGCAATCATTACAATAATAAAGCGCGAGCCATATGATTATTTTGAGCACAAGAATGTTAACTACATGTGTTAAATATAATCGACAGGATGTTGAGTGCAGAATTTATTTTGTGAAATATAACAATCTGCGCATAAGATACAAGCTGCATATGCCGAATATTCACCAGCTACGTGCAGTAATGATATCCTGTTTCAAAATGAGTGGTGAGACAAGTTGAGACAATAGCCTTTTTTCAAATAAATTTTAATGCTAGAAAGTAAACTTACTTTCCTTGATGTGTGCAGCCTATATGTCTTGGTTTAGTTCAAGAATTGTCAAACCCTTCTTCTTGAAAGACAAATCTCTTTTAATAAGCAGTTCTGGAAAACAGAAGTTGATGCAATGATTAAACAAACCATCAGGCATGTGCCATATCTTGAGCTGCCATTTTGAAAACCTGCTTTTTATCTTTTTACGGTGGGTTAAGACAAGAAAACGTTCGTTGACTTCAGACCTTGATTTCATTCCCAGTTTTGAAACTTTTTAGAGCTCGTTCTGGCGGAAAATTTTCACTGTCAGAGCCACGTACCTCCACTGCACTTATATCTCTCTTTCCGCTTGAGGCCATAAAGGTTTCTGTGCTAATTATTACAATCATGTTTGGATTACCTCCGCGAGTGATGAAAACGAATCTGGAAGAACTTTAGCAATTGGACAGGATAACTCGCCAGAATGAGTTATCCCAGGGCTAGGGAAGAGGAAAAGATAAGTTCAAAACGAAGTCAACTCAGCCGATTCCATTAGATTTTAAAGAGCAACTCTATGTCGACGAGATCACTCAGCCATGTTTCCCGTAGCTTAGAGCCATGTTTGCGCGCATCGACACCGTTCACAAGATTTCACGATTTACATTCGAGAGATGAAACTGGTATGCTTATTTTTTTCTCCTGGAAGAGATGAGGAGACAGGAAAAAGGTTTCATCGTTTTCTTTTCTGAGCTAGCTGGCGCGAAAAAATTGGCTCTGAATGAAGCCATAACCTACAGAAGTGTTGAGTGAACTTTAATGAGGGGGGAGGCTGGATTGAACGCTTCCTGCCATTTACACGCAGATAGGCAGTAGCCCAGGATTTGAACCTTTAACCCAGCTTTAAGAAAGTTTCTCTAGCTGTGTGCCTGCTTTCTCAAAGGGGCTTTTGAGAATATGGGCATGATACTGCACGTTGCTGGGAGCACTTTATGGTTTCTGTTCTTTGGAGACTCTTGGCAAAAAACTTTTCTGCCGGTTAAAAGAGCTTGTGGCAATAGTACATAGGTTTTGGAACTTTTGGCTGATTAAACTGAAGTCCCAACAATATTAAGAGGGCCAGCAATATTTTTTTTACATCCTAAACATTTACAGTAATCAAGTTATATGTGTTCTTCGGGCTTTCAGTGCTACTTTTGGTTTCTGCAGACAGGTCGTAAGAAATATTATGAAAAGCTTGAGCACAATTTTGCAGCACAAGCAAGTGCACACATACAAGAGCAGTAATGAAAAAGGCGCCATGAGAGTGATTTTCTCATTATTACTGTTTTCCATGTGGGCGTACACACGTGGGACTTTTGTTGCGATATCACTTATTTGAAATACCGACGAAGGACGGAGTCAGATAGCTAGCATAACCATGGTATAGTATACATATCGAGCAGACAAGAGATCGGAAAAATGGTCTCGATATGACTTACAGGGAGGAAGCCAACAGTCCCTTAAAACAACGAACTTATCACATGTTTCTTTTTAATTTGTGTTGTTGCTGAATTGGACTTTAATAGAGTAAATATTTAATTGCTTAAAGATAAACGATTAGAGAGCAGAAAAATCAACCACGTGACGCCGGTGACATACGAACCCACGACCTTCGAATTTCGTGTCCGGTGCTCTACCACCTGAGCTACGGCTACGGCTGTCCATCTTCTGCCTTCAAAGGTATTCATGTGGTGTGCAACCTAACGTTGAGAGAGTTCTCCATCGCCATCCTCGCCCATAACGGCGGATGTAGTGCGTCCTTTAGTACCGTGAGTGCCACGTGAAACGTGACCAAATGGTGAAGGTGGTCGCTGTGCGAGAACCCTCTTATGCTACCTATCGGATGAAGACTGCCAGAAGTGAGGCCCTCGTTAAGCTATCGAGAAGACAAGGGAAGGAAAAAGTGGGGTCATTATGACATGCAAGAAGGAAGCAGTCACTTATACAAACGTCCTTGCTTTTTAATTCGTGGTGTTCATGAAAAGGAGATTAATATTTCAATTGTTTAATAGGTTAAAATTAAATGATTCGAAACCAGAAGAAAAACAACCACACAGAAAAAGAAACATCCCCTGTGCTCCTCCTATATAGAAAAATAGAGTTGGAGAGATGTTATCTTTTTTTTAATGTGATTGCATACTATGCAAAAACAGCACAGTGTGGCGCGATGTCAATGCATGCGAAGTAAGCCTTTCCGAATGAAATTATTAAAGGCGAGAGCATTACTAGGCTATGTCCCATATTTCGTGCCCGGAAAACTTTTCCACACGATTAGATCATTGTGTGAAGATAAATATGCAAACGTTTGATTGTGTTAGATAGCGCGTGATGAGTTCTTCCTTTAGAAAACATTTGGTTGATGAATTACGATTCGTTGATGAATTAAATAAGAAAATTACACTTTGATGACACTAGAGCCACGGACGTCGACATATCAGCTGGAAGTAACCCGATGACGTCATGGTACGCGCACTGGCGTCGTGTAAAAACCGCGCGTTAGAATTAAAGCTAAATAAAAACAAAAATAAATGTATATTACAGAAATAAAAATAAAAACACATCAAAATAAAACATGAAAAAAATTCGAGAAGAAAACAAATTGGCGGTGGTTTAGCTCTGGTTAAACCTGGAGTGACGCGATAGTTACAACTGGCCGAGTGGCACTCGCTCAGTTGAATTGCAAGGTCAGTCTTTCGCCGATCTGTTTCGCTAGGCGTTCCTTCTTCATCTTCGTCCCACTTCACACGGCGCATGCACATAGCTGTTGCAGTTCGGTTGCGGCGAGCCGGCAGCAGCAGCTGCTCCGGACCACGTGGCTGGTCACGTGACCAACAACGTGACCACTTGGTGGTGGCAGCACCGCCTCGCCGTGGCTGCGCCGCCACCGTCACGTGCCGCCGGCACGGTCACGTGCCACCACCCCGCTGAAGGCTCGAAATGCTACCGTAATGTGGTTATCGCTGCAAAAATAAAAATGCAGGGAGAAAGAGAGGAAAGGGACAGTCTATGGTGTTTCGGTTCTTTAGAAAACAGGTGCAATCCTTATTTTTCTGAATCATTCTCTACAGCGTCCGTCATGCCTCACCTGCCGCTTTGAAGCGTTATACCCCACCTGCCATGCCACTCTACACCAGCTCAAGCACAGATTCCACAGAAAGGGGACGTTACTTCGAAGAGGCGGCTCTGCCCGAAGAGCAGTCGGCCTCGAACCCAGATGACGCAAATAATCATCCTAATAGCTCATAAAAAATTAATCGATAAACCTACAGGTCAATTTAAAATGTGCGCTGCTCTTTCTCGACTCACTGTGCGTGACAAGGTCGAAGCAGTTTGCCGAGTGCCCTCTTTTCCGGCCGAGACAAGAGACAAGTTAGTCTCCAGGCGCACCACCTTCTAATACCGTGACAAAGGCGCCATTGGTATGCGGGACAGGGAGCGGTGCGAGTTCCTTTCGCTTGCGAATTTCCTTAAGGAAGAGTGAAAGCCCACTGGCGTGACCTACTTTGCAGTGTCGTCTTTCAGCTGCTCCGTGGCACAGAGTTTCCACGACCGGACGACAACCTTAATAGGCTCTCATTGTTGTTCGGCATGTGCCCGAGCAGTTGCCGGATTGACCGCTGACGGGGAATTTATTCGACGTGTGCCTTTCCAGAACGTTCCTAATGAGGGAGCATGCCATGTGCATTCGCTTGAGGGGGAAGTTTATTATGCGCCATTGCTGGAAGTCGTTCGAGCGCACGGGCTTTACTGATGCGTTTAAAGTAGCCGATTGAAGCCGAACTAGTTTCAGATTTTTCACTCGTACCTTGAACAATGATTGAAAGAAATATTTGGGAATTGCTTCATTTGAAAATGAGAAACTGAACAGCGAAAGTGGTGACAGAAACAGTGCGAAAGGAAGACAACTCCTGGGGACAATTTTTTTCACAAAATATGTACGTTTTAACCAGACGAGTAATTTTGCATTCGTATCGTAGGCACTGTAATAATTATGATGGCGGGAACAAAAGTGTTTTACTGCCGGGAGTTTAGCCACAGCAGTCACCTATGTATATTGCGAAATTTCTTGCCCGCGGGTTATGAATTATTTCGCCTCTACTTAATCAAATCTTCCCTAATTTAATAGCCGCCGCGATGGCTGTGTGGTAAAGGCCCTAAGCTGCTTACCCGAAAGATGCGGGTTCAACCCCGGCCGCGGCGGTCGAATTTCGATGGAGGTGAAATTCTTGAGGCCCGTGTACTGAGCTGTGTAAGTGCACGTTAATTAACCCCTGGTTGTCGAGATTTCCGGAGCTCTTCACTACTGCGTCCCTCATTGCCCGAGTCTCTTTGTCACTTTAAACGCCTATAAACAACAAACCATAAACCTAGTATGAAATTGCGCACTTGCGCGAAGAAAACACACCGTGAAGAAACGCATAGGAAATGTATGTTTACACAAGTACATATCTTATTAGAAATGAACGAACTCGCCCAAACAAAAGTATTAACTTGAAGTTGTGGGGTTCTGTTGGGAAGATAAACAGTTTCTTCCCGCTTAATCTCGGCTGACACGGTTAAAAACCGCCAGTGCCCACTCCGTGACCGCGTGCGCTACAGAGCGCTCGCTGACCACTGCGGGCCTTGCTCTGAGGGAACAAAGGAACGACACATTGGCTACATTTATTGCTACAGCAACAATAACGCCAGCTGGCAATTGTAACGAGATGTGTGTCGAACTAAGGAACGGAGGCAACTACATGGTGGCCGGAACAAGAAGCACACGTAGGGTTTATTGGTACGCCTTTATATAGATGATGGGGCGGGGCACCGGCTCGACATGATAAGGCAATCAGTGCGCTGTAACGATAAGGCAGATAATGCACGCCCGATACATCCCCTGAGCGGTAATGAAAACAAAGTTCAGGATACTTGATTGAATTCAGCAGCGTAATGAAGTCGTTGCGGTGCCTTGACTGTACGAGCCGACCTTCTTGGGGCCGGTGTTGGCTCAGGAGAAGGTGTTGACATGCCGCGCGCAGCACTTGCGTACGCTGTGCTGTTGACGGCGGGCTGTTGCTGGAGTGAGTGAGCATGGGATAGCGCTGTGGCCGCAGTCGTGATGTCTGGAGCAGTTGGGCCGGGGTCGACAGGTTCATGCTCGAGCGAATCGCTATCGTCGTCACTAATGTCTGTTGCACACCTCTCACGGGTTTGGAGAAGATGTCGCCTGTTGCGCCTAAAGACCCGACTATCCTCGGATTGCACTTCGTAGGACCTAGGAGCAGTAGTGGCGACGACTGCCTTTTTTGACCATGATTTATCCCCGAACCTCACGACTGATCCTTTAGCCAGAGGTGGTAGTGGCTTTCCGTTTTTTTTCTGAAGGTGCTTCTTCACCGCAGTTGTAGGCACAGCAGCAAAATCTGGAAGATTAGCTCTCAGGCATCTCCCTTGAAGAAGTTCCCCAGGTGACCGGCCGTCTTCCAGCGGCGTACAGCGGTAGGCCAGCAGACCTAGCCAGAAGTCTTCCCGTGAGCGTTCACTTTTTTTCAGTATATGCTTCACAACCTGGACACCCTTCTCTGCTAGTCCATTGGATTGTGGGTAGCGAGGACTGGATGTGATGTGAGCGAAGTCGAAATTTCTTGCAAAGACTGCGAACTCGCGGCTTGCAAACTCGGGCCCATTATCGGTGCACACTTCAAGTGGTACGCCGTACCTCGCGAACATAGCACTCAGTGCGGCGATTGCCGTCCTTGTCGTAGTACCCGCAGTTTTCTCGACTTCTGGGAAGTTGGAAAGAGCATCAAACGCCACGATGTACGAACTTCCTCCAAAAGAAAAAATATCTACGCCAACTCGATACCACGCACATCCAGGGACTGGGCGCATCAGCAGTGGTTCTTACGGTTGCTTGTATGCAAATTCGCGGCAAGTGGGGCAACTCTGGATCAAAATCGTGATGTCACTGCTGAGACCGCGGGCCAAAAAACAAGACGACGAGCCCCCTCCTCGCATTTCGGAAGACGAAGAGGAAGACGACGCTGCTCAATCTGTTGTCACCTCAGCTCAGTAATTTTGCCTTGTTTTCTAGTTATTAACTAGCTTATTTCAATCCTTGGAAGAAGGCCGCGTCTTTAAGGTGGTACTGTCCCTACGGGAAGGGTACGGCAGCTCCGGCGCCGGTATCCTTAAAGGGACAGCGCCATCCGAAGGAGCCCAGTGGGGCGGAGGCGGCCATGGCATCACATGGCGGGGATCTGCCACTCATCAGGGACGTCCAGCAGTGCAGTGCATCATCATCGCTCAGTGGGGACGACTCAACTATCGTCGCCTCTGACGAGGAAGTGGCTCACATGGCGGAAATGGACAACGATGGCTTCAAAGTGGTGAGTCATCGGAAGCACTGGACAGTCGGGATTCCAGTGATAGTTCAGGCAAAAGAGAAAGGTGTTGACTTCAGAGAGTGGAATCCTATCAGGCTGTTCGATGATATTAAAGTACTACTGGGATCTGCTCCGATTCGCAGTCGCTTCACAACGCAAGGGGCTCTTCATCTAGATATCTCAACGGAAGAGCAAGTAGACATTCTTCTGCGGTGCTCTCAGATCGGTGGCATACGCGTTCAAGCCCGGTTGCCACACTCCTAAATGACTAATACATGTGTTATAAGGGGAGTACCAGTGTGGTATTCGGAAAGTGCCCTTCTTGACTACTTGAAACCGCAAGGAGTTCTGCACGTGCGACGGTTAATGAGCCGGGTGGAGCCTGGAGAACAACAATGGGCAGCGAAGCCTACAAACTCTATTGTGCTAACGTTTGCTCCCAACACCGAGCGCCCTGGAATAATTGACCTTGGTTTCACCAAACATGCAGTCCACGAGTTCGTTGAAACTCCTCCCCGGTGCTTGAGGTGCCAACGGTTTGGACATATAGCGAGAGTTTGCAACAAAGATCAACGTTGCAAGCGGTGTGGTGGTGGCCATGATTACAAAGAGTGCAAGAAAGATTTTGCTTGCGCTAATTGTGGAGGTGACCATTCAGCGAGTTTCAGTGGCTGCACATTCCGTTTAAGCGCCTTACACCGTCGCAAGTCCTTCATTAGTGGCCCCAAACCACAACCTACTGAGAAGCCGATACATGGAAGTGAAGAGTTCCCTGCGCTCGAGTCGGAAGCTCGGGACGTGGTAGCAAGCGACGTCGCTGCACGACCTGATCCGAGCAAGTCGGCAACGGCCTCCGAGGGTGAGCTGGCTGTTCGATCTGCTTCTGCAAAAAGTGTCCATGTTCCTCAGCGACCAGATCACAGCAAGACTCGACAACATGGAGGACATCGCCTTGCCTTAAAAGAGATGCAGTCACCAGCTACCGTGGCCAAGAGTGGGTCCCAGTCCCCGTCTTTTGTCGAAGTGGTGCGCCAGTGCGTGCAGCAAAGTAAGGAGCTCAAAAGCCAGAATCTCTCCGACCTTATACGCGTTTTATTTGATGTCCTGCGTTCATATAGCCAAGCGATGCAGCCTGGCACTTTGAAGAACTTTATAGAGCTGGTGCTTTCCTTTGAGACCTTGATCACCGCCTTCGCAGAGAACTTCAACTCCTAGATGGCTAGTTTTCTTCAACCTGTTGCAACTAAAAACCCTAGAAAAGTGCCGTTTATCATGCAATGGAACTGCGCTGGGATTATAAGTCGATTAGCAGAACTAAAATTGTTCTTGAAAGAGACCTGCGTTCCTGTACTGGCCCTCTCGGAGGCTGGCTTGCCAAGCGGGAGGTCTTTGCCGGGATACGTCGCCCACAAGAATTGCAGCATAAAGTCTTTTCCCGCAGGAAGTGCCGCCCTTTATATACGAAGGGAGATTCCTCATGTGGCTTTGAACGTCACCGATCTTTGCACCGACAGTATTGAGGTAGTGGCTGTGAGGATTCGGCTCGCCTTCCGAACTTTGTCCATTGCATCAGTATACGTGTCCCCGCGGAAGAAGGTCGATATGGCTTTGTTCCTCCAGCAACTTTGTGACCGCTGCCCAGCACCCAGAATCATCTGCGGTGACTTCAACGCCCACCACCCTGCCTGGGGTGACAGGAACACAGATCCTCGCGGACGCCAACTTGTAAAACTCATCGACAGTTTGGACCTGTGCGTGGCCAATGACGGAAGCCCCACTTCCTTTCGGCTCCAACCTCACCCACATCTATAGACCTAACCTTACATTCACCTGAGGTCCCTGTGCAGTGGTCAACTAGAGATGACCGAATGGGAAGTGATCACTACCCGATATATTTGTTTACTGTCGACTTCCATCTGCGTGGTCCTAAAATTTGTCATGTTGTTAACTGGGACAAATACAGGGAGCACTTAGCATGTGTTTCCGGTGATGTGACAGACAAAATGATTTATGCTAAGATGGCTGCTACCACGGCGCTCAAGCTACCTGATCATTTTCCGACTCCGGATTTAAAACTCAGGAACCTCTGCGCAGCGCGCAGAAGGGCGGAGCGACAACTGTTGCGGAAGAAGGACGACAGAGTCTTGAAGACAACTTTCAACAGGCTCAACTCTGCCATTAGACGTCATGCGAACAAGCTCTGTAGGTCCCAGTGGGCATCCTTTTGCGCTAGTTTGACTGTTTTCTCACCGATAACGAGAATTTCACGTGTCGTTGGCAGTCTTGCTGGTGGCTCTCGTCCGAATAAACCTTTCGAGGCGCTTGCATTGCGCACGCAGAAACATCTCGTGTGCTTGGCAGAGGAGTTTGCGGATGCATTTGTAAATTCCAGGCCAGGCATTCATGCCTGCGCTCTGCCTGCTACGTCTCCGTCTGTTATGGACGCCCCGTTCACACTTCGAGAACTACAGACAGCGCTCTGCAGCCTGCGGCGTCGCTGAGCACCAGGGCCTGACGGCATTACCAATCAAATGTTACAGAACCTGCCTCTGGACCACCAGAAGATGCTCCTAACCTATCTCAATCGAGTGTGGGAGTCTGGTGACGTTCCCCCTTCATAGAACGTGGCTTGTGTAGTCCCACTGCTGAAGGACAGCAAAGAGATGACAGACGCGGCCTCGTATCGTCCTGTATCGCTGACGTCGTGTGTGGCTAAGCTCATGAAGAAGATGGCAAGTAAGCGTTTGTCTTGGTGGCTTGAGGATAGAAGGGCACTACCAACATGCATGACTGGATTCCGCACAGGTTTGAGCGCGCAAGATGGGGTCCTGGACTTGATAAGTCAAATTGAACATCAGAGTGCTTTTAGACTTTCAACATTAGCTATTTTCCTAGACGTATCAAAGGCTTATGATAGCGTCCTCCAGAGCTCAATACTGAATAGTCTGCAGGTCATAGGCGTACAGGGCTATCTTCTGCGCTTCATTCACTCATTTCTCAGTGATCGTAAATTTCGAGTGCGGTTAGGCAGTACAATGAGCTCCGAAAGGGCGGTATCGCGAGAGGTACCTCAGGGTAGTGTCCTGTCCCCAACGCTCTTTAATGTTGTCATGGCTGGTCTTCCCGCAAAAGTGCAAAAACATTGTAGGCATGTCCATATGTCGATATATGCAGACGACATTTGTCTTTGGTTAACCGGATATCAACACAAATGCTTAGTTCTATTAGCACGACAGGCCGTGCTTTCAGTTAAAAGTTACCTTCAAGGTGTTGGGTTGACTCTCTCGGTGGAAAAATCTGGCTTCGTCTTGTTTCCAGGTAGGGGACGACGGTATGCGCGGCTGAGCATAGACCTTGATCAGTCTTGCCTTCGTCAGGTTAACCATATACGTTTTTTGGGCGTCACTATTGACTCACGTCTACAGTGGCGACGAGCTGTGGACTCGATTGTGGCTTCACTATCTTCGCGTCTCAACGTGCTTCGTAGAGTTGCTAGTGAGCAATGGGGAAACCATCCTGCTTCAATAATCAGGCTTCACGATGCCCTGGTGACAAGTCGCATAATGTACCAGCTCTCTTTAATTTCCCCCTCGGTATCGCAGCTGGAACGCCTTGAGGTTTATCACATAATGGGACTAAGGAGGGCTCTCGGCGTTCCGCAGACTGCTCCAAACAATACAGTACTGTATGAGTCTCAATCGAAACCTCTTTGGCTAGCCGCTTCACAAAGACTTTTGCTGCAAATTGGCCGCCTCAGAGAGACTGTTGCCGGGAGAGCGCTTCTACAGCGCCTTCGAAAGAGATCTGAGTCCCGGGAGTACTTGGCTTTAAATACGCTTCGTTCTCTGGGTCTCGACCTTCGTGATCGACCTAAGACGTTGAAGCCACCTTGGTCATTTCCGAGCCTCGATTGTTCCTTGACAATTCCCCACGTTCGCGCAAAGCGGAATTCTCCTTTAGCGGCAATGCGTTCGCTCGTACTGGAACATCTTGAGACCGAATATGCCAGTCATCTTCAAATATTTACAGACGGCTCTGTGGCCAAGGTCAGAGGATCTAGTGCAGCTGCTTTTCATAATCCGTCTTTGAAGTATGATTGGTCTGTTCGTTTTACTAAAGTCGTGTCCTCCACAATGGCCGAAAGCGTTGCCATTGAGGCAGTTCTAAAGAAGCTACGGTGTTGTACGCCTCAACCTACTGTCATAATTACGGATTCAAAATCTGCCCTGCAAAGGTTAGAGTACGGGTTCCCCACTGATGCCTTGAGTCTTAGGTCCCTACGTTTGGTGCAGAATCTACATAGCAAAGGCTTCTCTACACGTTTTCAATGGGTGCCCTCGCACATAGGTGTCTTAGGCAACGAGATAGCAGACAACCTCGCCCATACAGCTCTCTCCGGGGTTCCAGTACATGGAGTCCCTCATGAAGTCAAGCAAATGTTCAGAGATGTGGTGTTGTGCCACTTCAGTTCTTTGTGGAGCTCTCCTCATCAGCCATGTGTGACCAAGGGTCTCAAAAGGTACCAAGCCACTTTGCTGCACCGCGTTCGCACGGATTCTGCTCGTACGCCGGCGTGGATGTATAAGACTGGCCTAGCGTTGTCACCATTGTGTTCAACGTGTGGTGTGTGTGGTGACATAGAAGATTACCTCTTGTGCTGTACTTTGTGCAACGCGGAACAGGCTGTGTTACTCGGATCCCTCAAGAAGGCAGGGGTTCCTCACAGTTCTCTTCAGGACATTGTTTTCCCGTGCGGGAGCCAGTCGAGTAGAAGGGATGCTTCTCGCCTTCTTCTACTATACCTGCTGGACACCGGTTTGGCCTCCACATGGTGACCTCAGGAATGACTATTTGGGTTTTTGCGGACAGTGTTACTGTGATTTCTATTTAAGTGTCGCTACGGTGGAGCAATTGCCGGCAGCAACTGCAAGGCTAATCGCACCGGTAGTTTACAACCACTCAACTCAACTCCTCGCATTTTTTCAGTCCCAGATGCCCAGCATGAATTCTTGCTAAAATATTACGCCGCATGCTTTTTTGTATGACCACTTTCGTGCCTTTTAACAAAATACCATCTACGACAGAAAGCGCAGATGAAAATGGCTTTAGTTCCCTTTCGATGCTCTCGCCAGTTAACAGGCAAGAGATGACTGCTTGCAGGTAGTCGTCCTGAGCTGTTGCATTTACCAGCTTCTGACGTGTTGCATCCATGACCATGCAGCCAAAAAGAGCAACTGCGTGTACTTCCACGTCGTCCGTGGCGCCAGTGCTGTCGTCCTGAGCAACCGGCGACGATCGTGACAGCATGTCTGCCAAGATGAGGTGCTTTCCCGGGACATACTGCAATACAAAGTCGTACTTGAGAAGTTTTAAAAGGAACCTTTGGAGACGGGGAGGCATGTCACATATTCTTTTTGCAGCTATGGACAAGAGAGGTTTGTGGTCCGTCTCGATTAGAATCATTTGTCCGTAAACGAACTGATAAAACTTATCGCAGCCAAATGAAATGCTGAGCGCCTCTTTTTCAATTTGTTCATAACGCTGCTCAGCTTGCGTTAGCACACGAGATGCATATGCCACGGGCCGCCATTGGCCGTTGTGACACTGCAACAGCGCTGAAGCTATGCAGTCTTTTGAAGCATCACAAGTGATCTTCGATTCTTTTCGGGGATCAAAAGTGGGTAGCACGGGCGTCGTGCTTAGAATCTGCAAGACACTTTTCCACTCCCTCATGTGGTTTTCAGTTCACTTGAACTCGAAATGCGGTTTGATAAGCGCTCGCAGTGACACAGTTCGCTCGGACAGGCACGGAACGTATTTACCAAGATAGTTCAGCACACCGAGCATGCGTTGAACATCGAATTTGGTCTTGGGCACGGGCGTCTGCAGCAAACTTTTAACAAGTTTCGGGTTTGGCGAGATGCCCCTGTGTGTCATATCACCTAGAAACTGCACTTCAGTGACGCCAAACTTGCATTTTTCTGCATTGAACGTTAGTCCAGCTTTCCCAGCAGCTTTCATGACTGCCACTAGTCTTTGATCATGTTCTTGTTTGGTTGCGTCCCATACCAAAATATCGTCGATGTACACACGTACACCTGGAAGGCCATCGAAGATTTCGCTCATCTGCTGTTGAAACACTTCGGGAGCTGATGAAATGCCGAACGGGCAATCGGAGATAGATATCTTCCAAAGGGGGTAGAAAAAGTGCATATCTTGGACGTTTTCTCGTCAAGTGGTATCTGGTAAAAACCAGAATTAGCGTCCAAACAGCTAAAATAGGCTGCGCTGGCCAATTCTCTTTCCATGCCTTCACGCTTTGGGAGCTGGTAATGCTGCCTTTTTACGTGCTCGTTTCATTTTCTTGGGTCCATGCAAACCCTAAGCTTGCCATACTTTTTCTTGACCAAGACCAAGGGGCTTACCCAGTCTGTGGGGCCATCCTCTTTCACGATGATTCCTGCACGCTCCATTATTTGCAGCTCTTCCCGAAGTGGCTGTCGCAGGGACAGTGGAACCCGCCGAGCTGGTTGGGCGACTGGCACGGCCGACGGTTGCATGACCATGCTGTAGGGTCGCTTCAGGCAGCCTAACCCCTGGAAGACATGTCTGAAACTCCTAATTGATTCGTACTCCGAAGCACTTACAGTGGCCACCGTGCGCTGGACAAGTCCTAAGGCTTCGCTTGCATCCAGTCCAAGAAAGGCATGACGGTCATTCTTTACGACGAAGAACTTCACGGTGGTGGAAGCGTTACCAATAGTTACTTCCTGTGTCGTCGTCCCGAAGTGAGTTATGACGCCTCCGGTGTAAGCTCGCAGCACCGCACTTGTAGGCTGTAACTTTTCAGTCTCGCGAAGCTTGCGGTACACAGAACGGTAGCAGTCATGCCTGCGACCCGGTGTCTACTTTGAAAAAAATATTTTTTTCAGCAACGTTAGCTTCGACTACCCAGTCTTTGGTGCTTCCTTTGCAAGTTCCAACTTCTAGAATGTCAAAGTCATCGTCACTGCTGTCTTTGCTCACTTGGCCAACTTTAGACGTTCTTTGACAGCACAACGCGAAGTTGTGCAGCTTGCGACATTCATTACACCTTTTCCCATAGGCTGGGCACTGTCTGGGCCTGTGCCGTCGATTGCACTTTTTGCAGCGGTACTGCTTACTGCACTCATCACTACTTTTGCTTCGCGATGGTTGCGCGTGCCTTGTAAAAGCATCGACGCGGTCGTCGCAGCTTCCCAGACCACGTTTCGTTGAGCCAGACATTCTGCCACCTCGCACAGTTCTTCAGCTTTCTGCAATGTTAGACTTTTCTCGAAGCATTTTCTCGCGTAGCTTTGAGTCATTCGTGCCAAAGTCGATGTGATCCCTGACCAATGAATCTCGCTGTTCTCCGAAATTGCATTGCGCGGCTTGATTTTTATGGTCAAGAGCGAACTTCTCATATGGTTCTCCCTCTGCCTGCTTCCTTGAGTGAAACACATAACGTTCGTGAACTTCATTGCTCACCTCGGCACAGTACGACTCGAACTTCCCCACGAGCGTTGCGTAGTCGTCCTTGCTTTCTGCGGCTTCGAACTTGAACGTGTTGAACACGTCGAGCGCTTCATCGCCGGCTATGCCTAGCAGGAGCGCGGCTTTTGCAGCTTCGCTTCGAGGTTGCTCCTTCGTTGTGGTTGCCTGCAGGAACAGGTCGAACTTCTGCTTGAAGCGTCTCCAATTTTCAGAGACGTTGCCGGTCATTCGCAAGGGTGGCGGCGCATTCAGAAGTTCCATCGTTGTCGTCGATCCCACTTCTGACACCATGTAACGTGATGTGTGTCGAACTAAGGAACGGAGGCAACTACATGATGGCAGGAACAAGAAGCACACGTAGGGTTTATTGGTACGCCTTTATATAGATGATGGGGCGGGGCACCGGCTCGACATGATAAGGCAGTCAGTGCGCTGTAACGATAAGGCAGATAGTGCACTCCCGATACAGAAAGAAGATACGCTAATCAATCGAGGTCGCCCGATTCACCAACAAGGTTATGAGCGAATGTTCACCTACACTAATGCAAGGGATCCTCCGAAGCCGGAGGAGACGAGATACGGGAGCAAGTCTCCCTGCCACTTCCTCGCCTCTCTGGCGAAGAGCGGAGCCGCGAGCGTCACGTCCGCTCGCGCCGACGATCCCAGCCGAAGAGAGAGCGCTCTCCCGCGCTGGCAGCAATAACGCGCTCTTTCGCGCTCATGTCGCCCTCTCTTGATAGTTACGTTAACCAAGGAGAGACACGTGGCGCACCCCGAATCGAGGCGATGCTGGGGACGGTGCACCGCGTGAACGCTAACTACAAGCGGAAATTGTGGGGCAGCTGCCCACATAGTGCACTTTCTCCATGCATAATCCTCTAGACACAATAATTTGTTGGAGATAGTGTGTTCTGGGGAGAAAAAGAAGTACATCTCACTCCAGAACATCTAAAGTTAGCGATCACTGTTTCAATATTTTAAATATTCCTATAATAAGAAATTATGGACAAGTGCGCTTTTCAATAGGGAGTTGCTGATGAACGCAATTTTCAGGATATCGTAATAATGCAGAATAACCATCTGCCATCACCCCTCAGGAAGCTCGTAGTTATGTGCTATTCGTTGTCCAGGAGATACTCAACCGCCTTTCTATAACAGTCTTAAATACTCGTGGCGAGCGGAGGACCGATCTTAACCGCAAGATTTCGCTGCGTAACGAAATAATGAATAACTCTCGCCATTACGTCCACAGCAGTATTATACAGTATCATATCATTTTTTCACGGTTAAAAGGGATGACCCAAAAGGCTGGACTTCGTTTTAAAACATGTACGTCATCCCTGTTATAAACGAGAGCTGCGAGATGTTGGAAAAGAATTGCATGCATTAAGCACCCTTTCAATGAACTGTTAATGCGGATCAACTTCAATCAGTAACTTGAATGGTGTAGTGCGCGAAAATTTTTCTTCTCTCATTGAAGCTCGGGTTCACACCATGTAGATGGATCAAAATTACATGAAACAGCTTTCATCCCCATTATGCATCGCGAGCCAAATCCCATTAGTTAGCCAGAGCCAGCGAGAAAACTGTAAATGAAATGATTCTGTAAAAAGTGCCGCAATGTTTCGACAGCCTACTATGTTGCAGTCGCGTAAAAGCTTTGACTCTTTTTAAGAGTGTCTGCTAGTCGACGTGTGGTCGATACCATTAACAAAACTTAGGCTGCAAAGCCGGATTTCGCAGAGCGGGATCACAAGGGCGTCCTCTTAAAAGTGGCGGCGTTGTGCGAGCGCTTATGCAGGATTTTGAAGCTACTACGACCATTCGCTGTGATTTAGACACAGAAAAACGCATTACTTTGGCAACAGCCGTGCTGTTTACTTTGCACTGAACTAATATTCTAAAGCCGGTGTCAACGTCCTCTAAGCGCGGCTGGTCTATGATGATAAGAGAAAGCGGGAGGCAAAAATAAAATTAATAAAAAATGGGGTTCAAAGTTGAATGCCCATTACCGCAGCTCGGCTTTGGCCTACCTTGTTTGCATTTCCTCTAATGGGAAGATGGTTTTCCAAGCGCGGCGCGCCCCATTTGCTACCGTAACTACTATCTGCCTTTATTGTTCTTTACGGGGAGAAGATTGCTGAAGTCTTATTTACCGGATTAAAAGGAACGCAAAGCAGGCACTTATTTCGATGCAACTAGTCTAAGCAATACCCTATAATCCCAGACTGGCGCAACTATATACATTCACGCTTTTGTGCGCTTGTAATCAATCTCAAGTAGTGGAAAATACCTGCTGCTGCCGCGTTAAGCTGCTTGCATTGCGCCGGCTCTTCTATTTCGCCTGCAGTAAGTTCAGTGCGAAAGCCGCGGATTTGAGGAATTCAATTTTGCGAAAAGTGTGCTTCATATTGAGCAACGTTACAAAAGTGAACGAGAATAGGAAAAGAGAATAGGTTTTGGTTCATTATAGATCGTTGTTAAAATGACCCAATGCTCTGCCTTTTATCGTCTACCGAAAGAAACGGTGAATGTTTCAGGGAGAAACCTATTGATTAAAAAAAAGCACCGCTGTTTCAGTGATTCAGCAAAGTGCTCGCCTTGTGGACGTCAGCGGATGGGAATGCAAAAGCGGTGCTGCAAGATAAGGCTACTTTAAAGCAAACTAAAGAGTAAATGCTTTTCTTTGTCCCCAAATGTTTTACAACTGATACTATAGAAGAAAACCTTACAAACTTGAAAGGGGATGCTTTCCAGAATTATGAAAGTGTTCAAAATCTTAAAGAATTACAATTTTCTGAAAATGTTTCATTTCAGAGGTACTTAAACCGTCAGATGATGCACTCTTGCCCGTTTAAGAAATGTAAGTTCTTTTCATAAGAAAAAACCGCAAAGCACAATTAGACTAAAAAAGGAAACAAATAAGTGACACGTGCTTCCGCACAAATTACAAGGCAGGTTCTGTTAGCATTGACGCCCGTTTTGCGGACATCACTTTTTTTTCGAATACTCAGCTGATTGCTCATTATGATTTTCGCTTATTACGCGAGCTATGTAAGTTTTTCGTTAGTTTTTTTTGTTGTAGATATTGTTTATAGGTGACTGAACACAGCCTGCCTCACTGCAGCACAGAAATAGATGCGGTGTGTTTATTTATCTCTGTTTTTGCCGCCTAGCAAAGGTGAACGAGTTATAATACTTTTCTGAAACACCAATTTGAGGTTACCGTTTTCACATCCTACGCTGTAAAATATTTTTGCTGAAGCACAATTTTTTGGAAGAAGGCCTGCCAGAAATTTTTTTATTTTTTGTGTTTCAGCTTTGCGTGTTTATCACAAATTTTTGTTTTTCGTGCGCAAGAAAATTCTTGAAATTTGTTCCCTATTTTCGTTTCACACTGTTATTTTATGATAGATTGTTTTCGGCTAACTGGTATTTTGTGAAAAACTTGTCTATAAAAAGATAAGAATATATTTGAACTGTACAGTTCTAAAGTGACATTATTAGTGCGGAAACATTTCGCGCCAGGCAGTGTCTAATTCTACTTTCAGGGGGCAAACAATTTTGCGAGCAAGCCTGTGAGAGGTCACCAGCGCTGCCTTCGTCACTGCGGTATAGGACGCCGTCGTTTAGCTATTGTGCATAGGAGAATAAGGAAATGTGCGGCTACTATCCCCCTCCCCCTCTCTCACACACACACACACACACACACACGCACGCACACGCACGCGCGCACACACACACACACACACAAACACACACACACACACACACACACACGCACACGCACGCACGCGCGCACACACACACACACACACACACACACACACACGCGCGCGCGCGCGCACACACACACACACACACACACACACACACACACACACACACACACACACACACACACACACACACACACACACACACACACACACACACACACACACACACACACACACACACACACACACACACACACACACACACACACACACACACACACACACACACACACACACACACACACACACACACACACACACACACACACACACACACACACACACACACACACACACACACACACACACACACACACACACACACACACACACACACACACACACACACACACACACACACACACACACACACACACACACACACACACACACACACACACACACACACACACACACACACACACACACACACACACACACACACACACACACACACACACACACACACACACACACACACACACACACACACACACACACACACACACACACACACACACACACACACACACACACACACACACACACACACACACACACACACACACACACACACACACACACACACACACACACACACACACACACACACACACACACACACACACACACACACACACACACACACACACACACACACACACACACACACACACACACACACACACACACACACACACACACAGAGAGAGAGAAAGAATTTGTTACTTAAAGCATGGCAGCATCCAATTGCTGTTACAGTGAGCTCACTGAAGGATTAAAGAGATCGCATTGTTTTAAGCTGTATTTATAGTATGGAGAAGAAGATGGTCATTATCTTTTGGCATCGCCATCGCTCAGAGCGACAGCTTGCTCAGTTTGACCTAACTCGGACTGATATTCCAGCGCTGCTACTGTTAGCCTAAGTGATTAGAGCTTGTTTGACGTGAATGATTGAATCGGAATTTTAGCTTCGTTGGAAAACGTTATCTTAACAAAATATTGTTTCATGCCTTGACGGCATGATACAATAAAACATCTTTCTTATATACATTCAGCTTGTTTGGGGCCAAGAGAACGCGCTGCTCAGTGAGCATTTGCAGCGTCTGTTATAATGCGCCGACAATGACTGAAGCGCTCGTGCATGATTAGCATAAAAAAATATGATTGAAGTTTTTTGCCAAAACTGTTTTTTAGCACAGACGAAGGGCGCTCAATACCGCTTGGTGAGAATGCGTCTTTGAGCTGCTGATTGCATGTTGAATACAAAAATTGTGCCTCACCTTTTAAATACTTGTGCTATTGCTTTGCGAAGACTAGAACATAATGAACTGACACGTATTTGCGATCGTGTAAATGTTCATGCTCGCTGTCATGACTCGCATATCACAGCTATAGCTTTCACGTGTGTCTGTTTTCATCATTATTTGTATTTTATTCTGGGCACTGACAGCCACGCACTGGAATTGAAAGTTTGCTGCGCTTCTATCCATGTCCTCGTCTCGTCCGTGCTAGTTTCTGCTGCGCCAGTCTTCACAAAGCATGTCTCACCAACTTGCCGAAACTTTCATGCCTTTGCTATTGCCAAATCTCCGAATCTACTCAGCCAGGTTGCGTTTGGCTAGAAATCGGCTTTGTTCTGTGGACCAGGCTCCACAGTCGGTGTTGGCTGAGTTCAAATACGAAATTTGTTTCTTCGTTTAGCATTCTGTTAGAAGTTCTACGAAGTGCTGAAGCCTCGTTGTTCTGCTGTGGCTCCTGTAGTGGAAAGCCAGCAGAACGGAACAGTCTCGCTGTAGTTTTTTTGGGTTTTCACGGAATTAGAAACAGAGCACACACAGAGCAAAGAAGTAGACAACACAGGCGGTGGAGGCAAAGGTTTTGGCTGGCGGCGCGACAAAGGGTATTATCGAGATAAAATGCCACAAAAAATAAACCCTGAAAGCGAGATTGCGTGCAGAAGCAATGGTGACGCTTTAATGGAAGTTGAGATTGTCCCTTCTTGCTGCCGGAGTGCACGACGGAAAGCAATTTCCCCAGAAAAAAAGGTAGGAAACGTAGGCCCGTCCACAAGTTAAGACTTTCCAAAGAAACCGGGAATGCAGTGGTCATGAATTCTGGGATTGGAAATCGTGACACGTATGTACTGAGCAGCGTTCATCCTTAGGTTTCTCGGTCATACAGATATATTCTGTTTTGTGATCCTGAACAGATCGGTATATATCTGACAACGGGAATGAAACGCCGTGCACGAACTCAGTCGAGTCCGATAGCTTACATGTTGGAAAGTGTTATTAAGAAGTATCAAGTTGTGACGCATTCCACTGATGCGGATGCTTATTTCCTTCTATGAACGCTCAGAAAACATCAAAGAAGTGCGGTTGCGCCCCCACATCGCAAACTCTAAAAAAAAGGCTGTTGTGGCCCAAAAGGACCAAAGGAAGCGAACGTCACTGATTAGCAAAAGAAAGTGAATACGAAAAATGGTAAAAGTAAAATCAGGAGCACTTCTACAGAGGCCGTCAAACTCAACCTTTCGCGTAGTCAACCCTGCTGAGCACCGAATGCCGGGTATCGTGCTGTCTGTGGCCGCTCCTTAGGACTAAGCAGTGCCGAGTTCAATCTAAATTCTTTACAGCACATGTGGGCCGTGGGCAAACAAAGATTGCAGAAAAGACAAATGTTATTTGCTCTTTTCGCTTTGCACAAATTGCTCAATGGCCCCCCGGTTGACCAAGGAGGTTCCTTTTTCACCGAATCAAATTTCTTCTTTCTCTCACACGCGTGAGTTTTTACACACTAGCTATTTAAATCAACTGCCTTGGTGGGAAGAACAACACCTTTGCCACGTGAAATTTTGAGTTTTGTTGTATCATACTTAGCTATGTTCCCTGCGGGCAGTTCAAACAACGTAAACAAGGTTCTTTCATTATATCCTGTCAATATTCCTGATGTAGGATTCATAAACATAAAGTTGTTTTAATATTTCATAATCGTTCATTGTGGTTTTCTTCATTAATGCAACAGTAAATCTTTTTTTGTCAAGAAAAGCAGGCAAGAAGACTTTTTATTCAGAGGCTGTAAAGCCGTACGATGATAAACTGTGATGTCAACCGTAGTAAGGCGGGCACTCTGTAAAGTGCGCAGGAAAGAATATTTTTGTAAATGCGGCGAAAATGGTGGAAACCCAGTCGGCAGTCAGTTTTGCACACATTGGCTGCCATGACTGAAACCGCATTGCATGCCGATTGCCCAAGTCGCTTTCTCCTTCTCGCTGGCCTCGTTCTCTGACTTCCCGTAAAACCTTTTGGAACTGCTACTCTTTAAACTTTTCTGGCCGGCTGAAGACCAATGTCTATTTTCAAGCAATGAAAGTCTGGGAAAACACTTTTAGACTGCGTGACAGAAAAACCGTGCCGCCCAGCGCTCAGCACTGAAAATCGGCGAGAAAATTTGGAATGTTTTAAAGCTCATTATTATTTTTACGCTCGCGAGAACCAGGTTCTTTGAGCACAGAACGCATTTTACAATTCAGAATTTTCAGCGAGTAGGAATAGTGGGTCGTTACAATCAGCATGTTCGTGCAGTGTCTCACGTCACCATGTAGTTTTCTCACCATAAAAACTGACAAACACTTTCAACGAGTGACGCGGTGGGTGTTTCCAACAGCCGGTAGAAACATGCCGCTTGGTGTTGATGTTCAGGAACGCAAAAGGCGCCCTCTGATTCGGAGTACCCGGGCTGAAACCGGACCGCGGCGGCAGCGTTGTGATGGAGGCGAAACGAAAATTGCTGATGGCCTAGCTCTGTTAGGCCAGGATATACGTACCGAAAGCGCGGGGA
Source organism: Amblyomma americanum (assembly GCF_052857255.1). Taxonomy (NCBI): domain Eukaryota; kingdom Metazoa; phylum Arthropoda; class Arachnida; order Ixodida; family Ixodidae; genus Amblyomma; species Amblyomma americanum. The sequence continues at coordinate 100,288,925 of NC_135506.1, read as the reverse complement.
CATCTGAAGAGTGCATTCACTAGATGCGCCTTTGCTGGTGGTTAAAGCTTGAGCCGTCGTGGCGGAGTGGCAGCGTCTCCGCCTCCAACACCAAAGGCCCTGAATCGATTCGGAGCTTCGGCACAGGTTTTTTTTTTTTATTCAGTGGCTCCCATAGATGCCGCCACCGAATACGTTGGTTAGCGGTTAAGCGCAGGCTTTGTTTAGGCGCGTTTATACTCCGGCGTAAGGCGCGTGCGCGCGCTGCACGGCGACGTCACGTCGGCCAAAGCTTTACCGCCGACGCGTTCGGCGGCTTCGGCGCACTCTGACCGCCCTGGCGGAGACTTGGAGCACGTCTCTATTTCACGCCGAGTGCGCCAGCTGCCGCCGGCCCGGCCAGACCGGTTCGGCTCCACGGCGAGGCGCGCGCTGTGACGTCATGTGCCTCCTCGGAGCACCGCCATGGCGAAATCGCAAGTTCGCGGCCAGTAAAGCTTTCGCTTTAAAAGGCGTCTGTGCGCATTGTGATATCGGTGCACGTTAAGATACCCAGGTGGTCGAAATTATTCCGAAGACCTCAACTACTGCACCTCTTTCTTCCTTTCAGCTTTCGTTTCATCCTTTTATCCCTTGCCTTAAAGCGCAATTCGGGTGTCCACCGAGATCTGTGAGACAGTTACTGCGTCATTTCCTTTCCGCAAAACCAGTTGTAATTTTCAAATCTTGAGTTTCTTCGGGAGCGGAGTTTCCACGCAATAAAAAGGCTGCGGCGCACAGGCCATGACATCAAGCTCGGTGACACTTAAGCCGTGCGCTATGAAAGCGTGCTCGCCGTTCACTTTTAATGGTTAACAGGAGGGAAATGCGGCAAACTACTAAACCGCTATATGCGCTCCAACAGCTTGAAGAACAAAGGTAGCTGGCGTAGATAACCGACGCCGTTACTCAAGGTTCTTAAGCGAACCGCCGTTATCAAGACCGCGCCGCTTTCCTTGCTGTTCGTATAATACCTAGGGTGCGCTTCTGTGCCCAGGAACACGCCGTTGAGAGGACCCATAACAGTTACATGTGCCCGGCCGAATTCCGGGAATGCATCTTATGTGAGGGGCGCACGCCCGACGCGCTGCAAGAGCGAGTTTTAATCACAGCTGTGCGTCCTGTAAGAGGCACGTTTCTTCAAATCTTAACTATATTTTTATTATTTTTTAATTTCTATTCTGGAATTAAGCAGCCGTTGGCTCCTGCGTGGAAGAGTACAGTGCTTGCGATGGGAGATGCAGCCGCACTAAAAAACAAAAAAACAGCGAAACGAGAGGCGAGGCTGTTTCGAGGTTAGAACCTTTGTTAAATTAGGCTACTTACGCCTCGATGGAGCTTACCATCTCATTTAGCGCAGCACTGCTGCCCGCAAGAGGGTTTTTGCGATGGTCCCCCTGCTTTTTATGTATGCCCGCTAGGTGATGTATCTGAGTGCCAGGAATTCTCCGAATCTCCTTCGAACGAGTTACGAATCTTGTATCCGACATTTCTTCATCTGTCATTTGGAGAGGCGCCCACGCAGCATGTTTGAGAAGCAATCGTTACTCGCTATTCCCGCTTAGCACAAGATTCTCAACGGCCTCACTGTTGACCAAGGCGGCGCCTTTCGGACAAAATAAAGTTTCCTTCGCTCTCTCGCGAGCACCTTCACACACTCGCTATTTCATTTTGCTTTTTTTTAGAGGCAAGTAGGACATTTTTGATACATGAAATATTGAGTTTGTTTCTACTCAACCCCGGTAGAATGGCTGTAGGCAGTTCAAAGAATTTAAAGAAGTATTATCTATTATTTCTTTTTCGTTTGGTGTACAATGTTTTCATAAATATGGGGGTGTAGTTTCCTTTATATCCGCAGCAGGGAAATATTTTTCTTCAAGAAAAAAAGTCTCACGTTCAGTGTATAATTACAGGTCATCAGGCAGGTAATTGATAACCTCGGATCGCTTCAGTACTCAGACGCGCACTTAGTAAAGTGAGCAAGACACCATGTTTTTGTAAGCGAGGCAACAGCGGTGGAAACTGAGCCGGGAATTTACTACGCTAGGCCTGGCTACCACGACTGAAGCCTTCTTTCACAGAGACCATCTAATGTCGAAAGACTGTTTCTTCTACTCGCTCAGCAATTTCTGTGACTTTCACTGAAGCCTTTATCTCACAACAAGACTGTGACTGGTTGTGCTGCTCCGGCGTTTTTTTCACCTGCCAACGACAAGCGTATCTTCGGCGAGCCCTTTAACTATAGATAAACGCTTTTAGTTTACGCGGTTACCACCGCGTTTCGCACAGGGTTGAAGCACTGGAAACTGCGGCAAGAATTCGAATATGTCTCATATTTCTCTCATTTTTTACGCCCGTCCAAACTAGGTGGTGTGAGCGCAGAAATCATCTTACAAGTCAGGTTTGGCACCGAGTACGAAGTGAAGGCTGTTAAAATCAGCATTTTTGCCCAGTTTCCCACCACACTGTAGTTTTCTCGCTAATCGAAGCGGAAATATGCCCATCATGCTTGGTCGTGTTTTCTGCTCGCAGTAAAATGTGGCGCCAGTTCGGTATGTCCGAAAACACTCAGTTTCTTCCGGAGCGCAGTTTCCGCCTGGAAACAAATGCCGTTGGTACGGCGTCGCGTTCGGCGACGCTTTAGCGGTGCGCTATCAGAGCATGTTTGCATTCACTTCTAATGAATGCATGCATAATGGATATGTGCTAAATAACTAAACAGAGATCCGCGGTTTTTGTTTTAAGCGCTCCAACTGCGCCAAGTAGAGGGGAAGATGGGGTAAATAACCGTCGCCATTAGTCGAGTTTGGAAAGCGAACCGCTGTTCGGAATGGAATGCCGCTTACTTTGATTCCAGTTCGTGATGGCAATGCGTGTACGTTCCGGCCCCTGGAAAGGTGACGTTGAGAGCGCGCATATTAAATGTATGCGCCCGGCAAATCCCAGAAAGCCATTTTATGTGAAGGATATACACTCGACACGTTACCAGCGCAAGTCGTTATTACAGCTCTGCGATGTTGCGTGTACCAGAACGCGTCATGTGGAGAGACACTTATAAGAAACCTTTAGAGTGCGACTTGTACTGAAAGGTAGAATAGTAGAGGACGCTGTACGGACGTTTGGAGTACCTATCGAGGACGTTTGGGTCGACAGGAGTTTGAAAGGCCAGTGCTTCGCTTGTCTATACACTGATAAAATGTTTGCTGATTTTTTTTGCTAGCCTCTGCATGTGAATTTTTGCACGGTTCTAAAAAATAAATCACACAATTTTGAACCTTTACATTTAAAGCTTTAAAATGTGTCCTTCATACGCTGTCCTTTATTTAGCGCAATAACTTTTTAATTAATGAACGCTGTTTGAGAAGCTTTATGCAAATGATATGAATAGCTTTTAAATATTTCAATATTCTTTGTGAAAGCAGCACAAGGTAATAATGAAGGCAAAAGAGTTTCACTTTTTTGGGGCCTCTATCTGACGTTAAGCGCAACAAAATAGCACAGAACTGAACTGTACTATGAAGTTAAGTGAAATTCGCTTTATAGATCAAAAGCAAGAATTTTCCGCTTTTAGCAGCAGACTCCAATCCTTCCAAAATAATGTATTCTTTACCAACTGAGTGATGTTATTCGGAGTTGTTTTAAAACGTTTCTCGTGTAAAATCAACGCCGGCATACTTGCAAAAAATTCGAGGGTTATCGCCATTGCTTCTCAGATGAACTTGTGATCAACGGAGCAATACATAAATTATGGGCGATGGCGCAGAAGAGAGCAAGCTAAGCAATAGGTTTGAAATTATTTATTCACATCGTATTACATGAATGCGAATTTCTTCTCTTTGTTGCAACCTTTGTTACGATTGTCAGGAGATGCAGATTTGCGTGATAAGAGGATTAGAATTTCCCGTAGACGCTGTCGTAGAGGTGCGTTTTTCGATGAGCGATTTTAAAGGCAACACGTTCCATCAAATTCCCTCGTTGTGAACCATTGAGTTGGAACAGTTGAAGCGTACTGGTCGCGTTTGCAGCTTCTCTGCTGTCATGCGACCGTGCGCGACTAGACTTCACGAATCACCGCACTGGTCAAACACATACCGATCGCACCGATGCAGTGGTTGAATGGCAGCCGTACGAAAAGCCATTGCAGCCCCTCTGCAATTACACGCACGCACTATTGGGTTTTGGCGAAAGGAAAATGGCGCAGTATCTGTCTCGTATATCGTTGGACACCTGAACCGCGCCGTAAGGGAAGGAATAAAGGAGGCAGTGAAAGAAGAAAGGAAGAAGGGCTGCCGTAGAGGAGGGCTCCGGAGTAATTTCGACCACCTGGGGATCTTTAACGTGCACTGAAATCGCACAGCGCACGTGCACCTTAGCGTTTTTTCTCCATAAAAACGCAGTCGCCGCTGTCGGGTTTAACCCGGAAACTCCGGATCAGTAGCCGAGCGCCATAACCACTGAGCCACCGCGGCGGGTAAGGCTTTGTAGGTTCAAAAGCTATTTTCTGTATTCTGCAGAAGGATGAAATCAGACTTTGCTGTGGTTTTGACCGCGGCGGCTGCGTTTCTATGGAGGCGAAACGCTAAGGCGCCCGTGTGCTGTGCGATGTCAGTGCATGTTAAAGATGACCATGTGGTCGAAATTTTTCCGGAACCCTCCACTACGGCACCTCTTCTTTCTTTCTTCTTTCACCCCCTCGTTTATCCCTTCCCTTACGGCGCGGTTCAGGCGCCCAACGATATATGAGACAGATATTGCGCCATTTCCTTTCCCCAAACAACCAATTATTATTATTAGAGAGTTTTAGTTTCACGTACGTAGAGGGTTCACGTACGCAAACGTGAGAAGTCTACGTAGCCTGCACGCAGGTGGTTTGAAACCCTTATAGTTACACGTACGCGAAACACGCCGCGCATTACGCCTAGCGCCATCTACTAAGAAACACAGACACTGGTTGTAGCCTAAATCATCCAAGACAAGTCTTTAAGCCAAGCCATTCATAGCGAGACGGTTGCTATGACGACGACCAACGCTACTTCGTCAGGCTTAACAGCTGAAAAATCGCCCTTCTGTCTGAAAAACAAAAGCTATTTGTCGCTTGAAACCTTATGCGAGGGTAAGGATGGGCGAATCGAAGGCGAATACATCAGTTTAGAACACGATATCGCGTCGAGGGATTAGCGACGAAGCTGTTATCGCCGTGAAGCGGCGGGCAGGGCGCCGCCATGTTTGTCAACGCTGCGTACGCAAGCAACGCAAAGACCGCAACGTAAAAATCCGCATCTCACGTACGTACGTGAGACTCGCGCATACCCTTTGCGTTCTGCGCATGCGCACTGGTCACCCGTAAGAGCTCTACGTACGTGAAGCCTGTACGTACGTGAAACTAAAACTCTCTATTATAAGTCGAGCGCCCTAACCACTGAGCCACCGCGGCCAGTCCGCACGCACTCTAAAATCAGAAATTGATGGAAACAGCAACGGCGAACGGTAAACTGCGCAGCATTTTAAACAGACCGTAGGAGTATTATGAATTGGTAATTTATAAGGCAGTGTTTGAGTACTGAAAGCTTCTTGTGGTTTTCACTGCTAAAAAAAGATCAGTAAGCTTAGAAAGCCAGCGCAGAGTCGTTCAAAAAGGTTATAAGGCCAGCGGATTAGCCGTAGAGTCCCCTTTTGTGGTGTTACTGCACGCCCTGCGTTAGGGAAGGCGGGAGAGAAGTCGGCGCTACGACAGCACTCTCTTTACTGCAGATCACCGAAGCGACTGTAGAGGCCGGGAACTTTGACTGAAGATGTTACATAAAACAACATTAAAACACAGGTTATTTTTGCCTATTTTCAAATCATGGATTACGTCTGCCGTTGAAATCGTTGTTACCTGCCTTTCGATGACACGGAAGCTTATATCCCCTCCCCAGGAGCCCTTTCGAATCTTCCTGCCGATGTTCACCATCACCATCATCATCATCACTATCAGTCTGACTACGCCCACAGCAGGGCATTGGCCTCTTCCATGTCTCCCCAATTAACCCTCTCCTTTGTCAGCGGCGGCCTCCGTATCTCGGCAAACTTCTTGATCTCATCTCTCCACCTGACCTTCTGCCGGCCCCTGCTACAGTCGCCTTCTTTTGGATTCCACTCCGTTACCCATAAGGACCAGCGCTTATATTGCCTTCGCAGTACATGTCCTGTCCAAGCCCATTTCTTCCTCTTGATTTCGACTACGATTTCAATGATTCGCATTTGTTTCCTGCCTTGCTCTACCTATCGCATGTCTTGCCGATACACGCCTTCACCCTTTCCTCCGTCTTCCCTTTATTGTTCACTGCTTGGATGTTTTGCTTTCAATTAACCACCTCATTTATTCTTTCCTCGAAGGCTGCGGTGCTGCCGCTGTTAATGTTAGCCGCTTCAGAGGAACCCCTGTCGTGCTCCTGATATGAATCTACCCTAAAGTCAAACGCACGATTTTAGAGCGCAGTTCTTAAGCGCCAGTTCGTGGATTGAGCTGCGTCGTCGCGTAGGTGTAGCCGAGCCAAACCACCAATAAATAAACAAAAATAAACATTGCGGTGACTGTGGTTCTCACCCGCGGCGCCGCGAAGATATCAGCTTCGCTGGCCACTGCACGAGAGCACTATGATATCGTCGCAGCGGATCACGTCTCGTTTCAAACTGCAACTCACTCTCGCGCAGTGCACTGCTCATCGTCGTCTTCTTCAGCTAATAACGCTGTAGGACTAATATACACATTCTCGTACTGCGCATTGCATATTGTTGTCTTTAACTAATACTACGGTGGAACAAATATAGTTGCCAGAGGTGCCGATGAACCGGGAAAGCAAAACAATGAGCCTGCAATGAGCTGCGTTCAAATTTCGCCTTAAGGAGAATCGTTAGCGTCCTTAGAAGTTTTTGTACCTTGGTTCTTTGGTTACATTCCAAGACACTTTAGGTGTATGAGGGACACGAAACATTTGAAAGTTTGTTTATTTAGCATAGAGCACGAAATACAAACACGCGAAATCAGGAACCCAACCACAACTGTTTCTGACTTGCAACCAGCGTAAACTAACACATTTCATGTAGTCGAGAGGAAAAAAATGTAACTATTTAGCTGTAAACATATTAGAGCTGTAGGCACTGAACACTAGGGAAAACATAGACTAAACAGTTGCTATTTTTAGACTAAAAACACAAACCAAAGTACTAAACAATATGCAGACTATACGATCAATTTAGTAAAAAAAGTTTTAATTGATATTGAAAGTCGTGAAGAGTCTGTGTAACTTGAACGTTATAATCAAGACTATTCTACAAATGAGTACACACAAAGTCTAGTGTTTGTCGACCATAATTAGTGCTATTATAGGAAGCAAGAGCCGATGTCGTGTAGTGGACCTGTTGGTGCGTAGTGAGTGCCGAAAACATAGGGTGGTTATATTGATTGGTTTTTGAATGATCTGTTAAATAAAAGAAGCTGAAGCAGTATCATAAGCGGCTGCGTTGTATATATTTAGGATATTATGAACCGCCAATAATTCATAAAGATGTTCATGCTATATATTTTGCGCGAAAATTCGAAGAGCTGTTTTTTGAAAAACACATAAGAGGACAATTTGGATAAATATGTGCGTCCCCAAACAGATATACAGTAATTACATGTGAATGAACAGACGCGTAGTAAAGGTGAAAAGGGACATCTACGCGTAAGAAATTTCCGCATTTTGAAAGTGCAAATGCCGTAAAGGTTTCTTTGATCACTGGGTGAGCATGCAAACCAAACTTCAGATGAATATCTATCACAATACCAAACAATTTTGTGCGGGGGGCATCTTAATAGGCCAGTTATTTTAAATTAGATCTGTGTTCTTAGAAAAGATCTTTTTTTCTAGAATGGAAGAGGATATAAATGGTCTTATAAGGATTAGCGTTAATTGCATTCGCCAAGCACCATTTATATATAGTTGGTACTTACTTTTCTAATCAGGGCGCACTCATCGCGATCTGCTAATACTCGACTAGTATCATCCGCATATAATACAATTTAGCTATGAGTTAATTGAGAAGGCAATTTATTCATACAAAGAAAAAAAATGGTGCTACGACGAAACCTTGGGGAAATTCAGCATTAATAACCTTAGCACTGAAGTGTTAATTCTCAAAGAAAACAGCGCGGTGGCGCTCATCTAAATACATTTCAGTGAGTGTTAGGGGTGTGCCAGTTTATGCTGCCTGCTGCAAGAAAACCAGAATTTGCGAATTTATTAGCCATATCTTCAGGGGTACAAACAACAGATGAAAAATATTCTTTTCTGATTCCAGATTGGTAGGGCAACATAATACCTTTTTTTTCCAAGTAGCTTTTAAGTCTAACTGCAGTTTTTCAGTGACCTTGATCAAAAACGGTAATACTGATATCGGCCTGTAATTCTGAATGTTATCTATGCTCTTGATTTGCAGAACAGAGGAATATTTGCTAATTTTATTTTCATCCAAAAAACGCCTGTACAGAAAATTAAATTGAGACTATTAGCTAGAACTGCAGATATTATTTCTCTGATTTGTTTGACATTTTGGATTTAAGTGTTAGCAATGCTACAAGAAGCATTACACATGCCAATTATTGCTGACTTTAATTCATCTCAATTTATAAGAAAAATGTAAAATAAGGCAGGTAGTCGAACAAGGCATGTGGCAGAAGGTTCGGTTGGACTTACACTTTATATTGATGACAAGTAGTCGCTAAAAGCTGTACAGATATCCTCTTGTGAAATATGCAATGTGTCATTATATGCTACTTTATCAGACAACAGTTTATTTCTCTCTCTGACAAGACAGACAGACAGACAGACAGACAGACAGACAGACAGACAGACAGACAGACAGACAGACAGACAGACAGACAGACAGACAGACAGACAGACAGACAGACAGACAGACAGACAGACAGACAGACAGACAGACAGACAGACAGACAGACAGACAGACAGACAGACAGACAGACAGACAAAAGGTATGGTGGGGCAGCCTAAAAAGAATGTAAACAATTAAGCCCCTGCCCGTGCCAAATACGTAGGACAGACAGACAGACAGACAGACAGACAGACAGACAGACAGACAGACAGACAGACAGACAGACAGACAGACAGACAGACAGACAGACAGACAGACAGACAGACAGACAGACAGACAGACAGACAGACAGACAGACAGACAGACAGACAGACAGACAGACAGACAGACAGACAGACAGACAGACAGACAGACAGACAGACAGACAGACAGACAGACAGACAGACAGACAGACAGACAGACAGACAGACAGACAGACAGACAGACAGACAGACAGACAGACAGACAGACAGACAGACAGACAGACAGACAGACAGACAGACAGACAGACAGACAGACAGACAGACAGACAGACAGACAGACAGACAGACAGACAGACAGACAGACAGACAGACAGACAGACAGACAGACAGACAGACAGACAGACAGACAGACAGACAGACAGACAGACAGACAGACAGACAGACAGACAGACAGACAGACAGAGACTTTATTGGTGTAAGTGAGGTTTAGACCCTGCTAATTTCCTGGGCCACTGCACGGTCCCGCAGTGCATCATGTTGGTCATGCCGGGACATGACGTCGGCAGCCCGAGTCACCGCAGCAAGCTGCGATATCGTGTCTGCAGACGTGAGCAGGACCTCCCAGTCCTCCCAGCTCGAGATGGTGTGCTGTCCCTGCGGGTGGGGGGGGGGGGGGTCAGCAGGGCAGCCGGAAAAGATGTGGGAGAGTGTGGCGTGAGGGTCACCGCATAGGGAGCATGCAGGGGATGTGCCAAAATATTGGGATAACAGCTGAGGGGATGACAGAGAGCGGGTCTGGAGGCGTGTGAAGAGGATCTTTTGGGAGTTTTTTCTTTGAGTCATTTCCAATAATATGAACCTGATCAGTGAAGAAGGTTCTCGCAGCAAAAAGAGACTGCTTAAAATTCTTGAAAACTCTATCGGTGTCATAATGATGTATATAAGAGTTTTATTTTAGTTTTATATACATACTGCATTTATATTTATTGCAACGAAAATCCGAATTCGATACCCAGGAATTTGACACCCCAGGAATCGATACCCCAGAACGCATGGCGTCCATTGCCAGCCTTTTCAGATGTCTACTTGCTGAGGCTTGTGTGCGAAACCGATAGCCAAGAACTTTAAAGTCAGTTATTAACGGACGTCACACGCACCCTGCACAGTCCCCAGATTCATCGAACTACGCGCAGTGCTGCCTCCTAGAAACCCTAAGTGAAAAAAATAAACAAGAACGCCAGCGTTTCTGGTGCCAGATCGATACGTTGTAAGCATTACGTTGTAAACCGGACCCTCTTTTTTTTAAACTAAATGTACCGGAGGAACTTTAGCGATGATGGTAAACAAACACATCGTCGACATCCTGAATATGAAAGTGCGACCATTTTTATCCTAATGAATGAAAGTCTAGTAAGAAAAATAGGAACAAAGAAAACATTTCTCTCCACGTGCCTCCGGTGAACAAAGCAGTCTTAGCATAAGTTTTCTTTCGGTTATATTGCTCAGTGTGCGTGCTTACTTAGCAAAACGAAAGCATAAAATAGATATAATGGTCGCACTGTTTCAAGGCACCTACGCCCTTTCCTTGGTTCTCTTCGAAATACATTAGCGCGTTTTTACAGACTAAATATTTGCTCTCCGTCGTCGCTGAAACGAAATCGTATAATTACTTAGCGTTCGCAAGAAACGTTTAGCTGCTGAAACTTGATTGTCGTCGCAAAAAAACGGAACTGAAATTTTCTTTGGTTGTATTTAGAGGGTGGAGAATCGGCGGGCAAATATTGGACATTAGATTTTGGAAAGTGATTGTTTTTTGCGCAGGACACAAGTTTTCTGAGAAATTTTCACCTTTGAATAAGGTACACGTGCTGGTGTAATAAGAATAAGCTGTAGAAAAAAAGCGCAGAAAATGTAATATTTGACATTGAGAACGGTGTACGGCACTGAATTTCTATGTTGGTTTCAGTCTGCTATATTGAAGAAGATAATGCTGGAAGCAAAGAAGATCAACGTCGTCCTAAGAAACCAGACAATTTTGTGAACAAGTTGTACAGCGAGACTTTGCGCTGGTAGATAATAATAATTATTATTATTATCTACCAGCGCAAAGTCTCGCTGCAATCTTTTAGCTTCTTACTTCCCGTACCTTGTGCGCCGCAAATTCTTCATTAATGAAGATTTATGAAAGCCTGTACGGAAGAGACATTGGAGGCGTTTAAACTATGTAAGTTGCAACTATTCATACACCTAATATTGCACAAATGCAGTCATAACATCATTTCTTGAAAGATAGGATCAAAGATAGCTTGTTTAAGACATTTCATGCTTCCATTTTTACGCGTCATATCAACAGCTTCTAGCTTCTTTAGTAAATCTTGCAATCGGTCTTCTGGAAGCCTTTAAAGGATATTCTCGAATTACGTGCTCAAGAAATATCGCCGAATGTCGCCAGGAATTGAAGGACAGAAATTACTATAAATACCAATCACATGACGACTGATATGAAGGAAATCGTCTTGTTTTGCATTACGAATCACTCCCAGAGAAGATCAAAGAAAACTTCACCGGTGCGCGAATATTTGCAGACTAATATGCAATATTCCTGTGCAAGAAGACAGCTCATTCAGATATCTGCTCCCGAATGTAATTACTGGTGACATGACCATGACCACAGTCAAACTGGAACAAAAACCTAAATGCACGTTCACGAGACACTCCTTCATAAAGAAGGATTCCTTATCAAGAAGGATTCTAGCTGTTTACCAGATAGGGTACATAGGAGAACACTGTTTATACAGCTTTTCAACAATAACCTTTCTCTACCGAGAAAAATCTGCGTAGTTGAAAATTATTGCAGTGCCCACCGACCTGAGTGGAGACATACGGCTGTCAAGTGAAGATGTGTATCTTTTCTATGCCTTAGTAGTAAAGGAAGATATTGTCTGGTTGCCCTCGCCAGATAGGAATTGGCTATTTTGCATCCCCTTTTAGGCATATCACTGGGCTGCAGTCGCTACAGTATCATTGCAGTGGAGAACATTAATTGTTACTGCGTGAAATACAGTGAAACCATAAAAATGATATTCGGCACTGTCAACCCATCCGTGATTAAAAAATGATTTTACAGAGATTGAAGCTTTCATATTTAAGAACAGCGAAGGTATAGTAAATTTTCCGTTATTAGTGAAAAGACGTACTGGATTGAGTGGACAAGAGGAAGCGAGTTTTTTTAGTAGAATGAAAACGGAATTCATAGATTCATTTAGGAGATGTGCTTGACATCTTACTTATTAGCGCTATGAGAACTACAAGTGTGACACAAAGAACCGGCTAACAGTCAAGCTGTGTATTGTGTTCTTTAGCTGCGAAGGCTTATGAAAGCCGTGCAGCATTTTTCTGCAGCCGTGTGGCTGAGTTTTAGTGAAATTCATCTTTATATGCAACATGGGGCTATCGACCAATTCACCTTTAATTTAAGTCTGCGTAAAACATTTCCCCGTCAGCCGATCTCTTCGCGGCATTGCTGAAAGAACTTCTGCTGCACCTGAAAGTGAAACAGGAGATAGTCTGCAGTCACAAACCTGTATGGGCCACCGAAATTAGCGTGGTCTTTGCATGATCCGGATGTAAGCAGCCGTAAAAAGTAAAGTAAAAATAATGGCGAAATGGGTTTCAAAGAAGAAGGATTAGAAAATATTGCGAACAGAAACTTGAAAACTCGAACTTCGCGGAAGCATGGAAGAACAATTTCGACAAGACTAAAAACCAGCATAGACAGAGAGCTGTAGCAGTAAAATTCATGGGGCGGTTAAAACACGGCCACGTCAGATTCGCCGACAGGTGTTGTAGTATTTTCATTTCTCAAAATAATGGCAGAAAAAAAATTCCATGGTGGAACTCATATATGTATATTTTTAAAGGACTGCTTTTTGCTTTGCACAAATACTCGTTTTCCGGCTAGGAATCCTTATCAGTATCGGCTCGCTATGCGCACGGTGAGGCCGCCACTAAACCTCACCTTGGGAAGTGTCTTCTGAAGCAGCCACCGCAGGCGGAGCGCCCCACATTGCTCTGCTCTTGCCATACTCTCACACATCTTCCCCGGTGAACACCCTGGGGACTCTTCTGGCGCAACCACTCCGACAGCGCATTCCTCCGCTCTCACTGTACTCTCATTCAGTGGTAAGAACTGTCTGGTTACACCTACTGCTACTTCTACTACGACGGGACACCCAGCGAAATGGCCTTTAACAGCCACCATTGCAAGATTAAATTAATTTAAAAGAAGTGCGTCTTCCTGTTATGGACTACCTTTTAGAATGAAATTGTTAATATTGCGTTGCCACGCTAGCATAAGTAGTCGAGACAACGCATGCGTGGCGCCTGCCGTAAAAGAAAGGCACCCTTCTTTATACAGGCCTTGATACTCTTCTCAAACCGTGCACTGATTAAGAAAAGGCGACGTATCGCAAATCAGTAAGTTGACTGCCATTACGAGGACAACTCAACGTAATCAATGAACAGCATGCAACAAGGAAATGGGCATACGTTCGCAGACAGTGTGCGTAGGTATTTATTCACTCTCCTGACCCGCTGTTTTCTCCGCAGTTCATTCACTATTTAGGCAGAAAGAATAGCGCAGCCCGCTTTTTGTCTGGTTTGTTTCTTCTTTTCTGTCTTTCTTGTAGTGCGAAAACACTCGTTCGCTCCCCAATACCGACCAAGAATCTTCTCACCGTGAGCACAATCGCCGTATATACAGTTCGTATGGACGTACGTACGATCTTGTGCCGTTCTGTGGCAACCCGAGTTACTATGCTAATTTACCCGAGTCAATCGGGTAAGCTCGGGTAAGTTCGGAATAATATCGCGCCAGCTGCGCGAGAGGTTGCTCGGGAGGACCAACGTAAGTCGCACGATCCTCGCCGGTGGCTGTGATAGAAACAGTGGCGCATCACTGAACCATTGCGCCACTGTGCTGGAAAAAGGATGACGACTCGCCACCATCTATGAATGTTAAGCAGATAATGGCGATTTATGAATAGATAAGCACTGACCCATTAACGATATCGCGTCATATCCTTAACCCGCTGCTTAAGGCTTCCTCCAACTGAAGATTGAAAACTTGATTTAGCTTGTATATACTGCTTCACTACGTCAAATCACTACCATTTTTCCTTTCTTCCTTTCTTTTTTTCTCTCTTTCTTTCTTTCTCTCTTTCTCTGTTTCTTTCTCTCTTCCTTCCTTCCTTTCTTTCTTTCTTTCTTTCTTTCTTCCTTTCTTCCTTTCTTTCCATCTTTCTTTCTTTCTTTCTTTCTTTCTTCCTTTCTTTCCATCTTTCTTTCTTTCCTTCTTTCTTTCTTTCTTTCTTTCTTTCTTTCCTTCTTTCTTTCCTTCTTGCTTTCAATCTTTGTTTCTTCCTTTCTAGTTCTCTCCTTCTTACCATCTTTATTTCATTACTTCTTTCTTGTTTTGTTTTTGCTTTCTTTTCCTCCCTTCTTTCTTTCTTGATCTCATTCTTTCTATCATCCTTTCTTTTTTCTCTTTTGAATTTCTTTCTACCTTTTCGTCTTCTCTTTTCATTTGCTGTTGGCCATTGCAGTTCTATTCTTTGTGCCCAAGTAACGGCGCAATGGAGCCTATAGAGATGTGGCTCATTTCATGCAGGTACGAAGACGAAGAACGCTCAATGCCGTCAGACCCCGTCAATCCGTTTCTCGACCGACTTTCACTTAAGGAAGACTGAAAGGCCCGCTGACACGACCTACTTAGCTTCGGGTTCCCAGTCCCTTCGGCGCAAAGCAGCCGCTACCGGACGTCGCCTTTAATTGGCTCCTACTGTGTCTGGGCTTATGGCAAAGCGTGGCGTATTCGACCAATGACGGGATGGTTACTTTACTGATCCGAACTTTCCGCAAGTCTCCTGTCCAACGACATGCGTTTTGCAATTTCGCGAACAAGCCTTGTTTTTTATATTATTGTGGGAAACCCTTTCAATTGCTGCTTTTTCCTTCGGGGTCATTATGTCAGGGTAGCACCACTAATATAAATTTTTCTCTTCATTGGCAAAGCGGCTCAATTCATTCTATATGCTAAAAAGATGTCCTTCCTGTCTTCACCACGTCTTCATCCAAAAAATTATTCTTCATTAAAGAGACGTTAGAGCCATGGCAAAGACTAACTAATGGCGGTTTTTTGTTAAAGCGAATACAAACGCAAACATCAAAGGAGCTTAGACAAGTGGCTTATTGCTCAAGGGAGTCAGATATTGCGACAGCCGCCAAATTAGAGGTGAATTGACAAAGGAAGCAAAGTATTTGCTAAGTAGTCCTGGGAGCTCACATTAGGTACACATCTCCCAGTGCAAAAGGAGACAAATGTTCGAAGATTTTTGTCTAACCTTTCACGTTGCTGCACCAGTCTGATGGTTTCCATCACTCGCCAGATGCATGGAACTCGGAGGAACGCAACATACTAGCCCACGGAAAACTATATGGTGCGCTCTAGTACATGGCTCGCAGTTAGTTTTCACCCCCTGAAGTTCTTTCAATTACGGCGAAATACGAACGCACAGGTGTTTGTGCATTACTAATCGTCCCACGTCAAGTATGATCGCTGTTTTTACCCGACCATCAGGCTGTTAAGCTAGGACTTTGAAAAAATTTCAAACGGTCGGCCTTGAACTCTCTGTGCAAGTGAAAGTCTCGTTTCTTCCATCACGTAGTCCTCTTTTTTTTTTCCAGGGGGACTCCTGTCGTACTTTGAGCTTTTCACAAACACAAATGCTCTCTCCTGCTGATTTTTCGCTAGCGATCTCCGAGTTTTGCGACAACACTACGACTGAAAAAAAGGAGACGCCAGAAATGAAAAGTTACTCCCAGACCTTGTGCGCTTTCAAGCTGACGCAAATTTTCATAAGAGGCAGCGTTCAACAATCACATTGGGGCAGCCGCTTGGGAGCTGCATTACTTGCTCTTTTAAGTTCCTACTGAACGACACTGAGGACAGCCTTTATTTTCTTAGCAAGAAGCTACAGGCAGCATCCTTGAATTCAAGCTCAATTTCAGAGTCTTGGTTTCTGGGAACTGATAAAAGAACTTGAACCTAAGAGCATACGATACGTGACATTGACACCTGGCGTGTCTTTAAAAGTGAGAACCAATGTCCCCGCAGCAAAAGCTTCAAAAACAGCAAACGGCCACAAAACGGCGCAGTGAAAGGCTTTTAATTCTCAAAGACTGTAAACACCTTTTGTGTGTGCCGAGTGAGATAAGGTGTGAAGAGACTCTTGGAGCGGAAAGCCCTTTTAGGATGCGAGATTTCCAGCGCAATTAACGTGGCTAGCTTTTCGAAGCGATAATGGCCCGTCTTAATTTCTTATCCAGAGTTATAAAGGCTGTCAGGCTGACGTCATCCCTGGGGAGGTCATTTCTGCTGGGACATAGAGCGTTGAAAATCCATCTCAATTACAGCGTGGTGGTTTCAGGGTTCCTATTTTATTGTGCATGATTTTCTTCACTTTGCTTCAGAATGGCATCCACATTCATTAGCCTTATGCAAGCATAAATTTTAAGCAGGCGATAGTTTCAGGTGGCATCTTAATCAATACTGGTGCGTTTCCAACTTGAGGTGATTTTCATGGGACATATTGTTGTCCGATGTTGTGTTCTCAAGGCGGACGGATAGGCTATCACAAGACTTGAACCTGAATTTTTGTCATATTCGCGAAAGTACGATAAATTCAGCCGAAAAGCTAGAACAATAAAAGGCAATTCTGTGTAATTTAATTTACGGAAATTTAAAGGGAATATCTTGTACTGTATGTTTAAACATATTTTTCTTGTTGGTGTGCTTGGCTTATAGTTTGCTTTGTGAGGTAGGAGGCCATGACCTTTCTGATGAAGTGTCCAGAAAGATAACGAAAGCGTTCCAATCGCTTAGCTATGCAATGACGAACCTTGTTTTTTCTGTAATTTTGTAAAATAAGAGGCGAAATTGAATAGGTAAAATGAGGCATGAATAAGTTTGAGGATATTTAATGTTGCCACAGGGACTTATTGTACATTTGCACAGACTTATCGCGGATGTGCTAGTGAATATTTATGATACTTCAATACTTTAAGAAATTTTATTGCTGAGCTATTCGGTTCTCAGACATATTAGCGGGATATTCAGCGCAACGAAGACACACACAATAAAGAGGACAACATGGGCGCTTACTACAGCTGTTTAATCAGGTGAAAGCAGTCGATATATGAAGCCCTCCCTACTGAAGCGCATGCGTACAAGGCGCCAAGAAAACCAACGCCAATCTTATCAAGGTGGCGCGAAAGAAATTTCCGGACAGCCTCATAAAAAAAAAACATTAAGTGTCACTGACACAGCTCGAACCCAAATTTTGATGAAAAAGGCTTTCAGAGTTTCACGGGCTGCTGCTGCCTGCCTCTGCGCAGGATCATCACATCGTGGAACCATGGTGTACAACTGGCGCAAGCCCTAAAGTGTTCGACAAATATCTAACCCTCATTCTTTTCAATATCTTGTTAGTGCTAGGCTAGGGCTGCGTTGGATTGTGCTTAATAGTAGTACTTCCGATAGCGTCCTGGCTGATTTACAAGCAGGATGCCTCGGCCCAGGCGCCTTCACACGCGCAGCCCAGGACCTCTCACAACGCTTCCGCCTGCCCGGACGTCACTGGTCTTTGCATTTTGTTTTACAGCAATATTGCCGGGTTGGCGCGTCGACCAAATAATCTCTGCGAGGAAGATAGCGAAACGAGGAAAGCTTGCACAATGATACAGTCGTGGAGAAATGTACGAGGCCCTCTTCCCCGTGTTCCTACGCTTGATGCTTGGCTTGGGGGCGCCACATGACAAAGCCCTTCCGCCGTCAGACCGGCGAACTGGGCCGGTCGGTCTCGACAGCAGAAGGGCTTTCTCAGGTGGCGCCCTCATGCAGAGTGGCAAGCGTCGGAACACGAAAAAGATTGCCTCGTACTTTTGCCCGCGACTGCACGCCGGCGAGCTAAGGGGTGCAGTGAGGGTGAGGACAGTTAAATGCTGGAGGATGTGCAGCCCAGTGAGGCGCTATGAGCGTGCGTTGAGAGCATTGCGTTGAGCTCGAGTCGGAGCTATTGTTTATGTTACTATGCGATGTCTACACAGTGGCAACCGGAAGATACGATGCCTTCGTCCATAGCACCCTTCTTAATTTCTATTTGCGCACCGTGTCCGCTGGTGACTGAATTCTATAGGCGTGAGCTTTGCTTTTGTACAGGATTTCGTACCGTGCCGTGGCTCCTACCTCGAGATGCAATGGGGTTCACTTTTGTGTACCGACGTCTGCGCAGGGCACAGCTCCCGTGGGGCCAATGGAACCGGCCTGCGGTTAGCCTCGCTATGAGATGCTTCCGTGCCGCCCTGTTCCACTGCATACTGTGCCTCGCCATGGATCTTACAAGGTGACAACTTTGTTTGCCTCAAGAGATTTGCGTGTATGCCTCAAAAACAACTTAAAAAAAACGGAGCCCGAACAAAAGAAGCAATATTTGACGAACATTCGGTGAAACTAAAACGATGGAACAATTAATCAGTAGCGTCTCTAAAAGCTTGGGGCGATGCTAATATGGGCAATTGCTCCTGATTTGATACCTACTCCATTTTGACTGATTATCTCAAACAAATTGGAAAAGTTTTGTCAGACTGAAATAGTGATCGGAAAATTTATTGCCTTCTTTACGCTTCAAAGCACCCGTCTATAATAGATTTATTATGTTGCGTGTTGAGCACTACACTTCAAATCGAAGGTCCTTGCAGTCGCTTAGTTTGTCTCTAACATGACGGGGCTATTGATGAGAAATAGCGCCGGAGTTTTATCACTGAATTTCGCTTCAAACACATAAAGAAAGTGCAGGCAGGCTGAAGCTAAGCTGCAATATATGTAAATGGACTTCACTGTTTTTCATCACTTTGAAGATTTTAGAAATTTGCCTATTTTTTTACGCAGTTTTCCACTGCTAAATTTTAAAACCAACAGCAGATGCACACACTTTTGTCTCAGATAAAGCTGTAGAACATCGTCCACTCACTGAAACTTTTATCACATAACTGGCCTAAGTTTAGAGCGTTACTTTTAGCTAGGTTTTTTTTTTGTGGTCATAAATCGGAAAAGTCTGAGAGTTCCGCCTTTGTCTCAAACAACCCATGCAGAGGGCTCCCTCAGCGAAGTTAAGCGGCTTCAATAGACACGCCTAAATCGATTCGACCAGTATATTGTTTCCTCGTAGTGGTTGTGAAAAACTGAAGTTGGCGCATTTATTCAGCAATCACAACGTGTTAGACACTCATAAGCTTTTCAAAATTCAAAATAAATTAATCTCAAAAGGATGCTGGGCGTTGCTCTGGCTTTCATTGGAAAGCATGCCAGCTCAAGTTTGTCCAATGCTATCACTGGGAAGTATGGATAGTTTGCCGGGGGAATGAGCTTCTTCTTTCTAATAATACTGGCTAACAAATGGTTGTTTTTTGTATACATGCACTCTGAGATTCACGCAATGCAGCATACTTCTACATTAACAGATAATAAAATTATAATGTGTTACGCTGTGAGACTTATTGGCAACTTCCTGACTTCAAGTCAGGTTTACTTGTTTAGAGCGCTGCTGTTTTGTTCCGACGCGCTTATACAAAACGGCGATTTTGTCTCAATTTTTGGTGCAGCACCGGTGTGTAAGCATAGTCTACTGGAATTATTTAAAACACTTATGTGCCAGCGTGGCAACGTGGCAGTCGTTTCGTTCGGCGTGCATCCGTCTAAGTGTCCTATTTTCTTTATTTTACCGATGCCTCTTCGCTTCAGGCAAGAGCCTTTGGACCTGGAGTCAATCCTTCCCGAAAACCACGCCGACTACGATAGCCTGGAGCCACCTAAGGAAAATGGTAAGCCTTTTCGTTTCTCGTGCTTCGTTGTGCTTTTCAAACACGCTGCTTTCAGTCTCATTTCGAAGTATTCAGAATCATATTAAGAAATATATTACTCATTTCGAGAATAATTAGGAGATCGATGTGCTTCGATTGTGAATAGCACAAGCGTTATAAACACAGTCGCAAAGCAGTAACACAGCGCAAAAGGTCGTCCCATAGTCGACGGCTATAAGTGGACCCCCTGTGCAAATGAATGGTCTATTGAATAAATAAAATCGCAGTGTGGTATCTATCCAAGGCCGCACGTGTGTAACGAAAACGTACAAAATAATATTATAAAATATTAGCACAGTAAACTCCAACTTTAAAAGTTATTTTAAGCATGAAAGAGTAACGAAAATGATTATGAATATATGTCTGTATATTGGGAGATAACACGTTAACAATTGTGATGTTGAGAACATCAGCATAAATATGCAAAGTTTTAGTTCGTGTTGAACACAGTGCAATATATGTGAATTTTTAATGTCAAAAGTTAGCGCATTTTATAGGAATGGTGAAGAAAAGTTAGCAGTATGCTCGCCGCAATTTGTTCCTACTTTTGGCAAGTGTAAATTGTGGTTACAAGCGAACCTGGTGATAATAGAATTGCTAAGGCTGGGTATTATGAATGAGACAGATGGTAATTATTTGTGCACGAACTTGAAGATGAAAATGGTTAGATTAAATATAGCGGGTTCTGTAACCGTAGAGACATTACTCGCATGGAGGTAAAATATGGCATTATAATTGTGCTGAGAAGGCAACCGCTGCAGGTGGTGGCTGAAAGTTAGGTGGGCGGATGAGATGAAGTAGTTTGCGGTGATACGGTGGCCGCAGCTGTGAAAGGACAGGGTTAATTGGAGAGACATGAGAGAGGCATTTACCCTGCAGTGGGCGTTGTCAGGCTGATGATGATGATGATTGTGAAGGCTGTACACAACAGTTCTTAACGTTTTTTAACTGTATTATAGTTACTAAAGCATCGTGAGAGCAGTAAATATTTCTTGAACACGTTACGCCTGAGCCATGTGACTGTGAATAAATTAATGATACAGCACGAAAGACAATTAGCGCTAAAGTGTGGGCATGCCTTAATAAGAATGAGTATTGCAGACTTCATCCCATTATTTACGAAGGCACTGCGGTAAACGTACTTGATATGAATATCAAATTGCGTACCCGGAAACCTAGAAGAGTTAGAGGGCAATATATTTTGTCTGGCAGTGATGATAGGAAGATTAGCGGCTAGCTTTTCTTGATATGACGGGAAAACTATAAATTTCGATTTAGAGGCCTTCATTACAAGAATGTGGAGGTTAAACCGATGAGGTATGTTTTAAAGGTCGGAATGGAGGTGAGACAAGAGGTGTGGTTTCAGTATTAGAGCTAAAGATGGTAACGACGTCGGCATATAAAAGAAACCTCGAGGAAGGTGGATAATTAGGCAAAGTCATTATTATATGCGAGAAATATAAACGTCTCTTGGACGAATCCTGGAGGTTATGATGGACGAAGTGCCTACATTTTTTTTCTAGAACCGGGCGTAGATTCTTTCAACAGAATCGTACATTTTCCAGATAGGCAAAAAAGGCACTTGTGGCTCTAAACGGGAAATGTGGTCATCCAAATGGGCACATGGCTGAAAATTTTTTGCGAAACTTTGGCGAATAACTACGAGAGGGCAGGAATATGTATACACTGCGTACACTACATAGCGCTTGCAGGCAAAGTACAAAAAAATGTTCATTAATGTGAAAATTCATACTCGCCAGTTTTGGCTGCATATGAGCCCTGCAACGGGCCTGGAGAACGCGCCTGCGCACCTCGTCGGAAGAGCGTATGCAACACGTGTTCATTCTTTGTAACGCTGCTTTGCCTGAGTAACAATGTGCACGCAAAGCGAGAAGCCTTTTTTATGTACAAATTTTTTTCGCTCGAATCACTTCGCTGTGTGAATTTCACTGTGGGAATGGAACTTACGAAGGGGACGAAAAATGCCACCATAATTGCTTCAAAAGGTGGCGACTGATTTTTGTAGCGATAGCTACGTTACGGTAGCATTTCGAGCCTTCAGCGTCGCGGCGCCGTGGCGGTGGCGGCGCTACTACGCCGTGGCTGCGCCACCACGCCGTGGCTGCGCCTCCAAGCTGTAACGTGGTTGGTCACGTGGTGTGGAGCAGCTGCCGGCGGCGCGGCGCCGTGGCGGATCACGTGGCTCGTCACGTGGTTGGTAATGTGTCCAAATTCCACTCGGCTAGCTGTAGCTATCGTGTCACTCCATGTTTTTCCAAAGCTAACCCACAGCCAATTTTTTAAGAGTCCTTGCAGTTGAGTCTAATTCAAAGGATTCGCTCTTCACGCATGCGCCACTATCAGCGCGAGATTTAGGATCGATTATAGCAACGATAAAATTAAGCGAAGTGTCCAGGCGGCTGCCAGTGATTAAGCGCTTGCGCTTGATTCGAGATGACAGTATACCTGCTCACTCATGGCCTGATTATTTTCTTCCTTTTACCTGGACATCATGCCGCCTCATCTGCCCTTTTCAAAACCAACATTTAGCCCTATCCTTGCAATGATTTCATTCAGGTTGTCCCTTGGTAACCTCTTCTCCAATCCTTGCCATTTTTTGTAGGCAAGCCAACTGTCGTGAGCTTCCATGTGACGGTGCTCAGCCTAGACTCAATTGATGAAGGATCAATGGTGAGACTCAGTCATTTCTACTAATAATGAATATGCAGTGTAGAAATCAGCCTCTGAGTTGTTTTCCTTGTGCTATAAATCCACAGAACGGTGCAGTTTCTATTAATACTGAGAAAATGTGCTGAAAAGGCAAATCATAAGCGCCTAGCCACTAACAACAAGATGCGAAGATGGTCGTCTAGCAAAGATGTGGTATTTTGTACAAAACCGTTTGGCGCTGTAACTCGCAGCTTTGCTTTGTGCATAGGCTAAAATTTTCCCTTTAGATGGCTGCAATTGCCAAAATATCCAATAGTAATGGCAATTTTCACGAAATCAGTGCGAACATCGGGGCACCCCTTCTCCAACTCCTACGTAGTGGTAGTCGCCAATAGAAAAGTAACGAGGGATTTAACATTGGATACCTTGCACACAAGGATGAGGATAGCAACAACTAAGACTAGAGGTATGATATTATTCGAGAAAGTCTAAAAACAGAGCGCGAAATTTAAAAAAAAAGGTGGCGAAAATGGGCCTCTTCTGATCTCCTCCTCATTTGTTATAGTTAAAAGTGTGAACGTTTTTTTGTTCAAATCAAAATCAGGCAAAAAACTGGAAGATGGTCACTGGAAAATGAAAATCAGCCAGTGGAAATCATGGAGGAAAACTGGCTAGTGGAATATGTAAAAACACCATTATTTTTGTGAGCAGGAAGCTTAATGTAGAGCTGCATTTTCCCGCAAGGTGTCGCCATTTCGCAAGTTGCACCGTAAGGGCACTGACAGTGAAGTGTTTGCGGCGCATTCCTTCTGCAGACATACGTGGCGGACATCTTCATGTCTCAAACGTGGCACGATCATCGGCTACGGCTTCCACGCAATATGACGTCCAAATATCGCCTGCTTCCCGTCAGCTGGCTGCAGCGCATGTGGAGGCCCGACTCTTTCTTCAAGAACGCCAAGCGTGTCACCTTCCAGGAGATGACCATCCCCAACCACTACATATGGCTGTACTCGGACAGGCGCATACTCTACATGGTCAAGTAAGTGACTCAAAAACACTACGATGCTTTGCTTTATTTACGCGTGGTGGCTGCTATGGGCTATTACTCAAAATAGGGCACTCTGCGCGTGCACGAAGTTAAAGTGCGCTGCTTGAGTGCGTGTCTATTTTTAGGCCGGTAGTGCAACTCTACAGGTATTGCGTCTCCTGCCTGTGATACAGAGTTTGCGGGGCACTTCCTTGACAAGAAATCGCGAAGGTTGTGAGCTCCACTGAGATGTTCACTCTCACTTAACACCTGTGATCTGCTCTATCGATATCATGATCAGTGTCTGACTACTACTGATGCTGAAGGAGGATTTATTCAAGAATTTTTCTGTGGAGTGTTTATTCAGGTTAGCTTGTTCGGCGCGTTCACTTCAGCGCACAAGTATCGCATCTACTGAGGCTTGCAAGCATCCGCGAAGCTCATATGGGCAGCAAAAAACGGGAAGCTTCTCGGGTTTGGGCTTTCATCACACGGAGGGTGTGGATGGGGAGTCCTTTGGGCACCACGCCATTGCATAAACCAGGTTTCAGCTGTTTAGCGAATCCGCGTCGATGTGCAGCTGGAAGGTGCAGCCCGTGTAAAAATAAACAGCCCCCCCTTCCCCAATCTTTCTTGAGCCATTCAGCTTGGCTGGTTGCGCCTAGTAAAATTTCGAAATTTGCAGAAAAACAGTGGAAGTGGTTTTTCCCCTCTCCTTTGCCGTTAAGAATGCTTGGAGATGCTTCCTCGGCGCTTGCAGTGAACATTCATTTTGAGTATAAGGAACGTGGTAGCTTTCGCAAGCCATACCGAATGACGGTGCTACAAAAAAGACACGCAGTGTTTCGATATGACGTCTATATTCCTATGTTTAGATCTTTTGTCTCATCTTGTCAATTGCCTCGCCATATTATGCACTCTAATGACGCAAATCTTAAACGGTGCACAATTTGACAGCTGCGATCCGGGTTTCAGAGCTAGCAAAAAGCTTTTTCATATCTGGCCCTCTTACCATCAAAATGCATTGCGTAGCCGTATGCAAGTGGCATATTTGCATACTTAGGCGATAAAATTGAATAAGGACACGTTAATGCTAAAAATATGGCCGTTTAGTACAACTGTTTAATTCGTGCAAGAATGGATTGGAAAGACATTGAGAGGAAAATTAAAATGCAGACCTAGAACAGCGGATTGGAACAACTCAATTTGTTGAAGAAGCGTATAGGATTGGGCAAGTTGGTCAGGCATGCTAATGGAAAGAATGGCGTAACATCAAGTAACGAGGACAGCAAGAGAGCACACACACGCACAAGCGCCATACACCCCCGCAACAGCACACGCACGCACAAGCTCACGCACTAGGCGCTTGTGTGTGTATTGTGTGTGTGCTCTCCTGCTGTCCTCGTTAGTTTACGTTGCGCCATTCTTGAAATTATCAATTTCTTGAGCATTGAAATGATCAGGGGTAAAACAGTGATCTCGTCCACCCCTCAGTGTTCACAGCGTTCCACTATCGAAGAAAAGTCATGGGTCAAAACCTGGCCACAGCGTCCGCACGGTGATTGCGGCACAATACTAAATCGCCCAAGTACTGTTTCCTAAGAGCATGCTAAGAATTCCAGAGAAAAGATTCACAGCCCTCCACATCGGCATTATTGATATCTCCGTGCCTAGCTATGGCACAGAAGAGTACATTACAATTTCGCTTTCTTGCGAAGCTTGCATTGCCATATAGCGCGGCTGCAATATAAACAAAAACAGCACTATGTGCATTCGAGTACGCCCAAGCAAAATATAAAGATATGGCAACTTAGAGGGGAATATAGTACAAAATATACTTGAAGTTTCGTCAAAATTTGATTTGTTATTTATCAGGGCTTATATTTAACTACACTCTATGTTTGTAACACGTCCCAGGCCGCTACCTTTTCAGTAAAAATATGACGCTGTGTGCGGACGACATTTCAGTTGAGGCTTCTACGTCTTTATTTCTTCTTTAAAAAAACGCAGGAATGCCTAACTCGCTTATGCGTGTCCAATGCGACTGCATTCGAAACCGTTTATTCTTTTTCCGGGAGTGAGTGGTTGGGCTCGTTGCTCATGAGTGGTTCTTCTCGATCTAGACACGTCATTTCCCTCCAGCCAATCGGCGTTCGCCAGTGCTCCGCTACAATTATTTTGTTTCTCTGAATAAGCATTCATTCATTTATATGGAGAGAGAGAGAGAGAGAGAGAGAGAGAGAGAAGGGAGAGAGGAGGTAGGTGGCGGAGGGTAGAGGACAATTGGCAGGTGGTATGTTCTCTGGTTGCCGAGTTTTCGCTTGAACGAGGCTTCTATGTTATCGCACAGTAAATGTGCGGTAGTACACTCACCATTTGGTCGCACTACGTGCTCTCCGCTGGTCTACGGTGCTCACAACTGCTCTTGTTCACTTTGCAGGCTGACCCTTCTGCTGTCGTGTGCCATGAAGTTCGAGACCTATCCCCACGACACGCAAGTCTGCACGCTGAAAATTGAGAGCAGTGAGTATAGCCATCTTGCTTTTGTTTATGGTCTATGTTTCAGGAACATGCGACACTTCCCCTCTACAGATAGGCCAGCATGATCAGCCGCTCTACTGCTCCTAAATTGCGCATCGGGGTCGTCTTCCTTTGAGAATAAGAAAAGCTACTAAAACTCAAGTTTGAGCCAAGTGCCTAATTTTTACAAGTTCGGCCGCTTTATTTTTTCTTCATTTGCGCTCTCGGTTTCGAAGTTTTAAGTACCGGTTACACGCCAAGAAAAAAATTTAAAGATTTACTCCCACACATACAAAGAGTTTAAGCGTGTTAGAGCGTGCAGACTTTTTTCAGCAGGTTTTCAGCTGCTCTGAAACAAATCTTTATTTATGTTCTTTTCGTCCTCTGATACGAGGCTGTAAGGTGGAACGCCCCTTCTAGCCTATGTAGCCCAAACCACAATGCATTTATGTACGCTCGCTGGAGAAGACTATTACTCTCCAACGCTTCAAACCTCAATTTAGCAGCAGTTACTTCATTATCCTATTGCCATGGATAATTAACTTTCGCGGTGTAACGTTTTTTTCTACGGCCACGATTCTTAAATTTCCACCCACTTAAAAGTTTACAAGTAGGCAGCCTATCTCAGATAATCGGTACCTGGTACGCGCGTTCCTCTGTCGAAATAATTCCACGTGTCAGATAAGAGTGATCCAACAGGGCATAGCGGCATGCCGATAATGGGTAAGAAAACATAGTGGAGGGCAAGAATTCTTAACGATCGAGGATATTTTTTCGATATAATTTTCCCACTATAATTTCGCACTGTCACTAAGTGCTCTTGCCAAATTGGTTTAAGCGCTGTCGAAAACAAAGAAAAAGCAGAGAGAGATCAGCCGCGCGTGCTAGTGAAGCCAGGAGCCTCCGATTAGTTATCTTGAATTCTTCGGCAGGTGCACCCGGTACGTTTGCCGACTCATGGCGGTTACTAATTTTTCTCTTCCTAACATGAGCCGTGTATTAATTTGTTTCAGGCTACGCCACTGCAATTTTAGGGCAATCACGAACGAGAATGAGAGCTCATAGACGAACTCGTTCCAACCGTGATACGAGACCAGCGGCTGAAAAAGAGAGCAACGCGCAATGTGTTCCTCGGCGAAAGCGTCGCACGATCAATTAATGCATACGGGTAGTTGCATACCTTATCACATACGCTCTGTTTTCGCTTCCACTCGCAGTCTCGTACACGACGGACGACCTGGTGTTCGCGTGGGAAGAGGACGTGCCCCTGGTGGTGGACGACTCCATCGAGCTGCCTCAGCACAACCTGGTCTCCACGACGATGGGCGACTGCACCCAGCTCTACTCAACAGGTTCTTCTCAGTTACACTTTCGCTGATGAGGCAGAGTTTTGCACTTAATCGTAGTCGCTGCAATGGATCTTGAGTCGGCTGTTATAGTGAAACATAGGAGAAGATTACAATTCTATGTAGTCATCGTAACATACTTTACGATTCTAGAAGTATATGACCATGACATTATGGAATCTTGCATTCTTTCCTTTAAGGTTAATTTAAAGCGCTGCCTAGAAATCGAAGATATGTAATCCAGAATATCAAGAGAAAGGCCCCAATGGTCTCTTTTGTTTTATTCTGTCGCTGTGTATTACCCCACTGTCTTATTCGCCAGGTGTAGGTAATCCCGGCCGAGTGCATAGTCATGACCGGCATTTATTTTCCTGAAAAACTAAAACACAATCGGGTATGCTAATCAGATGAAGAAAGACCTAAAATTAGTTAAAGTTGTCTTTAAGGAGTGGGGTACAGTCGGGTGACAAAAGCCTCTGGACCCCGAATTCCTCAAACGAGGCCGATAGCTATGCTATTAGCTGTCGGCTTGAGATCACACTTGTGTAGAAGAAAGAACAAAATTTTGACTTTACCCTCCACAAGTGTGGTCTCCAGCCTCCGGCTAATAGCAGAGCTACCGGATTCGTTTGAGGAACTCGTGGTCCAGAGACTTTTGGCCCGACTGTACATGATATTTCATAAAGGCATTCCACATCTAGCTCATCACTAGTTAAGAGGCCGGTCATTATCATTAAGGACTATCGATATGCAGTCTAGAAGGATTGCAATTAGGGCAGCCCAGAAGAGGTGCTAAATTTTTGACTGACGTCACTCTTGCCAAAATATTACTTCACTGCTGTAACAAAGAAGAACTGCTCGTTCGTGAGCAAAAGAATTACCCAATTACATTGTTAAATACGACAAAAATTCATTCGCTTTATCATTTCCAAAATTTGGCTTTCCTCTTTGTTGAGTGCTATTATTCGGGGAAAAATTTGATATCATTGTGTGCTCCATAATTTTTGTTGTCATAAATATTACGAACTTAGCTCTTCTTCCCCGTCGTATTTCCACATAAATTAGCTCAAAACAAAACATTAGCTACTATTTCAAGTAAAAATCAGAGCCTTACAAACACCACCCACACACCGCAAAATTTGTGGTTCCTCGCTGAAGGAGCCACCAACACATAAATTTTTGTCATCGTCTGTCGTTTAAGGGACTTTCTTGAATTAAAAGAGTTAAATACCAAACATAGGAAAAGTAAATCACTTCCTGCATTCGGACCTGTGTGGCTGACTCTAGCAAACTCAGCAGGCCAGTAATTTATTAAGCTTTGTGCCATTTCCGGCCCAGCCCACACAAGTGATTTGAGGCATGAAGATAATTAATTTGGAATGTAAGGCGAAATGTGCATGTTCTGGCCGCACCCGCAGGATTGTAAGGGCTTAGCAGAAAAACCTTTTAATCTAGTTCGCGAAAAAAAATAAAAAGGACCGTTCATCTCTCCTGAGAAGGGTGTGCACTTGAAGATTTCCGGTTGACATTCAGGAGCCCTGCTTGTTGCGAGAAGTGAGGGCTTTACTTGTGTTTGATAATGGGAAGGAAACCGCTTTATATTTTTTCCCGTAACTTGGTTTATCTTTAACCTCTGCTGTGGCGAGTTCCATCAATAGAAAACTAGCCGACACATTTATAGGGGCCTTTCACGCAGTGCAAAAATTATTGTTTGGTTACGTTTCGATGCCGGCCAATGTGTTAGATGAGATTTAAGCACAGTAATTGAAGAAATGAGATGCTCCCGGTTAGTTTATTTACGGGCCGGAAAGGCTTAAAATAAAACTGAAAGCTTTATCATGACTGAGCAGATAAATTTAAATACTTCGGGAATATATCTATGCGATGAATAGAACTATTAATTTTTTTAATTTCTGCGATCTGCTGCAGGCAACTTCACCTGCATTCAGCTGGTGTTCACGCTGAAGCGGCGGCTGGGCTACTACATGTTCCACACGTACATCCCCACCTGTCTGATCGTGATCATGTCGTGGATCTCGTTCTGGATCAAGCCCGAGGCCGTACCGGCCCGCGTGACGCTGTGCGTCACCAGCCTGCTCACCCTCTCCACGCAGCACGCGCAGTCGCAGAAGTCCCTCCCGCCCGTCTCCTACATCAAGGCCATCGACATCTTCATGTCCTCCTGCACCGTGTTCGTGTTCGCCTCGCTCATGGAGTACGCGCTCGTCAACATCCTCATGGGCGAGGCTCAGCCGGACGATGACGGGCGCCGCAGGAGCATCAGGGCCGTGGTCGTCTCGCCGAGGATATCTGTTAGTCGTGCAGAGGCTACCTTTAGCTATGCTCACATACCTTGTGTTACGAGTAAGACTTGGTAATTTTCCAAAATAGGATTTTTGAGGCAAAAATATGGCATTTCTGGTATGGTATTGCCAGTGTTGGTGGACGCCATAAAACCGGTGAATCACATTAACTAGTAAAATGGTTAACTAATTTACAATAATTAAGTTGTATTTATTAGAGTTAGCCGTCTAGTTGCTATTCGTCATTTGTAGCCGGCCGTTAGTAACCGGCTTCTTTTTGGAAATTCATAAACATGATTCCCCACGCCGCTGTGGCTCGACAAAATATGGCTGCATCGTACGAAAATAAATGCGCTTTAGAAAGCATGCAGGCACAAGCAACCCCTCCAGTGTACTTAAGTAGTCGAAAAAAGCCAAATTTTGTCGAGCAACAGAGGTGAAGGTAATCGCGTTTCTGAAATTACAAAAACTGATATCGCGGTTACTAACAGCCGGCTACAAGTCTCTATCTGCAACTGTACTCCTAACTCATAGTTAATAAGTTAATTGCTGGAAATTAGTTAACGATTGTACTAGTTAAGATCATTCAACGGTTTTCTGGCGTCCGCCGACCCTGGCAATACCATGCCGCAAAAGAGATATTTTTGCCTCAAAGATCCTATTTTTCCAAAATTGCTTAAACTCTGCCATGTAACACCCTCTGTAGGTTCTACGCATGAGCATAATTTTTATTACTCAAAAATAGGAAAGGAAAGGAACAGGAGAGGTCGTGAGGTCAATTTTTGTGAACCCGAAAGTACAGAAGCAACCAAGCTCATTCTGCAGGCTGGTAAGAGCGCACGGACTAGAGCGCCTTCCGAACTACGTTACTTCTGGAAAGCTTTTCTCTCAGGTCGCGGTATCATTCGGCATCTTCTGTCGTTTCTTTTCTACAAGTTTACTCATATAACGAGCTCAGTTCCTCTAAGAACAGGACTTCCTGGTTGTGAGTCATTTTGTCAAATTTGTGTTGCTCTGTACTAAAATGCTTAGCTGTAGTTTGGTTCTACAACGAATATAGAAGTCCTGCAGCTTCGTGCTGAAATTATTAAAGTACGAGTGCATGTTGCACGACTCTAAGGATAATAGTGCTCAATGTTTAAACGTATACAATATGGTTTAAAGACATTTGTACCTTAATGTTAGCTAAAAAGGCAGTGCGTCAGAGAGACGTCATCGTAGCTTGTTAGATTGAATACAGGAAGTTAAAGCACAGTGGAAATGCTTGACATAATAGCAATATTCTTTAAAAATAAGAGGATATGTTCTCAGAATGCCATCACGGAAGAGAACTAAGGCAAAAAAGAAAGAATGTTGGCTTGTAGAGATTGCGCGGTCTCGCCAGTCTCGCTAGCATGTTTGGTTTATGGGGTTTAACGTCCCAATGTGACTCAGGCTATGTGGGACGCTGTAGTGAAGGGCTCCGGAAATATCGACCACCTGGGTTCCTTTAACGTGCACTGAGACCGCATAGCACAGGGCTTCTAGAATATAGCTGCCATCGAAATTCTACCACCGCGGCCGGGATCGAGCCCGCGTCTTCCGGGTCACCAGCCGAGTGCCATATCCACCGAGCCACCGCGGCGGCCTAACAAGTTTGAGTGGAAATAATGTTTTAGATACCAGACCTAGAAAAAATGAGCTGCTCCCTGACTAACGTGTAGCAAAATCTGCTTCAATGACGTCATCATGCATTAGAACATCATTCACTTGTTCGTGCGCAGTGTGGCAACGTACCACCCAGTGTTGGCTCTCTTCTTAGGCCAAGTGTAACCAACAAAACTGCGAAGGCATGCACCTAAGCAAAACGTTTTGACAGAAAAACGTAGCCATTTTTTATGTTGCAAAAAGCATTGAATAGTTTCTGCGCTTACTGCATGCTTCCTTTTATCGTTGCAGGAGAATCCAGCTATGCCAAACGGAACCAAGCTTCCCAAGCCACCAGAGGCAATCGCCAGTGAGTGCCGGGAAAGAGCCATGCTCGTGGACAAAATCAGCCGCGTCGTGTTCCCGACATCCTTCATCCTGCTCAACTGCGTTTACTGGTCGCTCTATATAGACTCCTGAGGCGAGTGACGAAGCCACCATGTTCGAGTGACCACACAGTCTGACGGAGAGCCCCAGCTTCGGCTGTGTTCGGCGTAGGAATAGCTGGGGTGTGGTCGCCATACACTTCAACACCTTGTTTACCTGAGCTGAGTAAGCTTCTTTTTGTAAATGGTCAGAAACATCTGCCGAAACAGGAAATGCCTCCTATCGTATGAAAGAGAGGAAGACTGTCTCTGCAACATACATGAAAACTTGTGAGCATCCTGGAAATGCAAAGAACTGATTGTGAACAAGGTCTGCCTATACGACTGAAGAGTATAGATGTAAACCTAAAGAGCAAGAGGATTTCTGTGACTTACCGGAAAAAGCTGTGACTGAAATGCATTTTAGGCACGTGCATGACTATATGGAGTCGTCATAGACCTAAGCAACCTGTGTCCCACGGCGGAAACGGCCTCAACGTGTCTGTTGTACTCAAGTTCATTCAACAAATCGGTAGACTTGAAAGCAAACATATTAAGGTTTGCTTTTGGAGTGCAAAGATCCAGGTATTTGCGTTCTTTCCACGTGGTATCACTTCCTGCAACCTTCAGCGCCGTGTCTGTGCACTTGTCACGTCCTTTGTCCCCTGCGCTGCTGAAAAACCATGTCACACCAACTTGCCCAAGCTTCTACAGTATCAGCTTTATGGATTGCTGCGGCATGGACCTGGGGCATACTCGCACATTCAAGCGAAGCATTGATCTCTACTATCCACCGATGCGACTGTAACTACTACTGTTATATTCACGTGTTTGCCGTCCAGACAACGAACTGTGGTGTTATGGAAACAGAAAACTGGTTTTTTGTGAATGTTGACTTTTTTCAGGATGGACTGAAAGTTTGGACGCAGCAGAAACGGAATCCTAAGTGATGTGCGGAACGTTAGTGAACACTGTACATCGGGGCTGTCTACAACACCAATTCTCGCCCGATTACGGATTGAATCGTCCACCGCCAGGTTTCCCGCAATCTTTACGCTTTAACGAGTCTGAATAGTGGTGAAGGGGGTCCGTGAAAGCTTCACAAGAAATGCTATACCGGGAGTCCCACCTGTAATCAACCAAGATTTAAGATGGAGTGCCCTAGACAAATGAAACCATTTGAGTGGCGTTGAGAGTAGCATTACTTGTCAGCAGTATATTTTTTTCTAAGAACTATTTCTTTAGCAAATGATAATTAACTAAATATTTAAGCATTGGTATCAGGAATACCGTGCCAATGCTGAACTTCTTAATTGCTTTGAAAAACAGCAGGGATGAAATGTTTGCAGCCAGGTACCAATTTACAAAGTTTTGTTTTTATCGGCATTAAAAGAGTATGTAAACTGCAGAAGCTACCACGTGACAGTAGTATAACTTCAGCGTCCCAAGACGCGTGCGAAAAACTAAATCCGCTGTTCCTCGGAGTGCCCTCTCCGGCGGAACTTTGCGTGGGCACTGGGCGAGAGATAGGAGCCAGAAGATGTCACGTATTAGGTTTTGCATTTATCGGGCTTTCTTTTAGGATTATAAATTAAGGTGAAAAAATGGTGCGCTGGCGCAAGCGTTTCAGGCAGGAGTTTTTCTAGACAAGCTACAACTTCTGATTAACGTTTAATCCTGATGGCAATCTTTGGAAAGTTACCTAATTGTTTACTAAATGTTTTACTTCAGGTAAAAAACATTTTACATACTAGGCCATGCTACTCAGAAGAGCATACGGTTTCACTTGGCTAGGAGACTCTGTCTTATTTAAAATCTTCGCTACTCTTACAAGACGCACCCTGCACAACGCTTGTTTAAAATGAAACTTTGAATGCTCCCGGCAGTCAAGTACGAATATTTTGTTCTACAAAGCATTGTTTCGAGCCCACTGTCACTAATGTCATAGAGTTTGAACAGTCTTTGTGATTTTTATCAGCTACTACCACGAAGAGACAAGGAGAGAGTGGGGAAGAGCATTGCTTTGGAGCTGCTGAAAATAAATGCCTTCAGCTCAGTGCGTGGAGCTGAATTGAAGTGTTTATCTAGACAGCATTTTCTCCTAATTCATTAGTGGGCACAACTGTTAGGTCAGGAGATGAATGGAAGGCTCGACATGGCAATCTTAAGTACTTGCCTGGTGTTGTTTTGCAAAGTGCCGTGTTTTTTTAATAATATATCTGAAAACTCCAACGAGCATTTAGTACTCTTCTCCATTCGGTTTCTAGAACTGTTTAGTCTTCGACTCGCAGGTATTAAATACGTTAAGTGTGCATAACAGATATCTACAGCTCCCGTCAAAATACACAGTAAGAGCAGAAATGAATATTCGTATATTTTTTCAAATATCTTTAAATCAAGTTTAAGAGCAATGGGTCCTTTCATTAACCGTTGCCTCTTCCTTGGGACAGCGTCCTCGGGCTGTGTGAAATTCTATACGTACAGAAGTTGCTGACCGTTCCAAGTGGCGTGTAAGGACCCCTTTGCTCCCTTTCCTCTTATTTGATCACGATGTTTTGGCGCTTTGATTTCTGTAGCCTTTCTTGTATTTATTGTGGAATCCTGTACCCACTTTTACCGAAAGTGTTGCCGCTTTCTAGGGCTTTCGAAGGCAGAGGACAGCGTGGTGTGAAGAATTATGGAGAAGGAAACCACATTAACCTTAAGCTTCTTAGATCTGAAGTGGCACATCTCTCACGAGTAACCACACCCCTGTGCAACGGTTCAAGCGCTGGCCATGTGTCTGCCCCTGGAAAACACTCGTTTCTGGAGTGCAGGCAGATGGAAGAAATGGTATAGTGCCATAATTTAGTACATTATGAGTAACTTGTGAAGAGAGTGGAGCTGTTGCTTCCTTTTTCGTTAAAGATAAGTCCGCATTCTTCAAAACTTTCTCGTCACGGTCTTCCTGCTATTTCGGTGTTTATCGTGTGCTGAGTGAAATGTAGATAGCGAAGAAGACCAAGAAGCGTCGTTTTGACGACCTTGCACTTGCAGCAGCGCAAATTGACAATTTCGTGCCCGAAAAAAAGCTCTAAATAAAAGAATAAATCTTATCTCTCTCTAACGTTCAGTTACGGAAGAAGAGTTGAAAAAGGATGTAGCTGCAGTTTTTGCTTAGTCGTTAAAAACGAAATGAATACTCACGCTACAAGCATGGCTCCCGCGATTATTCAAGGATTGCAACTACAGTTGAACCTCGCTATAACGAAGTCGAAGAGGCACTATGATTTCTTCGTTCGAGCAGTTGCTTCGTAAACAGCGTCACTCGACGATTGTTTCAACTGTCACATGAGAGCAGGTTTGCCTGCCATTGTGCATACACAGGGTAACCAGGACGGTGTTCAGTATGCGGAAGTGCACGTTGCAGGAGCCTTCAACATGCGCATCAAGAGCCCACCAAGTGGTCGAATATACTTACACCAACCGAATGTGTGCTGGTCTTGCCAAAGCGCCCATGTCTTTCGTAGCCCCCATGTTCTTCATAGCCTCAAAAACTGGTCTTCGTGGAATAATATCGCAGACAACATATACAGACCTATTCAGAATGATCAGCTCCGTTTGCTAGATGCTGAATCCGACACGGGAATCTGGAAGAGTAGGGGCGAGGCAGCAATTTGATCACGACTACCAATTCTTGTTGGCGCCGTCGTAAACCTCAGAAAGCGCGAGCCGCAATAGTTCTTTGCATGAGAGGTGCGTCTTATAGAGCCTGCGCACTGCAGGCTGCAGACATTCATATTGGCCACCGTCCGGTCCGCGGAAACTGCTTTACAGTTTCCTTTTCTGCCCCGTGGCCGTGGGAAGCCAGCGGAACCCCGACACATCAAGCGTACAGCACGCTGCGGTACGGCTTTAACCGTGCGACCGTGCCACGAAAACGGAGACTAAACGCCGCGTGGAACCAACGAATGAGAGCGAGCCCGCAGTAGACCACGTGGAGCAATGAGGTTGCTGAACGGGAG
The DNA here is from genome assembly GCF_052857255.1 of Amblyomma americanum. Classification (NCBI taxonomy): domain Eukaryota; kingdom Metazoa; phylum Arthropoda; class Arachnida; order Ixodida; family Ixodidae; genus Amblyomma; species Amblyomma americanum. The sequence continues at coordinate 100,252,908 of NC_135506.1, read as the reverse complement.
AACTGCAATTTGTCGTATCGAATCTCTACAAAAATGTTGGGTGCCGTTACAGACGAAGAAACTAAGCGCGAAATTTCCTGTGGAGTTCATCGGAGCTGCCGCAGGTCCCGTTAAAAGGAAACTTTTACTCCGTAAAAACGATGCATCAAATACTTGGGTTCATACTGGAGCTTCCAAGAATAATGAAAATTTATTGCGTATAACTATTATTTTGTCAACAGCCGTCTCCTTATAGCGAGATTTTGCTTTATGATAACGGCTTTCTCATGGTGGCTGTATGATGATGCATGATGTACTTTAAGTCCACATCTTCTCCTGTCCTACATTCTCAGCCTTTATTGGATCACTGAAACGTGGTCGCTGGCGGACCATAGGCGATAGCGCATTGATTTAGCTGGTAATTATCAAGTTACGCCAAATGTATCTTTACTGTTTTATTTTTTGGCTTCATTTTCAGGGAGCTAAGTGCTGTATGCTTTTGCGAATTATTTTTTTCTCGAAATGCCACTTCTTCCTGGGCACTATTGAGGGCCACCGAGGAAAATGAGAAATGGTGGTGGACAGGATAGTAAGGTTTACGAATGGAATATAGCACAAGAGAAGTGCTCGCTCCATGTGAAAGACTGTAAAGAGGGCGCAACAGTCAACGGGAGTGTGAAGCATGTACTCATACCAGAATAATTTAAAATCATGGCACCTAAGAATCGTTTGTTCGAATATGGTGATCAGAATAAAGAGTTTGACTTTCGTGCCAAGGGCGATGTCTCAATCATTCGCGTGAACGCTGACACGTCAGACGAGGCTGAATTTTCGTCCTGCGTTCGCGTTGGCAGATATCAATTAGGAACATTCTGCAAGCCGGTGATCGTCGATTTTCGCGTTGTGCAGTTTGATAGGAGCAGATATCGGAAGAAAAAAAATCATGAAGTTAGTGCAGCGGGAGGGACTCGATGGAATCAAGGAGAGCATACCTCTAAGAAAAAGATCTGTGTTAGATGCATTTTGTTCATATGGCTAAGTCAGATAATTCTGAAAAGGCACAAAAAGAACATCTTAAGCACGTCTGTCGAACGGTAGAAAGGAATAAGCTCCTCTTATTCAATGGCATTGATTCGTGCTATTTATAAAGTGCAGTGTTACAGCGAAACCTCAAAAACATCGTTTTTTGTTTTATTTTTGTCGAGGAGTGTAAAAAAAGGTTTCATATTTAATATTTTTGCCCATTAGAAACACAGTGCAGTAACTGTAAGGTATATTGTAAGCGAGAAGCGCGACAGGTGCAGGAACAACCGTACTCATCATAAGGTACCCAAAAACACAGGGAAGGAACTAAGAATATACCAGGTTTGGTTTATATGGGTTGAACGTCCCAAAGCGACTCAGGCTATGAGAGACGCTGTAGTGAAGGGCTCCGGAAATTTCGACCACATGGGGTTCTTTAACGTGCACTGACATCGCACAGTACACGGGCCTCTAGATTTTCGCCTCCATCGAAAATCGACCGCCGCGTCCGGGATCGAACCCGCGTCTTTCGGGCCAGCAGCCGAGCGCCATAACCATTCAGCCACCGCGGCGGTTTGAGAATATACCAGAAGAAATGAGTATTTCCTAAAGCACGAAGTCAACCTAAAGAGGAAACAAGCTGTTTTCCTGCATCTCCGAAAGCCGCAAAGAAAAAGCTAACAGCATCTAGTGTCCCCGAAGGCATTAAAAATGCTTCGCATTTTAGAGTCTCCTGGAGCTAGACGTATTGGAGCGACTCCAGGGTCACCATTAGGAGACAAAATTTAAGCTTGCCGCTCACTGGCGCCAACCGTTGGCTGTGGAAGTTAGATTGGCCTTATATTGTCATTACATTGGCCTTATAGTGGCCGTTTATTGGCCTTAGACTGGCCGTCAACCCCTGTTCTACTGGCATACGATGTACAGGTGACCCGTCGTGCTTCCGAAAGGAAGTTCCAATGTCTTATTCCTCGATTGGAAGTTGCTCGTCTGTGATCATTTAACCATATGACAAGCATTCATCAAATAATTCCTCACTGTAGGCTCTAGAATAGACTAACTTCAGCAGCAACTACCATGTGTCCCGCCGTCACGACGCGCACTGGAAATTTTCGTACTCCGGCCCGCGGCCGCCTCGGCGTGGCGTGCGATCTATGCATTAAACTGAAAGGAGTAAAAAGGGAGAAAGATGCCCTCTAGCGTATACTCTCTTTTAAAAAAGGGAGTGCGCTAGAGGACAGGCTTACTATTTTTTTTTACTGCCATATAGCCGTATTCTTGTTCAGAATGTACAGGCGCGAAAAGCAGTTGTGTTTGCGTCGCCAGATGGTGTTGCACTTCGTGTGGCTAGATTCGTGAGGACGGTAGCTTCACATGAGAACGGTAGCTACACGGGATTGTGAGAGTTGCACTGAGATGAGGGCTCCATATTTGAGTTGTATTAAAAACAAGAAAAGACCGCGAAAGAGTCAGACGTTGGGCAGAAAGGCAGCTCAGAAGTTCCGTTCGACGAATTTCTCCTTGTTATTTCTGGAATGAGTGTACACTAGAAAAATCGTAAATTTTCAATGTCTTTAGCTCGAAACGTGCATCTCTATGCGTCGTTAAGGGTTGAGGAGGCTGCTGGATCTGTTGTCACCTCAGCTCAGTAATATTGCCTTGTTTTCTAGTTATTAACTAGGTTATTTCCATCCTTGGAAGACGGCCGCGTCTTTAAGGCGGTACTGTCCCTACGGGAAGGGTACGGCAGCTCCGGCGCCGGTATCCTTAAAGGGACAGCGCCATCCGAAGGAGCCCAGTGGGGCGGAGGCGGCCATGGCATCACATGGCGGGGATCTGCCAGTCATCAGGGACGTCCAGCAGTGCAGTGCGTCATCATCGCTCAGTGGGGACGACTCAACTATCGTCGCCTCTGACGAGGAAGTGGCTGACATGGCGGAAATGGACAACGATGGCTTTAATGCGGTGAGTCATCGGAAGCACCGGACAGTCGGCATCCCAGTGATAGTTCAGCCAAAAGAGAAAGGTGTTGACTTCAGAGAGTGGAACCCTATCAGGCTGTTCGATGATATTAAAGTACTACTGGGATCTGCTCCGATTCGCAGTCGCTTCACAACGCAAGGAGCTCTTCATCTAGATATCTCAACAGAAGAGCAAGTACACATTCTTCTGCGGTGCTCTCAGATCGGTGGCATACGCGATCAAGCCCGGTTGCCACACTCCTACATGAATAACACATGTGTTATAAGGGGAGTACCAGTGTGGTAATAGGAAAGTGCCCTTCTTGACTACTTGAAACCGCAAGGAGTTCTGCACGTGCGACGGTTAATGCGCCGGGTGGAACCTGGATAACAACAATGGGCAGCGAAGCCTACAAACTCTATGGTGCTAACGTTTGCTCCCAACACAGAGCGCTCTGGAATAATTGACCTTGGTTTCACCAAACATGCAGTCCACGAGTTTGTTGAAACTCCTCCCCGGTGCTTCAGGTGCCAACGCTTTGGACATGTAGCGAGAGTTTGCAACAAAGATCAACGTTGCAAGCGGTGTGGTGGTGGCCATGATTACAAAGAGTGCAAGGCAGATTTTGCTTGCGCTAATTGTGGAGGTGACCATCCAGCGAGTTTCAGTGGCTGCACATTCCGTGTAAGCGCCTTACACCGTCGCAAGTCCTTCATTAGTGGCCCCAAACCACAACCTACTGAGAAGCCGATACATGGAAGTGAAGAGTTCCCTGCGCTCGAGTCGGAGGCTCGGGACGTGGTAGCAAGCGACGTCGCTGCACGACCTGATCCGAGCAAGTCGGCAACGGCCTCCGAGGGTGAGCTGGCTGTTCGATCTGCTTCTGCAAAAACTCTCCATGTTCCTCAGCTACCAGATCACAGCAAGACTCGACAACATGGAGGACATCCCCTTGCCTTAAAGGAGATGCAGACACCAGCTACCGTGGCCAAGAGTGGGTCCCAGTCCCCGTCTTTTGTCGAAATGGCGCGCCAGTGCGTGCAGCAAAATAAGGAGCTCAAAAGCCGGAATCTATCCGACCTTCTACGCGTTTTGTTTGATGTCCTGCGTTCATATAGCCAAGCGATGCAGCCTGGCACTTTGAAGAATTTTATACAGCTGGTGCTTTCCTTTGAGAGCTTGATCACCGCCTTCGCAGAGAACTTCAGCTCCTAGATGGTTAGTTTTCTTCAACCTGTTGCAACTAAAAACCCTAGAAAAGTGCCGTTTATCATGCAATGCAACTGCGCTGGGATTATAAGCCGATTAGCAGAACTAAAATTGTTCTTGAAAAAGACCTCTGTTCCAGTACTGGCCCTCTCGGAGGCTGGCTTGCCAAGCGGGAGGTCTTAGCCGGGATACGTCGCCCACAAGAATTGCAGCATAAAGTCTTTTCCCGCAGGAAGTGCCGCCCTTTACATACGAAGGGAGATTCCTCATGTGGCTTTGAACGTCACCGACCATTGCACCGACAGTATTGAGGGAGTGGCTGTGGGGATTCGGCTCGCCTTCCGAACTCTGTCCATTGCATCCGTATACGTGTCCCCGCGGAAGAAGGTCGATATGGCTTTGTTCCTCCAGCAACTTTGTGACCGCTGCCCAGCACCCAGAATCATCCGCGGTGACTTCAACGCCCACCACCCTGCCTGGGGTGACAGGAACACAGATCCTCGCTGACTCCAACTTGTAGAAGTCATCGAGAGTTTGGACCTCTGCGTGGCCAATGACGGAAGTCCCATTTTCTTTCGGCCTCCAACCTCACCCACATCTGTACACCTAACCTTACATTCACCTGACGTCCGTGTGCAGTGGTCAACTAGAGCTGACCGAATGGGAAGTGATCACTACCCGATATTTGTGTTTACTGCCGACTTCCATCTGCGTGGTCCTAAAATTTTCCATGTTGGTAATTGGAACAAATACAGGGAGCACTTAGCCTGTATCTTTATAAAACAGCGCGAACAACGTAGGACAAGATGAAGGAGGAAACAGGACGGGCGCTGACTCTCAACTAAAGTTTAATAGGCAACACCTGGTGTTTATAAAGAAAAAATCACATAGACAAAGTTCATGACATGTCACACTAAAAGCGATAAAACAAGAGGCAGAGATGCATACGACGCTCAAATGCCACCAAGAAAGGCTATCTCTTTGTCACAAAGAATGACTGACGGTTTGCTGACACAACTGGCCTCTTGACTGATATAAAAGGCTTCCATTAATTCCCGCGTGGTCTGTTCACTGTGCGTATAAAGCACCTTCGTGCTACGCCAGATGGCCGTGCATTTTTTCTTTTTCTTTTTCATTACCTCACACTTTTTGCAGTGGCTGACCAAGTAAGAAAGTTCCTTGTCATGCCCTGCAAATTGTGGTCAGCCTTGTCATGCCCTGCAAATGGATGGTCAGCCACTGCAAAAAGTATGAGGTAATGAAAAAGAAAAAGAAAAAATGCACGGCCATCTGGCGTAGCACGAAGGTGCTTTATACGCACAGTGAACATACCAAGCGGGAATTAATGGAAGCCTTTTATATCAGTCAAGAGGCCAGTTGTGTCAGCAAACCGTCAGTCATTCTTTGTGACAAAGAGATAGCCTTTCTTGGTGGCATTTGAGCGTCGTCTGCATCTCTGCCTCTTGTTTTATCGCTTTTAGTGTGACATGTCATGTACTTTGTATATGTGATTTTTTCTTTATAAACACCAGGTGTTGCCTAATAAACTTTAGTTGAGAGTCAGCGCCCGTCCTGTGTCCTCCTTCATCTTGTCCTACGTTGTTCGCGCTGTTTTACTAAAGATGCATCTATACCAACTCGCCCAAATGAACGTTCTACTTAGCCTGTGTTTCAGGTGATGTGACAGACAAAATGATTTATGCTTAGATGGCTGCTACCACGGCGCTCAAGCTACCTGATCATTTTCCGACTCTGGATTTAAAACTCAGGAACCTCTGCGCAGCGCGCAGAAGGGCGGAGCGACAACTGTTGCGGAAGAAGGACGACAGAGCCTTGAAGACAACTTTCAACAGGCTCAACTCTGTCATTAGACGTCATGCGAACAACCTCTGTAGGTCCCAGTGGGCATCCTTTTGCGCTAGTTTGACTGTTTTCTCACCGATAACGAGAATTTGACGTGTCGTTGGCAGTCTTGCTGGTGGCTCTCGTCCGAGTAAACCTTTCGAGGCGCTTGCATTGCGCACGCAGAAACATCTCGTGTGCATAGCAGAGGAATTTGCGGATGCATTTGTATATTCCAGACCAGGCATTCATCCCTGCGCTCTGCCTGCTACGTCTCCGTCTGTTATGGACGCCCCGTTCACACTTCGAGAACTACAGACAGCGCGCCGCAGCCTGCGGCGTCGCTGTGCACCAGATCCTGACGGCATTACCAATCAAATGTTACAGAACCTGCCTCTGGAACACCGGAAGATGCTCCTAACCTATCTCAATCGAGTGTGGGAGTCTGGTGACGTTCCCCCTTCATAGAAGGTGGCTTGTGTAGTCCCACTGCTAAAGGCCAGCAAAGAGATGACAGATGTGGCCTCGTATCGTCCTGTATCGCTGACGTCGTGTGTGGCTAAGCTCATGGAGAAGATGCAGGTAAGCGTTTGTCTTGGTGTCTTGAGGATAGAAGGGCACTACCAACATGCATGACTGGATTCCGCACAGGTTTAAGCGCGCAAGATAGCGTCCTGGACTTGATACGTCACATTGAACATCAGAGTGCTTTTGGACTTTCAACACTAGCTATTTTCCTAGACGTATCAAAGGCTTATGATAGCGTCCTGCAGAGCTCAATACTGAATAGTCTGCAGGTCATAGGCGTACAGGGCTATCTTCTGCGCTTCATTCACTCATTTCTCAGTGATCGTAAATTTCGAGTGCGGTTAGGCAGTACAATGAGCTCCGAAAGGGCGGTATCGCGAGGGGTACCTCAGGGTAGTGTCCTGTCCCCAACGCTCTTTAATGTTGCCATGGCTGGCCTTCCCGCAAAAGTGCAAAAACATTGTAGGCATGTCCATATGTCGATATATGCAGACGACATTTCTCTTTGGTTAACCGGATATCAACACAAACGCTTAGCTCTATTAGCGCGACAGGCCGTGCTTTCAGTTAAAAGTTACCTTCAAGGTGTTGGGTTGACTCTCTCGGTGGAAAAATCTGGCTTCGTCCTGTTTCCAGGTAGGGGACGACGGTATATGCGGCTGAGCATAGACCTTGATCAGTCTTGCCTTCGTCAGGTTAACCACATACGTTTTTTGGGCGTCACTATTGACTCACGTCTATAGTGGCGACGAGCTGTGGACTCGATTGTGGCTTCACTATCTTCGCGTCTCAATGTGCTTCGTAGAGTTGCTAGTGAGCAATGGGGAAACCATCCTGCTTCAATGATCAGGCTTCACGATGCCCTGGTGACAAGTCGCATAATGTACCAGCTCCCTTTAATTTCCCCCTCGGTATCGCAGCTGGAACGCCTTGAGGTTTTGCACAGAATGGGACTAAGGAGGGCTTTCGGCATTCCGCAGGCTGCTCCAAACAATGCAGTACTGTATGAGTCTCAATCGAAACCTCTTCGGCTAGCCGCTTCACAAAGACTTTTGCTGAAAATTGGCCGCCTCAGAGAGACTGTTGCCGGGAGAGCGCTTCTACAGCGCCTTCGAAAGAGATCTGAGTCCCGGGCGTACTTGGCTTTAAATACTCTTCGTTCTCTGGGTCTCGACCTTCGAGATCGACCTAAGACGTTGAAGCCACCTTGGTCATTTCCGAGCCTCGATTGTTCCTTGACAATTCCCCACGTTCGCGCTAAGCGGAATTCTCCTTTAGCGGCAATGCGTTCGCTCGTACTGGAACATCTTGAGAATGAATATGCCAGTCATCTTCAAATTTTTACAGACGGCTCTGTGGACAAGGTCAGAGGATCTAGTGCAGCTGCTTTTCATATTACGTCTTTGAAGTATGATTGGTCTGTTCGTTTTACTAAAGTCGTGTCCTCCAAAATGGCCGAAAGCGTTGCCATTGAGGCAGCTCTAAAGAAGCTACGGTGTTGTACGCCTCAACCTACTGTCATAATTACGGATTCAAAATCTGCCCTTCAAAGGTTAGAGTACGGGTTCCCCACTGATGCCTTGAGTCTTAGATCCCTACGTTTGGTGCAGAATCTACATAGCAAAGGCTTCTATATACGTTTTCAATGGGTGCCCTCTCACATAGGTGTCTTAGGCAACGAGATAGCAGACAACCTCGCCCATACATCTCTCTCCGGGGTTCCAGTACATGGAGTCCCTCATGAAGTCAAGCAAATGTTCAGAGATGTGGTGTTGTGCCACTTCAGTTCTTTGTGGAGCTCTCCTCATCAGCCATGTGTGACCAATGGTCTCAAAAGGTACCAAGCCACTTTGCTGCACCGCGTTCGCACGGATTTTGCTCGTACGCCGGCGTGGATGTATAAGACTGGCCTAGCGTTGTCATCATTGTGTTCAACGTGTGGTGTGTGTGGTGACATAGAACATTACCTCTTGTGCGGTACTTTGTACAACGCGGAACGGGCTGTGTTATTCGGATCCCTCAAGAAGGCAGGAGTTCCTCACAGTTCTCTTCAGGACATTGTTTTCCCGCGCGAGAGCCAGTCGAGTAGAAGGGATGCTTCTCGCCTTCTTCTACTTTACCTGCAGGACACGGATTTGGCCTCCACATGGTGACCTCAGGAGTGTCTATTTGGGTTTTTGCGGACAGTGTTTCTGTGCTTTCTATTTAAGTGTCGCTACGGTGGAGCAATTGCCGGCAGCAACGGCAAGGCTAATCCCACCGGCCGTTTACAACCACTAAACTCAACTCAACTCAAGGGTTGAGGAAGATACTTTAATTCTAGCTAGAAGGTGTTCAGCTTCACCTTCGCGCTGCCTACTCAAGCCGTCAATACAGTGATTTCTACCTAATATAAGTTGGTGGGACGAATTGTAAGAAGTTTAGTGCCGTATTTAAAATTACACGATATGCGAGTGCTTGATCGGCTTATTTGCTCTAACCTCGCGCTGCCACCGCAGCGATAGTGTTTGTATTAAATACACGGAATTAGAAATCAAGGCGAAAAAGCTAGGCTTAGAAATTTGGAAAAATTTCTCGTATTTTGTTCCAGATCAGTGTTTGACGATACCTTGTATTTGCTTTCTAACACCATTTCATTTATCCCATAATATCGACTACATGTTATCATTTTCCTCTGTAATAAAGTAAGACCGACAAGATGCATTGCAACTTCTCCGAAAAATGTTTTACACCATCACCACCCGATGTAGTTCAGCCATTAGCGAGCATGTTCAGTCTAGGACTGTTAGAATAGCCAGTTGGACGATTCGCATCCTTGTAGAATAATTTGTCTTATCGTAAAATAAAAAAGTGGTAGTGTTTTAACGAAGCATGTGTTAAGCCTGAATGACACATTGTTTGGTTTTGCTGGGTCGTCGGATCGTCTGGCGACGATATGCTCAGGTAAAACTCCTATGGACGTTAAGCTGATCTGTTCTGTTTGTGCCGCAGAGACAAGCTGACAAATACGACGAGGCGCAGTGCACAGCGCGAGAGTGTGTTGCAGTTTGACACGACGCGTGATCGGATGCGGCGATAGCTTTGTGGCCTCTTGCAGTGGCCAGCGAAGCTGACTTTTTCGCGACGCCATGGGTTCGAAACCCAGTCGCGGCAATATTTATGTTATTTTTGCATGGACTGTTACTATGCTAGGTTTTTCCAAGGTCACCTTCAATGTCAAGCTTCACACAAACTTGATGAGCCGGTTAGGCCTCCTGAATTAGTGGTTTCGCACAAGAGAGATATATGTCACAAGACTCCGCAAATAAAACTTAAAAGTAAAAAAAACAAGAAACTAATCACACCAGATGTTTCGCTCTCAAAATCTTCCTATTTGCTCCTCCTTTCACCGTTTACCACGAACTCACGCGCTTATTATCATTTTATTTTCTTAGAACGGCTTAGTTCGCTCGCACTAGTATAGTGACCCGAAACGGAGTGACTACATTTTTATGTTTATTTCTGCGAGGAACACAAAAAGAAACGCGTGGCTTCCATCGTTCTTTGACAATGTAGACGACGAAGAAATAGAAACAGGAAACTTTTTGTGACATATTTTAACGCCGTAATGGGCACTGCATAAATTAACATGGCAAAATTTAGAGCCCAGAAATAGATACATTGCTTGAAAATGTAGAAAAGAGTATATCTATACTGTCAAAATTTTTTTTGAAATTTTGCCGGAAAAATGCGCGAATGCGACAGCCAAGCGCGCATTCATCGGCGATTACAGAATCACAAGAAGACGTCAAGCGCGGTTGAAGATAGACCTCGGTCACTCTTGCATCCGTCAATTCAACGACGCGCATTTCCTGGGCGTCAATATTGACTTCTGTCTACAGTGGGAAAAAGCTGCCGACGCGAATATTTCATCTATATCCTCGTGTTTCAATGTGATCCGCAGAATTTTACGTCAGCAATGGGGAAACCATCCTTCTTCAATGGTCAAACTTCATGAAGCGCTGGTGGTCAGCCGGATAATGTATCAATTACTTTAATTTCCCCCACGGCATCACAGCTTGAACGTCTCGAAGTTGTCCACAGAAATGGCCTAAGAAGAGCCATTAGAGCTCCTCAGGCGGCTGCGAACAAGGAAGTACTTCAAGAGTCTCTATCGAAAACTCTTAGCCTTGCCACTTCTCAGAGACTACTAATGCATCTTGGGCGCCTAGGAGAGACGGCAGCTGGGCGATCCCTTCTCCAGCGGCTCTGCAAGAGATACGAGTCGAAGGCTTTCTTGGCACTCAATACTTTTAGTTCTTTAGGCATTAATGTCCGAAGGAAAAGGAAATGGTTGAAACGCCCCTGGTCTTATCTGACCCTCGACTGTAAGGTCACAATTCCCCAAGTGAGCTGAAAGCGCAGCTCTCCTTTGGAAGCAACGCGTTCGCGCGTACTTGAACACTTGTAAACACAGTATGCCCGCCATCTTCAAATTTTCATGGATGGTTCTGTGGACAAGGTCAAACAAGCTAGCGCAGCGGATTTTTGCATTCCTTCTTTGGACTGTAAGTGGTCTGCACGTACAGCGCTTTACTGCTGTCCTATCCTCCACAACGGCCGAAAGTGTAGCTATTGAGGCGGCTTTACGGAAGTAATGCTTTTGTCCGGCTCAACCTGTTGTCATTCTAACTGATTCAAAATCTGCCCTTCAGAGGTTTGAGCGTGGATTCCCTACTGACGCTTTGTCTCTATGCTCTCTGCGCTTGGTGCGGAATCTGCACAGCAGAGGCTTAAATCTATTTTCAATGGGTGCCCTCTCACATACGAGTCAGCGGCAATGAGGTGGCAGACATTCTCGCCCATAAAGCTCTGTAAAAGAATCCATTAAATAATGTACCTCAAGATGGAAAACGTTTCTACAAGAAAAGGGTGCTCGATCATTTCAGTACCCTGTGGAGTGCGCCGTACAAGCTATGTGTGACCAAGGGACTTAAAAGATCCCAAGCGACGCTGCTACATCGAATTCGCACGGCCTCTGCTCGCACTCCTGCCTGGATGCATAAGACGGGCATAGCATCGTCTCCGCTGTGTTCTTTATGTGGTGTGTGCGGGGATATTTAACAATATATTATATACTGCCCAGAGTACAACGCGGAAAGGTATGTGATGTTCGCTTTCTTCAAGAGGATAGGAACCCTTCACAGTACGGTTCAGGACATTGTCTGCCCAACTGGAAACCAGACATGCAGAAGGGAGGCTGCACGCCTTCTTTTAACATTTCTGCAGGACACTGATCTTGTCTCTAGATGGTGACAGCAGGAAAGAACTATGGGCTACTTCGATTGAATGTGTGCGCAGATGGTGTCTTCTGGAGTGGACTATGTTATACTGTGAGTGAATGTGTGCATGGATGGTGGAACTGCAATGGGCTATGTTCTACTGTGACTGAGTATGTGCATAGATGGTGACTTCTGGAGTGGACTGTGATGTGGACTGTGTGGAGTGATTGTGTGCATAGGTGGTGACTGCGGGAGAGGTATATGTGCTATTATAAGAGACTGCCCGAATAGCGGGGTAGACACGACAGATTTCAGGACATTATTAACATAGAAGTGTCGCTACAGTGGAGCAATTGCCGGCAGAATAAGCAAGGCTAATCCCACCTGTAGCATTCAACACCTCAACTCAACTCAACAACTGAACTCAATTACAGAATTTTAACGAGGAAGGTTTGAGTATACCCAACTTCGGCACTGTAGTCACACCGCTCTGCCCTCACTCAGCTCTTTACCCAAGCCTCTCTCAGCGATGCACCCGGGTGTAGCTGTGCTGCCCCCCAGCACCCTGAAAAACCGTTCAGACGCCTTCGGTTGCTTTACATCTACACAATATAAGCCTCGACGGGAAAAGTACTGAGACGGGATCTGATTCTATTTCAGGCGCCATTTTAGGCAAGTAAACCGGACTACAACGCGCACAGCGCTTGCAAAAAGACTACAACTCAAGATGAGATGACGGCTTGCATGCTTGCGATAATTGCGCGCATGCACAGTCAGCTTTTGGAAATCTGTATATTGTAACAATTCAGAGAAATGCTAGAGTTTCTGGAATGCCAAGCAAATGAGGTAGATGAGATAGTTGAACTAGACAGTATAACATTCCAAATCCATATTTTTTTGTAATGCCCGTCCTTCCTGACAGGGGAAATAGACCCGATGACCCGCGTGCGGAGTGCCCTATTCGCTATAGGTTCACCTTAGCAATAGGGGGGTGCGTGGCATCGCTTAAGTGAGTGAGAGCGCTCGGAAAATAGAAAGACAATAATGAAAACATTTTATTACGCGCGCTATAATTACAGTTTCTCTGGACGAAGAACACGGTGAACTTTCAGCTAGTCCAGTGACAACTGCCCACTACAGGACAAGCTGAGCTGTACACCTTTTCAAATTTGCCCTCCTGGACGCAGCCATATTGCCAATGGACTTTGGCTGCAGCATTCGAGTTGCACTTCACACAGTCAACTTATACGTCTTATGCGTTTCACAGGCCTGAAGGAACGTGTGCCCAGTCACGTTTTAAATAGTAAATATGTATCTAGACTAAAGGTCTCCGTAAAATTAATCGAGCGGCTCTGCTTTATCAAAGACATGGAAGGCACAAGGCCGCCCAGCGGACACGTCACAAGCACGCATAGCAAGGCGGTCTTTTGTTACGAGGCGAATGCGACTGAGTCGTCATCACATAGTCAGGGCCATGTACTCCAGTACTGCTTTCCGCTCCTCTGGCGCTTTAAAGCTCACCAGAATTTTTTTGGATGGACTTCCAACAATTACCTTAAAAGACAATAATGAATAATTGGTAAACATCACTTTTTAACCACGTATGCTTGCATTTGTAAAAAAACAATTGACCCTACGTACCGACTCAGTTCTTGACTAGTTCGTGGACACTGTCTTCTAGAACGGATTAACATGCACCAAGATAAAAATCATAATACTTGGACGACCATCTAAAACGACTCTTGGTTGACGCACTTTGCACTCACATGAAGTCAGCATTCTATCGTAAAGTATGCACTTAGTTCAGTGAAGCAGCACTTAATGGTCACTTCATCTATGTTCAAGACGTTTAGTTTCATCGCCTTCAAGATTTATTGACTCAGTACAGTGGTGAGGATACTGAATGTAAAAGCAAAGCTTGAGCTACTCGGCACATTGAGTGTGTTAACCCTTCAGCTTAGACATACAAAACGCTTTGTAAGCCTTACGATCGAATCCTGACATGGTTACAAAAGTTTGGCGACTGAAAGAAGGAGTACCTTTGACGATGGGGATGCCGTGTCGATACTCGGAGGAAAGATAAAGGAGCGCGATTCACGAGATGGCCAAAGCGCCGTCAACACCTGAACATGATTGGCCCGCCAGCATCGACACGGGAAAGTGCCGCAAGATGACGCTGATTGCGGCCACATGTAACAAATGGAATTTAAGTGCGTTTACCCTTTTATCTAAGTGTGTGTTCACACCAAGTGAGTACGGTCGTTGATAAAATATGTGCACACGGAGATCTCGCGCCTTTCAGGCACGGCGAATCTTACGTAAAGGGGGAAAAAAACGTGCCGTACGCAAGCCCCAGACTATCTTGTCCGTTAGGCGCTCGGGCTTTAAAAACGTCGCAATTTTATTTCAGTCCGGAAATTTGATAGCGACAGTCAGTTTACAGCATTAGTAACGATTGCTGGGCTAGTTGGTTCATAATCCTGGATCGAACCAGCGCGAAAACACGGGGCTACAGAAAGGAAGAACACAGACACCGCAGTGACTTACAACTTACTTTATAGAAATTCTAAATGTAGCAAAACAGGAAATTTTTGGTGTTAATCTACGAAACCTTTTAAGTAACTAGACCTCGGCATTTTACCCGTGTACTGGGTTCTTGAAGAGGTCATGTAAAAATAGAGAAAGTGAACATGCATCGCAAGATGCCATGGGGAACCAAGGCATTGGAAATCGCGGAGAAAGGCATTAAGACGGGAAAGGTGGCTCCATGTTCCTTCGTCTCATCGAGGTGAGAACAGGACGAAGCCGTTTACATTTGCAAGCGCTGTTCTGTAAATATGGGAAGATAAGATGAGAATGGTAGTGTAAACACCGATGGAGATAGGAGACAGCTGTGGTGCGGTGCTATCGGCCTGCGCCATGAGGATCTATTATTGCAGAATCAGCAAAGCTTTTTATTCGGTTCTTAGAAAGGCCACTCAGCTGACATAGAGGTCCAATTGAAGTTGTCCCCTATGAATAGACTACCGTGTTGTGACTAAAAGAGGCGAATTTTATTTAAAACACTGTTGCAATAATCTAGAGAACGCTGAAAAATTAAATACTGGTATCGCTGCCGACAGGGAAAGGTTTAATTGAAGAGACATGCGAGATGCCTTATCTATGCTGTGGGGGTAGTCAGGTTCATGATGATGATGATCGCTGCCGACGTGCCGTGTTCACAAGCAAACTGAAGTGATTCAACCCAGTTTTTAACGCGCATCGCTGAAAACTAGGCTACTGTGCTATGCACTGCCGAATTCTGTTCTGCTAAATCCTTTTGGATTCAGCTAGTAATGAACTTTCCAAAGTCTAAGGCACGTACAGTAAGTAACAAGTGATTATCGTATAACACTGTGTCACGTAATATAAAGTTAAAAAGCGCACTTTTCGCAAGAGGTTGATATCGCGCATGACAGTTGTGGACAGGCGTTCATAGACGCAGATATATGACTGCTAAAGGCATACATAAGAAAACTCAATTTTAGGCACGCACATTCTCTTTACCGTTCGGAAAAAGCAAAACCACGCCAGGTGCCTTTCTTGGAGCACCTGTCTCTGGTCCACATGTCAGTAGAAAGGTGCTGAACGCGGAAGATTTGGGCTACGAATTCCTACGCGGAAACTTATACAAGTGATAATCTGAGAAATGCGTTGTAGAGGTATGAGGGAAAATGAAGTTTCCGAATTTATACTCTTCAAGAGATGAAAACAGCAGCGAAAGCTGCACCGCAGCCCTCATCGCGCGGTGGGCATCGACCAAGGTGACTTCGGTGACGTGGGCATCAGTGGAGCATTCTCATGACTTTCTGCACAGGGCGACTCTATTCATAAGTAAGGTAACGCGTTAGTTTATGCTTAGGCAGCAGCGATCAGCACCATCGAAAGGCCCCGTACATTCTTGGCGCAGTCATTTACTCAGTTATTGCTGCAAAACTCTTGGAACGTGACTGCCCGAAATAGCATATAACAGCTTCTGTGTGGCTGCATTAATGACGGGCTCTGCACCTCAAAAATTGTCGAAAAAGAAAAAAAAGAAAACGATGCTGGGGCCTAAATTGATAGCAATACGAAAAAAAAAACTCGAAAAGCTGCCTCATGAGCTTTGTTTAGGCTTGCAAAAGCATTGAGATAAGAGAGAAAGGCAACTTTTGAACTAAGCAAGCCAAGCGGGTTTGCTGCGATAAAAAAAAAAAACTTACAGAGAATAAAGAAGAAAGGGAACCCAGATAGCATCTTCGTGTGAAGCTCATTCGGTTTAACTACTTAATAAGGCTGAAGTTCGTTGAAGCTTTAAAGTGATCATGAACACTGGTTTCCTTCAAATCATGAAGCCCTTTTCACGAAGCCATAATTTACAGCCAAGCTTTAGAGTTCATCGACTTCCTTCACAGATATATCTCCAGTTCGTATATACGGCAGCTTTACAAGGTTTATTATGAAACATCCAGGCGCTAACAAACAACGACGCAGAGGGGACAGAGCGGTAACTCGCAATTACAAGAATTTTTAATCAGAGGCATCTATATATACAACAAAAACCAAAACAAACCTGGAGTATTCACACGCCACATGCCGACGGATGTGCAGGGTTGCGCGATGTGCGACCGATGTGCTATTGCTCTGGATTTGTTTTGGTTTTTTTTTGAATATGTAGAAGCGTCTAAACAAAAATTTTTGTACTTACGAGTTATCGCTGTTTCCCCTCTGTGTCGTTGTTTGTTAGCGCCTTGATTTTTCATAATGAACCTATACCAACTAGCTCAGTTTTCTGTCCCTTTACATGGTACAACTGTGCCATGGTGCTTTGAATGGCGGTGCAGAAGCAAGACACTCTCAGGTTGGCGGACATGGGCACGCAGCGATGAAGCAGACATGTGTGGGCGTGCCTTGGTAAAACGAACGAGCGTTTTCATCAGATAATGGGGTGGCTCGAGGCTGCGCTGCGCCTCTAATTTGCCGTGCCTGGAGTTTTAAGAGCACCAAGAAATTCCAATACAGCACCTTCAACTAAAGAATATAGACACAAGGATGCACCAAATGGGCATTTAGGCGTGACCGGAGCCGCTTTTTTGATAGCGCAGATAATTCAAAATGGTAACAGAGTGTCAGTCTGATATTCAGAACAACTATGAATTGAGTACGGAGAGCTAAAGTTTCGGCTTGCTCTCTTCAACACTTTAAGGCGCTTTTTAGATGGCTGCGTCCGTTGCGAACTCGGAGATTTTATTCATAGTGTACAACAGCTAGCAGAAATTACTTCGTTTCAGAAAAATTTCCCGTCCGACAAATTGCCAATACAGAGCATTTTTATTCACGCTAGCCAACGGAGCGAAAAATAATTTACAGAACACTGAGCTGGGTAGCAGGCGTTTTGCCGTTTTCTGGCGAAGAGATTTTTCAATACCAATGTCCATTTTTCCCCGGATTTTTTGTGTTAAGAACATCTTCAATAAACGAAATGATCCCACCATCCCTTGGCCATTCGTGTCATAAATGCTGGTGTTTGAAACTTAGTTTCAGCAAATTTGGCAGTTACTGAGAAAATTTTGTACGTACGTGTAAAACATTAAGCGCTTGTTTTTTTTTTCGTCGGAAAACTAAGTGACGTGCTTTTTTAAGCCCTTTATATTCTGTTCTGGAAACAAATATTGTTTCATGCAAACAGTATGATTTGGTTTGGTGTATGGGGGTTTAACGTCTCAAAGCGACTCAGGCTATGAGGGACGTTGTAGTGAAGGGCTCCGGAAATTTCGACCACCTAGGCTTCATTCACGTGCACGGACATCGCACAGCACACGAGCCTCACATGGAAACAGTAATTGGTGCCTTGCATACACACAAAGATTATTGAAAAGGCTACGGCTGCTTACGCAGCTTGCAATCTGAATACCATTGATTATTCCCAATGGATCGATCTTGATTTCTTTTTCTTTTTGAATTTTAAATCGGCACGCTCTTCAAAAGTTTTACTTCGTGTATTGGTGCTCAAGACTGATTGCGTGGTTTTGCTGGCATTGGTTTCAAAGAAATTTCAAGCTACATCTTGCGCTGCTCTGATCCATGCTCTAACGGTTTTCTAGCAGGAACATCAACTTAAATGAAGCGCCTTCCGGTACTCAACGCCTCTACTGAAACCACCGCAATTTCAAATTAGCGTTAGGCCGTTATTCTATAATTAACGGGCTCGCGACTAGCTGTACGCTGCTTCTTGTGCACGGTTCTGTAGTATAAATACACCCTTATCAAACCTCGTTGCGCGGTAATACTTATGACAAGGTACTTCAAAAAATAAATTGCTTTCATGGTACTCTACGCACAGTGGCCAATTATGGGGCACTAATGAATTACACTGCGCATTAAGACAAGTGCCTTGGAGATCCTAGAGAGTTGGACGACTCATCACCTTCAGATACACCGTGAATAAAAGGTACGAAGAAACCACTTCGTCAACTATACAGTATTTTATGGTCCTGACGTCTGTATGGAACCAGGCTAACGCAATGATTTTGTAAATATCACCCAAATGGACATGTAAAACTGTAATAAACTCTAAAAAAGTAGATTTGTGTCGAAACATTACTTTATATCTTTTTTTAGACGCGGGTCCGGTTCCGGCCGTGGCAGTCGCGTTGCGATGGAGGCGAAATGCTAGAGGTTCGTATAATGCGCGTTATCAGTGCACGATAAAGAACCCCAGGTGGTCGAATTTACCGGAACCCTTTATTACGGCGTCTCGCATAGCCTGAGTCGCTATCCGACGTTAAACCCTCTTAAACAAAACCAAACCTTATGTTTTATTGCGGGGAAAGAAGAAATCTGAAATTTACTGATTTGATTCGCACTATATCTTTTCCAACATGCGACATTGTATTCGCCAAGGAGAACGCGAATTCGCAGAACGGGCCAGTGGAAACCAGCATGCAGCTAGAATGCGTGCTGCACTAAAAGAAAGCGTCTCTTGTGAGCCAGTGGGAGCTATGACCTGAGGTGGCAGCTCGAACGCGTGTGCTTTCCCTGCCACGGTCAGAATTTATGAGGAATTGAGTCGTGTATCTTTTACTGCGTACGAAGCCCGTTTACGAGTACCGTGTCATTCTTGTCATATTTTTTTCTCTTTCTGAGGACCTGTCCCTTCACCTCTCTGTCTCACTGCACATGTATTACAAAAACGCAAACATTAGCCAACTATCTAAGTAGCAAGCGATATTTATGGAAGGATTTAGAAGGGAGCTAAAGACGGACAATTTATAAAAATATGCTTTGTGCGGTGCATCCTCCCATGGTGCCGTGTACAACAAGTCCATGGTGCGAGTGTCGTGTACCAAGGACTTTTCATGGTATTCTAGGTCCGCTTCGCGTTGTTTTTACCTTGTACCGTTAGGTGTCGCGTCTCTCTTTCTCCTACCCTTTGTGTTGTTTTGTGCGTTTTGTCTGAGTGTGTTCTCTTTTGTTGCTTCTCATTTGCGCCCCTCTGTGTCCCGATATTTAGCTTCTTGCGGAAAAAATGTTCCGCTCCTACTCAGCGCACTTTTGTTTGCTTGGCCTCTTCCGGCGTTCTGTTTTACAGTGCCAGCGTATATATCCAACTTCTGCGCACGCGTCAAGCAACTGCCACCAATATCAAGCGTCCGCGATCAAGTCATACCCAGGCGCACATAGCCAGCGCTAGGTAGCAACTTGCTCAACCACACGTAGGTGGGAAGGCGCGGGATTTAAAAAAAGGGCCCCAAGACACTCCGAAACGGCTCTCAAGAAAACAACTTCCAGTGTCTTGATAACACGGCATCCTGAGCACAAGAGTCATGAAAACGCTCCTGCGATGCGGTGGTGAATCAATCCCCTTGTGGGCGACCGCGCAAACGGCACATGCGAAGCGTCCTGATTAGAACTCGGAAAGTACGCGTAGGCCACAGACAAAAACGCGCGATGGGTCGAAGAAAACATGAACTTTCGTGTGACACTGTCCGCAAACGTGATGCAAGCAAACATACTCAAATCCGCGCTGAAGAATTTTTCAAACTCTGAAGTGCTCAATGGAACTCCCCAAAAACAGGAACACAATCGGCATGCACTCATCAGTTCCAGGAGCATTCAAGGCAATTGGATAAATTTCAAAATCACGATGTTTATCAACTAGTGCTGATTCTCTGCGTCAGCACGGATTTACACTTCAGTTCAGGTTTTAATCAGTGTCTCCTCTAACGAGCTATCCATTCTGGACTCTTTGCACCTGTTTTACTTGCATTTGACGCGAGTACTGTTCCATTTCCCGCAGACCCTCATTTCAAAGACGCCGCTTTATTTATGAATCCTGAAGTTGCATATATGACATAGTTGTTGCAGTCAAATATCAACGATTTGTAATACCAAAACTTCAATTTTTGATTAATACTAGAAATGTCATTGTCAACCAGACTTAAAAATGAATGGCATGAGCGCGCGCACTTTTTAACTGGCTATCGAATGTTTTATTGCAGTTCGTTCTGCTTCGAAATTTCTACACTCGAACGGATATCTAGAGTTCGGTTAATCTTTAACGCCTAAATGATATTGGGTTGCCAGCGTAAACTTGTTTTCTGAGAAACGTATTCCTCAAGGCGGCAATATCAATATGGTAATCGGAGCATTTATTATGAGCGACGGCAGTTATTTTTTACTGCTCACATTTTCTCAATAACACGCCAGTCACTCGCGTAGTAGATTTTATGATTACCTCGAATATATTTGCTTGGGAGAGGTAAGATTAATTTAAAATTGCAAACGTTGAAAAAGAATGCCATAAAATGTCGCACATTGGACATGCAAGTTAAAAAACACTAACACAATGTCAAGTAAGATGCTTGAGGAAAGAAACAGGGACTCTCTTCCACAAAATTTCATTGAAGAGTACCAGCAAAACAGAATTGATTCAAATCACGTGACCATCATCATCTGTAGGTAGCAAAATGCCGCTTTTGCAGCGCCGAAGTCGAGATAAACTTTCAGGGAGTGGAATTTTTTTTATCCGCCTTGTTACCTTCTACTGTTGGAAACACATGCAAGGTTGAAAATCTATTTTGCATGCTCTCTTTAACACGCCAGAAGGCGTCCTCTCAGTGATTCAGAACCTGTCTATCCCTTCCACCCCTGCGACTGATGAGATCTCTGTCAAGTACCTGAACACAGCCAAGCACGCATTAGGTCCTATCCTAAGAAATCAATCACGTATTCGCGGGCAGCGTCAAGCAGCCTGGACGGTTTTCAGAGTTATTCATGTCTTTAAAGGTGGAAAATCACGATTTACTACCTAACTACCTTTACTAGCTGATCTCCCAAAAAGTATTGCAAGTAAGATTTTGTTCTTATCATAGCTGTTGTTATGAATCACCTTTACAATAATGACCCGCTCTTTTGCAAATCACGACAGATTGCGGATGCATTCATTTTTCAGACTCAACTACTTTAAATTTATTTCAAACATGACATTCCAACGTGCATTGCTAAGAAGACACTCACGCCGCATTTACTCATTTTAAGAAAGCATTCGTTTAGGTACCTCATTGTCACTTGCTCCTAAATCTTAGAGCCCTGGATCGAAATCCTGTATTTAAAAGTTGCGCAGAATATTTTTCTCAAATAACTGTTATTACGTTGAATTAGAGAACTAAGAATCTTTAAATTTTGTAGTTTACTCAGGCGTTCTTCAAGGAAGTATAGTGAGGCCCATACTATTGCTTGTTTACGTTAATGGCTTTCTTTCAAGAATTCAAGAATATTCAAGAATTGAAGAATACGTCTTTTTGCGGACCATTGTGTTTTATGTCACAATGTTAAATGTGCATTAGACTGCAACGATATTCAAGAGATCGATAAGCTAGGTTTGTGACATTGTGAGTGGGTGATGATTATTAAGACTTTAAGAGCACGCACATTATATTTTCGAGGAGCAAAGTGCCTGTTGAATACATCTATACATTCGCCCTCGAGTGCCTGGAGATGTTTCAATATAAGTACACGGGGTGCTTCGAACTTCCACTCTAAACTAGGGCCTCCATGTCGAGAATGTATTATCGACGGCAAAACGTACCTTAGGCTTTATCAGTCGGTCTTTGCGTTCTTCTAGGAATAACACTTAGCTCACTGCCCAGAAAGCCCATGTTAGATTTAAACCAGGATATGCTAATTTTACTTGGATCCTCGTTCTGAATGTCTGAGTAGCTGCCTCGAGATCCTAAAGGATTATGGAGCCTCTTACATCCTGTCCATATAAAACAGAGCATCTAGTTTGTCTGACACGATGAGTACATAATCTCTTTCTAACGTGGCTCAGAAATGTTACATTCCGAGAGTAAAACATTTTCACAATAGGTTTTAAGCATGCATCAGGAAGACACTTTTCTTTGCTTCCAATTTATAAAACTGCTTGAACTGACCAGTCCGGCAAAGTTTTTGTTCCTGTAGCGCGTATGTCTTCCTTTTTCCCTCAATGTAACACTCAGGTAATAGATCATGGAACCAACTCCATGACTCAGTTCTTATCATAACTAACCCTGGAAATAATGTTCAGCTGCACTGACCGCTCAAAATATTTATAATTAACATTTAGTGATATATTTCTCATTTGGGCACGATTATATTGTTTCCCAAGTACGACTATCTTGAGCCTGTCTAGTTGTATTTTTATTGCAATATTTCGTACCTTAGCTCGAAAAAATTGCGCAGCGCTGGATGTCGTTTGCATGCCATCTGGGATGTTTCATATTGCCCCGCTTATGTAAAGCCATTTGGGCCTTTAAACGCCAAGGTAAAGCGTGACACGTGTCAACCAGGCGCCGATTTAAGATTGTTTTTTTTTGTTCAACACAGAACAACTTTGACGTTAGGCTGTCTACAAAGAGACAGATGATTATAATAAAGGGAAAAAGGGTGTTAAAAGTATTTCTAGTTCGCATTAGGCTGATGTTTATGCGGTAAACGATCCGTCAAAGTTTTAATGCCGGAGCATTACTAGTTCCATTGCGAGAAAAGCCGCTTACGCGCGTGTACTCCCAGATGGTGCAGAATTTCAAGCGATGGCAAGAAAAAATGAAAGAAAAGGAGGGTTACATAATCGAGCGGCCGTATAATGTACAGAGCAAACTAGCACTGCAGCTGCAGTAATTTATGTACATGCCACCCGTCTATACATACTCGCCACTGGTCGACCTCCATGTGGCACCAGTTTTCCCGACATTGGCATCAAAATTGTGACGGAACCGTTTGTCGTACAGCATTCCTGGGTAGTGCCGTAAGATTTGTTGCATTTAGCTTACATGTGCTAGTCAAGTTAGAGGCTAGCTTGCGAAAGGGATTCGAACGGACGACATATGCAACTACGACTGTATGGCTTCCGGGGAATTTTGTATCAAAATTGGGATGCAACCGTTCGTCGTACAGCGTTCCGGGTTGTACCATACACGCGCGTGCGTGAGTGTGTGGGTGGTGGCAATAGTAGTGGTGGCAAAGTGTTAGCAATAACATGTGTTTCCTTTTTTTGAACTTGTCACATGCTTCATGCGCATTTTTGTACGGTGATGATTGTTATGTCCAATTGTATAAGTACTGTCTACGTGTATTTTATAACCGCTGCTGTTGCGCCCAGTGGGGCCAGGGCCTCGTCAGGAGACTAATTACCTCCATTTGTCCTGCCCCACGAGCAGTACCATGTATTGCCCATCCAATGAGTAAATAAAAAAATAAAAAAATACACGCATAATTCGAAGAAAAGTATACTCATCGACAGAAACAAACTCACTTCGCAAACCTCAACAAAATGACTACGTGTTGCGTTCACTACGTGCTTTCGCATTCCCACACGTAAGCAGTTTCAAGTGTTTCTGTCGACTTTTTTCATCGTTTAAAAGTCAAAATAAGATTATCTGCGGTTTGACTACTGCTGAACCTGGTTAGAAAGATAAAGTTGAGGTGTATGGGGAAAGTAGACGCTGCTTGGAGTCTGTAACGTTGAGTACGTTCCGCACACTGGATAGGTACTGCCACCCTGGCAGGTGGCTGTTAAATTACCGGCTGATGGTAAGAGAAAGAAGAGGAGGAGGAGGAAAATCTTTATTTCCGAAGAAAAGACATTCAAAGGCTTGTCGGCAGTCCCCACTGGCTTGCGCGGAAGCGAGGGCCCTGCGTGCCACTCCGCGCTGGTGGTCAGGGTTTGCGCTGAGCAGAATGGCCTCCCATCGCCCGGGTCGGGGTTTGGTACAAGGCTGAAAGCTGAATTTCGTTGCAAGTCTGCACCATGTGATAAGTCGTGGCATTTTCCCCACAGTTAGGGCATTACAGTTCGTACTGTGTGGGATACCACATGTTTAGTTCGACGGCTGTTATAAAGGTATTTGTTTGAAGGCGTCTGAATGTGTGTTCCTCACCCTTGCTTAGGTCTTCGTGCGGCAGAGGGTATCTGCGCCTCGCCAACCTGTGGTGTTGAAGGTATTTGTTGAAAGTAGTCACTGGTTATGGATCGCGCTCCGCGGTCTCATCAGACGAGGGAGAGGCCCGGGAGAAAAGCGCTCGGCCATGCCTGTGAGCAGCGGGATATCCTCCCGTCTCGTTCATGTGGACCAAGTAATGCTGGCTTTGTTATGTGTGTGCTTGTTATGTGGGTGCAGTCCGGTGTACTTGTCCTTTCATAAGGTCCGCGCAAGTGTTCTGGTAGTCTGTTAGGGTGCTTGAGTTGGGTCTGGTAGGTAGCGCTAGCGCTATGGCTCTCTCCTCTGCGTGAGTGGGTGCATAGTTTTCATAGATGCGGAGTTAATCAGACATCCTTGTGTGTGGACAACAGCCGCAGAAGGATGACCCTGGCCGTTGTCAAACCACAACACCACAATTAAAAAAACACGAAAGAAAAGATCCCCTACGCTACTTGGTTTCGGTAGCTGTTCGCTTCCGTCATGTACGTCATCATGAGCCCCTCTCGTTTCCTTGCTCAAAATGATGGGTTCTCATTTTAGATTTCCTCCTACAGGTACGTCGACTACCTTTTCATTCCAAACCTTGGTTAAGATCCCAGTGCTTGTGTAATGATCGGAAAGGTAAAAGCACACTCTGCTAACATACGCTAGACACAAGTGTATGTGTCCAGCGTAGATAATTATTTTCAGTTATACACCGAGTATTTCTACCCCAGCAGCTTTGTGGTGGTGCCAGTGTAACCTTTTTTCTACCTTTTTATAAAGATTTGAAAAATAATGATGCTGACTGTGAGGTTTCACCACACCATAGTTAGCTTCCTGAGATGCTTTTTTTGACTGGTGTGAGGTTCAGTAAAATTAGGGAGTCTTGCATATTTGCGGTAGAGCGGCCTTTCATTGTCTGCTGTCGCCATAACACTTCGGCTCGTAGCGCAAACGCAAGACGTGGTCACGTTGATGAACTTGCTTTCGAGTGAACTGCCATTTCTGTAAACGATGTGTAGGCTCTCCTTTACATCAACACGGCGGAAGTCACCGTGGGAACTGCACCTGCCACCAGGGCACTTGCACGTTACGTACGTTACGTACGTTACGTTCTCCGGTGGTCTGTGTCGATCATTCTTTGATAGGTGCAGGTGGCCCTTTCTCCCAAAGCTTCCGCACTGGGGTCTGGCTCACATGAAGTGTTGATGATCTTGGAGGGCGCTGCGCTCGTAATGATCGCGAAGGCGAGAGCCACGCATGCAAAGCGGCTCACATCAGCAGGTCTTCTGAATGTCGGAAGGTCCATAGCTTTTTCTCTTCAAGCTCCACTCGTACCTACTGAGGAATCGAACGTCCAGTGGCGGTTTATCCCTCTTTAGTACCTTGTGCGGTACTCGTGGCTTTTTTAGGAATATTGTCATTCTTCAGCAATTATTTCTGACTTACAATAAAAAATAGAAAGGTGCACTCCTTGCGAATTCTTAACGTGCGATGCCGCATATTTGCTTCTAAGAAAAAAACGTCTGTCTATGTCCTGTTCAGAGGACCTGAGACCCACGCTTTTATACACACCTTGACTGTCGCTGCCAGTAAGTATGAGGTCAGTAAATGGCGACCTTTTTTTCACATTTAGGTCCCGTGCAAATACGGGGTTTCCCGTGGATAGAAAAGTTTCCTTGGACACCGGTGTGCTCTCTCTTTTCCAGGTTCCAAGATAGCGCCTTGCAACACGAATAGCTCTCATGAGCCTGTGATGACAGAACACTGCTTGAGTTTGGAGTGGCGCGGTGACTGGGCACTACATTCTCGCTTTCTCTCGTAATGGTCACCACTTACTTGTATTTACATTTGCTCATTTGTGCTCTCAGCAAAAGAATTCTCATGGCTGCTCTACTTAGAGCATCCTCATTCAGCAAAGATGTCAGGAAATTTCGCGTCATGATATACTATGTAAAACGCATTTCTGTCCCTGAACATTGTACTGCAGCTGTAAACATTGCAGTACACAAAGTCCAGCGAAAGGTGCTAAATAGAAATGATGCATATTTCGATTTCTTTAGAGATCCAAAAGAATCATGACATTATTACTGCGTGAGCAGAATAGTTCTCTTTCAGTAAAAAAAAACCGTGATCTTTGTGTTCGTCTGAAAGATAGATAAAAGTTGGGAGCCTCTTTGAAATAGGGTTGTGATTCTAACAGCATGCTTGGCCTCCTTTTTTGTACTTCTTTGACCGATCTGCCAAACTTAATGATGCCATCTATAAATTCGCCATTTTTCTTGAAATACAGTTCTTAATGACGAGAAGCTTGCCTTGTCAAAGAAAATATCCCGGTTGGCAGGCAAATATAGTCAGTTTCCATGCATCTCGGAATGTGTCGAAGATTTCGAAAGAACAAAAGAGAAACCAAGGAATTACCACCGCATCTAGTGGTCTCAGGATAATGGTCGCCGACAAGGAAGGGTGCTTCGTCGTTCTCCCTGCTGGCACCTTTGAAGAAAAAGCGCATCAAGCCTTAACGAAGAACTTCAAGTCCGTAACTTTCAGAGCTAACAAAGTCAAGCTAACTGCCCTTCGTCTTTTGGAAGAGAACAACTTGCAACGCCTCGCGGCTTCTGTTAAGAGCGCAAAAGGATCGCACCTTCAGGTTTTCTTTTCTGCAAAGACGCATAAGGACAATGTTCCCTTCAGATCTATCGTGTCTGAGCACGGCACTTGGCAGTTCTTCGTGTCTAGCTATCTTCAAAAGCATTTGTCTTGTTTCATAATTGAGGATCCTTTTCACATCTCTAATTCCGGTGCGAAGGTTTACTTCCTAAAATCCAATAACCCGGGAAGGTGTGATGATTTCAGCATTGATGTGCAAGACCTATGTTATTCTCTACCGCATGATTTGCTCATGAAAAGTGTTAAAATGTGCATCGCTGATCACAACAATGAAACTGATTTTATTGCTAGATGTAGTGTGTCCCTTGAGAGCTTCTTAGAGATTCTGTCTTTTTACTTCCGTTCAACTGTCATTGAATGGAGAGGGAAATCGTTTGTGCAGAATGATGGAGTGTGCATAGGATCTAAAGTAGCACCTGTGTTAGCCATTATCTTCCTTGCCAGGATAGACAGATCCATAGACAGTAGATGTGATGGGTTGGTTCTGAGGATTTTTCGGTATGTCGATGATTATATTGTTTTGTTAAGAAGGGTTCTTGACGCGTAGCGTGGTTGATGTACTGAAGGTTTTCAGAGAATGCGCGATGGGACTTTCACGACTGAACTTCCTAAAGAAGATGTACTTCAATTTTGGGACTTAAGACTGTTGTTGGAAGAGCGTCATGTGTGTTGGGAATACTTCTCTCGCTCTACCAAGTCTTTTCTAAATTACCAATCAGGCCATACAAAACTGGTAAAAAATGGTATTGGTTTTTCTAGCATGAAATCTGCCATGAACAAGTGATGTCTTGAAAGAATCAACTAAAGATTTTTGCGTCAAGTTGGCCGATTAAAATCTAGCGGTTACCCTTATCATGTGATTTCCAGAGAATGCGATAAGCTTCTTAGATGGATCAAGAGAGGGGATAAGCCAAAACAGGAAAAAAAGAAGTTTGTGGTGGTGCCTTACACACATGGTGTGGGGCATGGTTTAAGGAATGTTGCGGCGAGATACGATGGTGATGTGGTTTTTTTAGTGCCTAGAAAATTTAAAGGTATTTGCAGGCAGGTGGAAGAAAATATTAAGGCAATAACCGCGAAGAAAAAGAGTGGGGGTTATAAGACCAACCATAAGAGCCCTTTTGTGCCCTGTAATGTGGGGGTTCTCTACAAGATTCCGTGCACTTGCGGGTTGAGTTATATTGGCCAGACAGGACGTTGCATCAAAGCTCGTCTTAGTGAGCACCACAGGCCCCGAGATAATAAGTCTTCTTGTAACCTTGCCCGTCACTGGAGAGAAGGTACTTGCACCCCTCTCTTGTCTAACACCGTCATCCAAGGAAAACATAATGACAGCCTTACGCGGGAAATTTTGGAGGTTTTTCACATCCGCTTGGAATCAGATAGCTGCATTAGTGATCCTTCTGTCACACTAACTGATAAAGAGATGGTGTTCTTATCCGGCCAAGATGTGTAGTCTCGCGCTCGTGCTGATTGTCACCGTTGTGGGCATGATTAGCAGCTTTGTGTCGTTTTCTTTTGGTTTTCCTTCTTGTTTGTGTTCGGCGTTCTTAGTATTTAAGATGCTTTGACGCTTGTGGTGTCCTCTCTTCGTTGTGTCCCGTTGTTTGTGTCCCGCTCTTGAAATATGAAAATGCACTATCATCATCAGTTCACGACAGAAAAAAAAAATCGACGGGTGCCTCCTCCTTCTTCGACGTCATCGTCGAGCGAACTACAAAAGGTAACGCGACGAGAGTACATAGAGAACTCACCCACACGGGGAAGTACCTAGATATTCTTTCGGCGCACACAATAGCAAAGAAAGCGAACAGCTGCCTCGGCGCTTTTCAATCGGGCTCTTCAAGTTTTGCTGAATCCCAGAAAAAATGACCCAGTAAATCAGCCGCATAAAGAGAGACCTCACAAAAAACGGCTACCTGCTTCAATCACTCCGTTCACAAAAACGACGCGCCGCTGCCCCTTCAGGAGGAGAGGACGCAAAAGACGAAAAGCGCAGCCATTCATTCTGCCCGTTGTGTGAGCAAAAAAAAAATGCAGACAACGCCGTCCAAGTGGCCCAGGTTCCTTCAAGCAAGGTCAACATCGGCTTCGCACTTGTGAAAGATCCGCTAGATAGGACACTGTGCCCTTGCCGTCGTCTACAAAATTCCTTCCAAAGAATGCAGCGGAGCCTATGTTGGAGAGACACAGGCTCTCTGAAGGTGGCTCAAAGAGCATCATCGTGACATCAAGAACAGAAACGTGGCTTTCAACGCCGTAGCAAACATCACAACACGGGCCACGTGATCTAGTGGGATTCCGAGCGTATACCTCAAACAGAAAAAATCTTCATCTACGCGCCTGGTCAAGGAGTTCTTTACATTAACATTGGAAGCGAAGCAACAAATAGGACGCGGGACAATCTGCCTTAGATAATCACATGCTCTCTACACCATGCTTATACTTCATAAGGAACGGCCCCGCTGATTCTAGTCAGTTATGTTGGGTTTAACGGCGCAAAAGCCCACCTGTTTCTGTCTCATTGCGAACAAGGTAACCGTAGCGGCTACGAAACGTCAATGTTTAACACTTTCCAGCTGATATAACACCTGGGCGTTTCTTCAAGGTTGTTATGCTGGTATACTGTCAATATTCCAAGTAAATAAAAAGTGTTCTGCGCGTCTGCAATGGTGCCGTATTATCTATTAAGCGTGCTTGATGGCGGCCCCAATCCTCAACTGGATTGGGAATAGTTGGAGATAACAGTTAATATGAATACCTAAGTAATCTGCGACTCACAGATGGCATTGCCTTGCTAAGTCACTCGGACGGTGAACTGCAAAGCATGATCAATGAGTCAGGCAGGCAGAGCAAAACGGTGGGTCTGGAACTTAACATGCAGAAAACCAAAGTAATTATCGACAGTCGCGCAAGGGAACAACAGTTGGTAGTGAGGTGCTGGAAGTGGTAAGGGAATACGTCTAATTAAGGCAGGCAGTGACCGCTGATCAGGATCATGAGAGGGAAATAACTAAAAGGATAGGAATGGTGTGGGGCGCATTTGGCAGGTTTTTGTGAGATTATGACTGGCAGCTTACCATTATCCCTCTAAAGAAAAGTATACAACAGCTGTATCTTACGTGTACTCACCTACAGGGCAGAAACGTGGAGGCTAAAGAAAAGGGTTCAGTTGAAATTAAGGACAATCCAGGAAGCCATGGAAAGAAAAATGATTAGTGTAACGTTAAGAGACCGGAAGCGGGCAGAGTGGATGAGGGAACAAACGCGGGTTAATGACATCCTAGTGGAAACAAGAGAAAAAATTGGGCTTGGGCAGAGCATGCAGTGCGAAGGCAGGATAACCGCTCGTCCTTAAGGGTAACGTAATGGATTCCAAGCGAAGGCAAGCGTAGCAGGGGACGGCGGAAAGTTAAGTGGGGAGATGAGATCAAGAAGTCCGCATGCATAGGGTGGGTGCAGCTGGCAAAGGACCGGGTTAATTGGTGAGACATGGGAGAGGCATTTGCCCTGCAGTGGGTGTAGTCAGACTGATGATGATAAAGGCCCCAAATAGCCGAAGCGAATTCAATTTTAGGTTGAATTAGAGGGGTTCAAGTGCGTGTTAACACTTTGGAGCGTGCTTTAAGCTATGTTTTAAGCCCTATCAGAGGATGCAAGAATGAGGTTAATACAGTGGTTCCTTGTTTGGTCTGATTGAAGGTGATATCCGAAGGTCTTATACATGGTTAATAACTCGACTGGAGTTTTATTTAAGGAGCACGCTGCCTGAATTCCAAAGTTCCTGTAAAAAATAATGTGAGAGACAAAAAGAACTAAATAGGAGCCGCTGTGGCGGCACTTGATTTGCAACTTTCTACCGTTGTCGAACACCGTGGTATTCGGAACTTAGGCACAAAGCCCTTTCTATTACTTTTCATCGAGCCCCACACTCCTGCATTTGGTTACTTTGCTCGTACGTAGGACACACGAAAGGAAGTGATAACGGAAATCATTGTAGCCTCTATCATTATTGCCTACAATAGAACCATATAGGCAGCCTGAAGTTAAGAAACTTATGCGCACTTGACTTGTCTTATTTTTACCCCAAGCTTATAAAATTGCCTGGAATGAGCTCTCTTGCAACACTGCCTCAACTTGGGATATTTCTCATGCATACCATTCCTTCACTGTTTAGATTGGTTGCTTTATTACTCAGCAGACTTTATAGTACTAGAATGCGAAAATTGAAATGTAGTGAATAAAGTGTTTCATTATTCAATATTCGAGCCAAAACTTTGAACAGACACAAAATTCGAACCAACACAAAAATTCGTGCCCCGGAAATCTGATATTTGCAGACATTCAGTTCTAAACCAGCACCGCCAACACCACCAGCTGGGGTGGCCGCTGCTAGAAACGAGAAGAAATTACTTGCGTTTGTCGCTATTTTATGATAGCCTTAACTCTAGAACAGGCATCGATAAAGATGAATATCTGTAGAAGCTAATATACGTATCTGCGCGTACGGACCATTCCCAAAACGTGCATGAATATTGTCACCGAAGAACGGTCGTGGTGCGAAAAATAGGTTTACTCGGACGTCCTGGAACGTGCCAGACAGCAGGAAGCTCGTGCGAGAAAAACGACAAAGCCCCTATAATGTCCAAGGCGTGCCAAGCGCCAGGTAAAAAAGTTCGGCCACAGTACGGCGCCACTGGAGGGGTCGTACTCTGTCATTACTCCCCCTCTCTGAAGAGCACCTACTCGGTGCCGTAGAGATAGGAAGCAGGGAGAGAAGGGACGGCGCATGTGCCTGGGGGTAGGTGCAGACACGCCTGAAGCGCTAGCGGGCGTAGTGCGGCTTCATCCGTGCGACGTGGACGACTTCGGCGGTCGGCCGTCTAGAGGAGCGAACTGTTCCGTTGAGAAGAACTTCGTAGTTCAGCTCACTTAGTTAGCGGAGAGCCTCCTAGGGGCCAAAATATCGACTAAGAAGCTTTTCGAAGCGCCCACGCATGCGGATTGGGCTCCAATCCCAGACTTGCTCGCCGGGCTGGTAACTAACATCTCTGTGGCGGAGGTTATAGCGGCGAGTCTCGTGGGCTTGCTGGTGTCGGATTCACTGTCGAGCGAGTTGGAGGGCGGCCTCGGTGTGACGAACGAATTTGGAAGCACCCATAACAGATGAGGTACTACTAGTCGGGAGCAACATGGCGTCCAGCATGGTTGTGGATCCGCGACCATGCACTAAACGAAATGGAGTGAAGCGCATACTGGAGGGGTCGTACTGCGTCAATATTTATGCCGGATACACTTGTACAAGAACAGCTTCTTCCCTAAGACAGTACGTAAATGGAACTGTTTGCCCAAGGAAGTTGTCTCCGGGACTCTTTCATCTTTTATCCATGATTTGAGAGATTTTCAGTTTTAATACGCTGACTTTGTCTTTTAACTTCTGATGCATGTTTTTTTTTTCATTTAGTTTTGCCATAGTGTGATCATAGGATACAAATGTCAAGACAACCACGTGCATACGTTACGTTTCATTTTATTGCCTCTTTCATGCCGGTCAATTTGCGGTCGACTTTGCATGTCATCTGTGCTCTTATATTGCTTTTCTTTCACTCCCCGCTACAATAATTCCCGATAGGGTGCTGTGGTTATGTAAATAAATAAATAAATAAATAAATAAATAGATAAATAAATAAATAAACAAATAAACTAACCATGTCAAGATGAACGCATATATATCTGCAAAGTCTGTGTCAGTGTTCAGCCTCACTATCACTATGAGAGACCACATTTTGCGACTTTACGTGTTGTAATACAAGTCACAGCGCAACGGCACAATTCTCACAACAAGACAAGGAAAGGTAAACTATTTACTTTGCGCTCCCAATTGCTATGCGATGGCAAGCTTTCTGAGAAGTACCTCCTTGATCAATCGTGACCCTTCCTGATCGACTACGCTCAATCATGGATCGCACCACCAGTACATGGCGGCATAAACCGAGGCCATCTGAGCTGCCACATCACAGAATGTATATATTTCCGCTCTCTCTGTTTTCGTTAAAAAAAGTTCTCAGAACGACTAGCGGGACATGTTACATGTGCAGGCGTGGATATCGCTGCACCGGAAACTTTGTTATCGCATGTGACAGCCCTTCGACGGTAGAACGTATGTAGCGCAAGTCCCATAGGGCACCAGCGTGAAGACAGAACGAGGGATGAGCTTCGTGGCACCACCTGGAACAATAGGGTGTATTCAGAAATAAAGAAAAAAAACCTTAACGTTAACCATTTGGGCTCGCAGTTTTAAGAGTTTTTTTTTTCCTCTGTATATAAAAGACAAAAGAAAAGGCCAACAACGACGCATGCCCGACAGTGCACAGAGAAGTCGGTAAGTGATTGACGCCGTAAACTTTGAGGCGATTTAGCCTGAAAATTTTGCAGTCTTGTTAAGTCAAGCAAAAAGTGACGGAGTTGAACAGAATTAATATGTCTTAAAGCGAAAGCAATTTCAATCACCTGCCTAGTAATCTCAAGCAGCAGTTTTGTTTCACACAAGTCCGCTCAGTCATCGAATATGGTTGTGTATGCTGGGATCCTTACAATGGAAGACATATAGACAAATTTGAGAAAATGCAAAATAAAGTAGTTAGCTTCGTTATTCGGAATTGCGATAAAAAATTGAGCATGACCAACAGCAAAACCAATCTTCGATGAGGAAATTGAAAGACCGCCAAGAAATCTTTGCCTTAAACTACTCCATAGTATCTGTTACTCAAACAGAGATATAGACCTTAGAAAATGCATGTACCTCCTTCCTATGTTTCTCGAAGAAGAGACCACAAACAAAAAATCAAAAAGGTTTCTTTTCACAGCAACCCTTTTTGTTAGTCCTTTTTTGTACGGATGGCCTGCAAAATGGAGCACATTGCCGCCCGAAATTGTTGCTGTCAACAACAGTGCTATTTTTTCCCATGCTTTGATTTTATTATAAGGTTTGTGAAACTTGACGCCTTTCTTTATGTGTATTGTTTTGAATTCATCACCATGTTTTGTAACCCACCGTGCTTTAATGCCTTAATGCGAAGAAGGTATCTAAAAAATAAATAAACTAAATACTTAGTCCACTTTACCAAGAATTATGTCTTCGTCGTCGTTGGCCTTGTCATTCGTGTGATGGCATGTAAAGACATGGAGCGGTAATTTTTCTGGAGGCACATTCTTAAACAAAGTCCTAAAGTGAATGCCACACAACTGTTACAGTGAATCACATTGCTTGAGCGATTTCACTAACTGCACAATTGGGTGCTTCAGTGCAAACAGTGTTACATAGAAAGCCATGTTTTATTTTCTCATGATTGCATTATCTTATGCGTCGCGAAATAAATAAAGATGATGTCTTGAACGGTAGGAAGGTAACCACAATGCTTTAAGCTGCGGTAGAGCTTTTCAACACAGGCCCCGGAGATAGTAAAATTATATGACCGCATTGTGTGCAAAAGAACGCTGCTCGGACCTACAAAAGGGTCGCACTCAAGGGCAAAAATATGGTGGATATATTTGGGAGAGTGCGGTATAGGGACAAAAATATTGTGGGACTATAAAAAGAACGAAAAATGAAGTGTCCCTGCCCGTGCCACTAAGCGTGGTATGGGGGGAGACGGAGCTGCCGCCGTCGCGTCCTTTGTGTGCTCACTCGTGAACGGCCTGCTCGAAATGTTGAACAGCCTTGAGAACTCCACTGCTGGGAAAGCTCTGTAGCGTACTGTGCTTTGTACTGCATTCAGTGTGGTGTTTTAATGCTTCTGTCTTTCCATCTTTTTTTGTACGTATTTAAGGAGTCATACATCGATGCAAAAGAGGTCATGTACAGAAAGTTACATGAGGCCACCGCCGCGGCGATGAAAGCGACTGTGCACCTGCAAACAGAATATTTGCGATGAGACTGTGTACTTGGCCCGCCGGATGCAAGCTGCGCTACCAAGGTATTCGTTTTCAAAACTACAAAGGTAAGAATGCTGCATGGTGAAGTGAACGCTTGTACAGGACAATCATCTTATCACACCGTCGGGGAGGATGTAGAGGTGGTACAAGGTGGATTACGTCGAAATCTAGACAGTCTATTGGCGCCTACTGCCTGTAAGTCATCCTCGTCCGGTGGGAACGGACACTTGAACTTTGCTAACGTGTTGTTAATCCTTTCGTAGCTTCTTCTCATCTTTTCTTCTTATCATAAGATTATACGCTGGATTGAGTCTTTAGTTTCAATGTTTCAGTCTTTAGTTTTAGTTTCAGTGAACAACGATATTTAAAACGGCCTTTCTACACTGAGTTCATTCTTTACGAATGTTCATAGAAACTATTGATGTTACGCATATTGTTTCTACGTGTCCGATGAGCTTCTCGTACGACAATTTCTCGGAAGATGTCAGAACAGATCGTGTAGTGTGTGGCTGGTTCAGATTTTGTATTTAGGCACTGTTTTTGTGAGTCATTTTTCATTTACTGTAAAAAATATATCTACAATATCTCGTGTACAAAAATATTTAAAACCAGAAAATACTCGAGCACGAACAGTTGGACTTACACTAATAATCATAACCTTAATCATCTGAACCGAGAACTAAAAGGAGCGAAGTTTAATTTCTACAGAGATATTTTTGGTTCGGTGTCTGGCAGAAATGCAAGTGGGAAAAGATACCTTAATAAACTCCTAAATCAAAACTCCAAATCACCTTTCACATCAGTGATTAGTTCATAGCGGAGGACACCTTTGGAGTATCTTTAGTTATTACTTTTAGCGTAGCACGCGCACTGCACTGTTCCGCCGACGAGCCGGCAGGCTACGCTTTTCAAATTCCAACTGTCCCTGAGTCAGTTCGTTAAAGTTTATGATGGACTTACTTGTCAAATTATCCGACTTACTTGTCAGATTATCCGAACGACTTGTCAAATTGCCTAATTTCAATTCTCTCTTTGTTATCTGACGGCAAAGAAAAATTGTTTGCAAATTGTGAAATTACTAGATAAACATTCTGCTATTTGAGAACAATAGTTCGGCTCTAGACTTAAAAAATCTGCAGAAACAAGGCTCATTAGAAAAAGTGAAATAATAAATAATGAATTTAAGAACAAATGCCTTGCACTTGGCATCTATGTTGAAATTTGAAAGGAATTTGACATTCTTAACTGTAATATCTGTTGGGAAAAATGAAACATTACATAATAAAAAGCCTCAGTTTATTCCTACTAAAATCATACTTAGTCCATCGCAAACATCTAGTATTTGGGCGAGGTTTTGCAAGATATCTTAAATTACTGGTAAAAAGATTTACGAAAACACTTCGGTGTTAAAAAAGGAATCTCTTTGCAGATGCTGCATCTATCAACACTAAAAATAATATGCAACAGGCTCCTACTGGTTGTGAGCCCTTATATTGTGCGAAACATCTTCACAAACTATAAGATCTCCCCAATTGATTTTCTTTATTCGCTATCAAAATTTCTGGGGCCTCTGCATTTGCTAAATTTGCGAAATGTTAACTTCCTCTCAGCAAAAGACATGCCGGTAAATTTTATATATAGAAGATAGCTTTCCGCACGGCACATTGATATACAGATTTGAATTGGACTTTTTTCCTTAGATTAAGTCACTAAGATAAAAAATTACTCGGTTCGACAATTTGCAAAAATTTCTAAAATGGAGTAAAGCTCAGAAATGGACACAAATAACTGTGCGTACACTGTGGCGATCAAAGTTTTGCTTTAATATTGTTGAGGCATATTTTCCTTATATATTTTAAATTGCACATAAGCAAAGTTGGCAAATACAGCTATATACAAGACTACGAGAGTCCCCACCTTGGTGATGAAGAATGTTCAGGGCTTCACTATATTTTGTCTGCGCAAAAGATAATGCACATCGCCTCTACCTATTTGTCAAGCAGTAACGTGTAAAAATATTAAGTAAACCAAAAATGTGGCCCGGCCACACGTGACAATAAATAATTTGAAATCGCTGTCATCGCCTTCTATGCTACCCTGAGGCCGTAAAAAATGCAGTCCCTGTGTAGATTAGCCCACTTCAGTTCCCAGCGAGTGGCAGGGTTCCAGGTGCGAGGCATGCACAACATTGCGCTTAGCTGTGCGAGATGATGTGACCGAGAAGGCCGAGACTGGTCTCTTAGGGCACCGTCGTGACTTTGCACAACACACAACGTAGGCCAGAATAACGAGACAGAAGTTTTCTGAGACCTCCAAGCGACAACACGGAAAACCAAAACAAGACGTGGGACCGAGAGAAGAAGGTTGCCTTGCGCGTTGCGTTACTGCGGTTACAATAGCCTTTCTGTCGGGCTTGTGATTCGAGCATTCGGAAGAAGACGGGCATGACCGACCGTATTAAATCGGTCATGGTTGTATTCACAAGGCAGTGGGTGTTGTGAAAACTTTTCTTTATTGTTCAAAAGACAGTTTAGGAGTCAGAGGACCACGCTACATGGTCTATATCTTTAGTTTGGGACACCACACGACGAGGCCCCGTCTCGCACCCGCTTTACCAGAGCGACTTGGGACTCAAGTGTGGAGCACTTGTGGAGGCCAGTCTCCCATGCCTCTCGGGTAGGGATAGGGGGCAGAGGAAGGATACGATTCTGAGTACATGCCCACACCATGTTAAAGGTATCGCATAACCCTCCACAGAGCTGGTATTGCCCATCTATGTTTAAATCAAAGTGTTTGACAACGGCGGGACAGAGAAGAGTTCCTGTCTGCAGACGCCGCAGAGTTCGCTATTCCAACTTGCTCAGCTCCTTGGCAGGGGCCGGGTATAGGCGGTGGCTGTCGCAATAATGAATTACAATTTCGCTGAAACACAAAAGCGGTTGATGAGCTTCAGAGCCAGGAGAGCTAGGATGAGGAGCCCGGTATGTAAATGCTCGGGCGGCCGCATCAGCAGCCTCATTGCCTCGTAGGCCCAGGTGGCCATGTGCCCAGGTTATGTTTGTCTGAGTTGGATCAGTGGCAAGGAAAATATCACCCCTTGCCTCCAAGACTCACAAGGCAGAGTACCGAAAACAGGAAGCATTGTGTCCAGAGTAAATAATAATAAGTTTTTTTGCTGAGCATCAAAGTAGCAGATATATTCGTCGAGTGCAGCCCGCAAGGGGTTGTCGGACGGCACCCGGCAGTCAGTTCATCAAACGGAACAAGCTATTAACAGCAAACGAAATAAACACAAAGCGCAACCACACAAATATGTCTGAAGTATAGTTTTTGAAGCAGTAAAAATTATATCGTTACGGGGGGCGTTGAAAGTTTATGGAACATAATTTGTCTTTAAAAGATCAAATAGCCCAAACACCATAGAACAGAAAATCGTGGATGTTGCCTTAATGCGCGAGCGGGTATATAATAAATTAGACAATTACTTGACAAAAATGTCGGTTTATTATTGTGCTGCGAAAATTATCAAAAGAAAGTTATTTTAGTTATTTTAGAGCGGTAAAAATTTCTTATCTGGCTGCAAAGGAACGTTGTAGGCAATGCTGGGCAGAATGTGCGTTAAAATCAGTCATCTTTTGACCGGCATGAAGATGAGCAGTAATAATGAACAGTCATTCCATACCCAGGTACATTATGAACAAGGGAAGGCCGCACAATTTCACTAATATGAAATGAACTCCAAAAACGAGAATTATTTAGCGTGCAAGACATTGAGCGAAGCATGTTACAAACGTCTGTGAGATCAGTGCTGTAAATCATATCACTGTCAAAAGAAATGCATAAATATTTTTCCATTTTCGAATACGGATCTGGTGCACAGCTGCACTTAGCAAAATAGTACGTATGAAGACAAAGCGGGTAATCAATAGTAAGTTGTTTTTTTTGCGTTATGAACGCAAACCAACTTTATTTTGTGCGTATTAACAGAAGTTGAATTAAGCATAAGCCATTCAGCTACTGAAACGCACCTTCTAGAGGGTCGCAGAGGCTTTCGTATAATGAGGACTAAGAGAGAGAAAAAAAAGTGCCGTCAGCATACTCAAATATGCGGCCCGGGGCATTACTAAGGGTAAGTCGTTAACATAGAGGTTAAACAGCACAGGGGACAGAATGGAGCTCAGAGGGACACCAGAAGTTAAATATGCTCTAGGTCTCAAATAATTAGTAGATTGAGAATTCTGACTTGGGATCAAAGCAATTTTATCAGAGTTCCTTGAAATATCGTCGAAATCACATAGCATTGGTTTCGCCTCGTGAGTCTAGTGATGTATTGTATTGAAAGCTTAGCTCAGATCAAGGAAAAGAGCACATGCAACCTCATTGTTTTCAAAAGACGTGAATACTAAATGTGATACTTCTTCCAAAACTGTGACTGTGCTTAAGTCAGCCGGTAAGCTGTACTGAGTATCATAATGAATTATATGCTTTTTAAGTAAACTTATCATATTAAGAGGGACGTGTTTTTTTAGGATTTGATTTAAAATTTTAGAAAAAGAAATGGGCCTTTATTTTTCAATCTTGCGCTGCAAACCTCCTTTATGCAATGATCTGCCCATTGCAGTTTCTAACTGCAGTTTCTAGGTATGAACTAGTGCTTAATAACACCATTTATTTTGTGCACGAATATTGGTTGGAGTTGTTTAGAGATGAAACTGAAAAAAATTGATAAAACTCAACAAGATATAAATGAGAGAAAAGCGGATGAAACATTGCAGAAATCGTTTTGCGAGTTTGATGGCAATCAAGGAACCTAAGTTAGGTACCCGAGCACATGATCTGTTGAAGTCTTCAACAGCAATAAAAACCTCCATAAAATTTCGTGCGACAATTTCAAAATACGGGAATTTATAATTGCGGCCAAAAAAAAATCATTAATGGCAGATCGCACATTTTTCCGGCTGCGCTTATTGTCAGGGAAGTGGTTATTGAAATATGAACTCTGTGCTGTGCGCATCATGGCTATAACGTTATGCTTAATGCTCTGTATTTAGATTTTAATCAGGTGTTATTAGGGCGCCGTCTAGTGTGTGACCAAAGCGCTTTTCTTTATTTAATACATTTGAGGATATCTGAAGTCAGAGAGCGATATTTGTTGTTGCGTTTTTTGCTAATATTTTCTTCTGAGCTGCAGCTTCTAGTGTTTTTATGGTTTCAAAAAGTTGTATATGCTTAGATAAAAGACGTGTGCGAGAAAATCCTCCCAATAAAAGCTACGGATGAGGTTATCGACCTTGCAATGTCTAGAATGGCAATGTCTAGAATGGCAAGTTCGCCTAGCGCCGGCGCGCTATCTCGTCGCCACTGCTATATAGCATCACGCAGGAATGACACAACAAGAAGGAACGATTTATTCAGGCAGCCCCTTTTATAGCCCGCCGGTGAGGTGACGTTGTGATCACGTGGTCAAGCCAAGGTTTGCCGACGACGCATCAGCGAGGTGAAAGCTTTTGGGAAATTAATACGACAGCCAGGAAGATAGTGATCTGATACCCTCTCTTTGGTAACAAACGAAGTTGCTGTTTCTTAAAATTTTGAGATTTACACATGCTATTAATCCTGAGAACATCATCACCAACAACATCATCTATACAAGAAGATAAAAACTTGTCGCCAAGATATTCTTCCCGTGTTGGTGAAGTTATGAGGGGCTCAGTGCTCCATTTCGCTAGAGTGTTTAGGTAACTGCATGCTAGAGGGCGGTAGGGGGATTTGACTTAATGTTACAAGCTCCCACGACACAGACAGCGGTAGTGGGCAGCAAGGAAGATAAGGTGCTGTCTGATTCAGTTAAAACAATATTTTCATTTTCAGAGGGTGGCCCATACATTGTAAAGTTAAATCCGGGCTTTTAAGACAATCTGGACTAACAAACTTAGTTACATACATTTTAATGTGAAACTAGGAAACGACCACAGCATCATGAAAAAATACCTCCCCCTCTGCAAGACCGACGCTTAAACGGATAGGAACTATAGTGACGTATTGTTTACATAGAAACCAGTTCCACTGTGGGCTTCTCACGGTATGAAAGCAACACAGGAGAGCAGCCGGCGATTTTATAGCTAGAAGAGTTACACTGCTATTTCATACTGACGTAACAGATGCCGTGGCTTTGTGCCTTTCTCACTCTGCGATAATTCCAACAACATGGCACGCAGTAATGGCTGCGGCCGCCACATTTTTTTAAAGGCAAATGCTAAAACACTCAAATTATGCGCAATGTAAACTCATGTTAAAGACCGCCAGGTTCTAGTAATCAATCCGAAGCTTTACACTTACGTGTAAAAAAAATGCAAAGTAGGTTTTTGTGGAAAGGAGACGGCGCAATAACTTCCTCACATATCTCGATGGAGACCCGAACTGCGCTGTAATGGAAAGGATAAGGAAGGGATTGAAAGAAGAAAGGAAGAAAGAGGTGCCGTAGTGGAGGGCTCCGGAATAATTTCGGCCACCTGGGGATCTTCAGCGTGCACTGACATCGCACAGCACACAGGCGCCTTTTGCGTTTCGCCTTCATCGAAACGCTGCCGCCGCGTTCGGGTTCGACTCGAACCCGGATACTCCGGCTCTGTAGACGAGAGCCTTAACCACTGAGCCACCGCGGCGGCTAAACTGCAATGTCCATCATTACCCACGAGGCTTTTCGACACGTTAAATACCATTACCACACAGAGAGAATAAATCATTTCGAAAGACACTGGCATCAACGAAAGGAAAGGGAAACCTTTTCTTTATTTGTGTAGTGGTGAACAATAAATATATAGTGGTGCAATCAGTATTAATTTAAAGATATTACACTAAAATGCATAAAAAAGCAATCACAAGGCTCCAGAGGGATCTGAACCCACGACCACCGCATGTCGGTCATGTCGCTCTACCAACTCATGAACGCAGGCGGCTGTCCAAGCTTGCAGTTTTTTGTGTGTAACGGTTGGGGCAGAGAGCATAGAAAGAATTCGACCTGGTTTAATGAGTGCGTGTATGGCTGAATTTTGGGAAGGATGTGAAGCAGCTGCTCTAAACTCTGCCAATCTTGCACATTGTCACTGCTTCTTTCTTCGCTCTATTGAGTCTCCTTTCTACCCCTTCTTTCGTCCCCGGTCCTCTCCCGAAACACCTGACTGGCTTCTCTTCGTGAGGGCTATCGCCTCCGCCTGGTGCGGCAGAGCGAAACAAAGTCCCGTGATTCCGCAAGTACCACGTTGGACAAGATTAGACACGTTTTTCTCCTTTCCACTTTCCGGGTTCGAACCCGACCGCGGCGGCTGCGTTTTTATGGAGGAAAAACGCTAAGGCGCCCGTGTGCTGTGCGATGTCAGTGCACGTTAAAGATCCCCAGGTGGTCGAAATTATTCCGGAGCCCTCCACTACGGCACCTCTCTCTTCCTTTCTTCTTTCACTCCCTCCTTTACCCTTTCCTTACGGCGCGGTTCAGGTGTCCAACGATATATGAGACAGATACTGCGCCATTTCCTTTCCCCCCCCAAAAAAAAAACCCAATTATTATTAATTATTTCCACTTTCGGCAGGAGAGGACTTCGCACGTCTACCGCTATTGTCGAGGGTGGCGCTGGTGGACACACTGAATATTATGTTACACATATCATAAATACATTTGAAAGCAGATGGCAGACCAACCGCGGCCATAGTCTAGTACGTAGAGATCACCGAAAGCGACATGTGCAGGGCTTCATTTCGGATCCCTCCATCACTCCGTGGCACACGGATTTCGTGAACTTCGATCTGCCACATGCTGTTAAGTAGCAAGCCGCGGCGAGGCTGGTACAGGGGCAGGGAAAATAAATTTACATAGCACGTACA
The DNA here is from genome assembly GCF_052857255.1 of Amblyomma americanum. Lineage (NCBI taxonomy): Eukaryota > Metazoa > Arthropoda > Arachnida > Ixodida > Ixodidae > Amblyomma > Amblyomma americanum. The sequence continues at coordinate 100,210,154 of NC_135506.1, read as the reverse complement.
CTACAGAGTTTCTAGTACTGACCATAGAGTGGCGCGAACTTGCTTGCGGTGAGAGCGTTCACCATAAACGCGCTATTTTTTGAACGTGCCTGCGATGGCCAAACTTTCTTGAGCCATTGTGCCGAATGGAATAGCTGATTGGAAATTTCTAAGTGTTTTGGCTGTTACTAACAGCCAGGTACAAATCCTAATGACTTCTAGATGCCAAAATGCGTTGATTACAATGAAGTAAATTTATTTATTTATTCATTTATTCAAAGTTAACTATCAGAAATAAGGAAACCGGCATATTAGTTAGCATCATTCAAATCTTTCCTGGTGTCGGTCTGCACTGATGTCATAAAAACAAAAATTTCGTTTCTATGTCGTAAAAAGCCGAGTTTTCAGAATTTACTTCATCTTCCCTTAAATCTCATGTACTGTACCTTAAGCTTTCCGATTTATTGTACTGGATCAATAATATATATTTAGAGCCAGGCCGTTACTCATCGCAGTGCCCCTGGTAATTTGGCACTACAGTTGCCGTCCTGCCCTACCCTGATTACAATTAATGGTGCACTTCATCTCTTCGTCTTATTGCAGGAACAACGCCCTTTATTGGAGACCCTACCATGTGTGGAGCCCTGTGGGCTATACCCAGCAAACAATATTTGTCATGCTACATCTGTTTCTGAAGTGCCTGATAACGGGCATTGTAGCCGGGATCATGGCAGGCCTGTTCCAGACTGTGTGGCACTGGCTGAAGAAGAGCCCGCGGCGGGACTTGTCGCCCGCATCTTCGGGCGTGCCATTTCTTGGGAGTGTCTTTTTATGCGCAATAATGGATACCTGGAGGTCGAGGCCCTGAGGAAGAAGTACGAAAACGTGTTCGGGTACGTTCCCTAGCAATGTTTACAAGTGTTTTCAACAAATCTTATGCTGATTGTCGGTGTCCGAAGCCCTTACATGTTGTCCATGTCTGAAAATGCAATGCTACTAATGTGAACAGTCCAGGCAACAACGCTGCGGAAGGCTATTATTGTAGTTGCACCTCACAACCCGTTTGGTACCCTATATCACGTACTTCTACAGCACGAGGAAAAGGTACAGCGCAAAAAAGACCGGACAAAAGGAGCGGACAGGCACAGGCGCTCCTTTAGTCCTGTCGTTTTTGCGCTGTAACTTTTCCTTCGAAATGTACCGACAAAGCAGAGACAAATACAATTTTGCCTACAACACTGCTACCTAATCTATCGCAGGTCTTCTCCGTTTTTTTTCTGATTTACGGCCGGCATCTATCAGCTGCCACCGGTACAGTTCTTTCCTACGGCCACGCCGCATCTAAATGTACAACTTAGTATACTGCTGCCTGGTACGGAAAAGACTGCTGCCAGACTGCCGGTAGCTCACGACAGAGACTAAGTGGCGCCATGTTGACGATCAGCTTGACACGCTTTCCCGCCCGCGCCACTTGTGTCGCTGTGGATACTCTTCGGTACTCCCGGCCTCTCCTGGAAGCTTCCTTCAAAATACCATAGTCCCCACTGCGTCATGGAGCACACATCTCCAGTTGAAAAAGACAATTGAACAGGCTTCAGGGTTCTACGAGCTTTAAGGGGTCGGATGTGTGAAGCTTTAATATTTTTAAATGGTGAAGTTATCGCCAAAAAGCACATCGGCGCTTACGTTTCTTAACAGTGCACCGCGACGGGCAGGGGTCGCCATGATGACATCGCGTAAAATCAACCACACACATGTCCAGGGTGCTCTGACGGCGCACCGGGCACACTTGTGTCATTCACGATTTACCTAGGGGTCGAAACCTGCCCGTATGGTGCATGTGCATTCTCATAAATCGTGTCTAACTCACCACGGCTTTAAACGCTGCATAGGGCCCGACAGTCAGCTGCGATTGTTATGAATGCAAAAGAGAGCGCTCCGTTCCAAACGTCTGAAATATCGGCAACAATAACGTTTACCACGAGTTTCCCCAACACTCCTCCAGCACAGCGAAACAAAGCTTGAACACCGTCGCAGCTTCATGTCGGCGATGACGTTACTATTTCAAATGCTAGCGCGAAACTACCTGATATGCTTTACCTAGAAGCTTTATACATTCCAATGCTTGAAAAACATCGAATTCTAAAAGAAACCATTGAGCTTCCTTTAGATACATAATTGAGCCACTCACGCCGTCTGCCGGTGTCCACCGTCGCGGCCGCGAGTCTGGGCATGTCCAACGTCTCAAGCCATACTACGACTCGTTTGGTTTGTCGACTCCACAAGGCGCCAGGATGACTGTTTTGACCACGGGGTGTTTGTGAACAAGATGAACATTCCTCTAGCCGCATTGCTATCGCTCAGAGCGAGAGTCTGTTCAGCGTGATTGACCAGGTACTGCGTTTCGCCGCTACTATCCTCCACCCTAGCGTTGACCTAAGCCCCTAGCTGTCACAGTATACATCAGTGTATGTGCGAAAAATGTTTGAAACACAAGATCTTTCCCATCTCAAGCAATAAATTGTGAAGTGGCGGTGTCAGTTTTGTTCAATACTCCGGAAATCCGAAGCTCACGCAGACTATCCTCCATGGTTCATTGAACTTTCACTCTCATAATGTACAAGCATCAACCGCTAAACAGAACGTTCGTGATATCCAAAACTGGCCTGAAACGACACCTCTTTGGGTTCAATACGTTTTGTCACTCTAGAAAAAATACGCAGTTCATAATTTGAACACAATCATTATCTTGATAAAGACAGCGGTTTCCACGTTCTGCTACAAACCCCTTCGCCTCTGATATGAACTGCGTGTCGCGTATTTAGCTGTACCGAATGCAGCCAGAACAGCATTGTTACAGCAGGCTCTTTTCTAAAAATCTGTTTAAATTCTCACTGATTTTTCAATATCTGCTTTGTCTTCTATTCTGGCCACTATTAGCAATGTTTTTCCTGCATTAAAGTAGGATCAGAGGCCTTGCGTATCTGCTCGTGTTCGTTACCAAGCCTAAAGCTCTAAACCTACATTGCGGAATATTGCCTACACTTTTTTTTATCCTGAAACGGTTAGTAAAGATGCATATATGCTTACAGGCTCCAGCTTCGAGGTCGGTACCTCGTGTTCCTTTGCGACTTCGATTCCGTAAAAGAGATGTTGTCCCAGGAGCCGCTGCTGAACAGACCCGAGGAATTCCTACGCAACATCACGAAAAAGTTTTGGAGTATGTATGCTTGATTCCTTTCTTTAACTTTTCTGAGTGTTACATTTGTTGAGATGAAGTGAGAGAGAGGGCAGGCGGAGTAATAAACGTGGGGTGGTTAACCAGGAGAAGGTAAAGTTTGTGTTTCCTGTACTATGAGCAACTAATGAAAGATATAATACGGAAGAGATAAAAGCACTGATTGATAAATTAATAATGTCACAAAATGAAACGCTTCACGTACAGCAAAGTCAGTGTGTCACGCAGACAAGACGCCGCCAACGAATGAAACCGAGCCAATACGTCACAAACATTAACATAATTCTCAGAGATAAATGTAAATGAAATCAAATAAAACTTGGTAACTGGAGTGCAACTTGATTAAAACGTACAAAGGAACGAACGGCTTAACAACAGTGACATCAAAGGGCTTAATCGCGCATGTAGGCTCTAAGGAGTAAAATTATGCGAATTTACACGAATACCACACTACCTAAGAAATGCGTCCTTTGCATTCAGTAAAACCATAACTCGGGCTAAATATACATTGGCATCATGAAGGGGAAGAATAGAAAAAAGAAAGACCACCACCGTCTGGAAAAAGTTGAAGTAACGAGCGTTAGCTGTCCGTTTTACTAGACGAAGAAAGCGAAGAAGAACGCGCCCGTTCTCTAGTTATACCCCCTCAAGATGCGTCCCAAAAGGAATTTGCTTCGTTTGGGGGGTCAAGGAGGACCTTGAATTCGGCTTGCGGTGCGATATGGTAACGCTTCAATTCGTAATTGCATGTATAGAATGTTTACCTATTATTTAATTGTGGTTTCATTTCTATACAGCAACCCATAAGGTTTTATTTGCCTACCAAATTCGGTACACAACTTTCCCCGGATGGGTGCTCCTTGTTGCCGGAGTATATATAGCGGAACGAATGTATACATGTGTAGCGGTCCCGTAACGGTACAGTTTTCCTACCCGTTTTAAGATATTTTTGGTGAGGGTGGAGGAGGGATGAGAGGGCACAACCAATTTTAATGGTTGCCATCTTGGATTCGAGAAACAAACTGTGCCCCCATTTTGTCCCCTGACGTCACACTCACATAGTTCCACCTCTATCCATCATATTGGATCGTGACGTCATCATTGGCACATGGCAGTTCGTTGTTTCTGCAGTGCTATTGTAGATGGCGCTACAAGTCTCAGGGTAGTAACAGACCACGCGAATTCTCGAAACGTGATAAGTAGTTGCTGCCACAGATAGCGCTGTGATCAAGGGTTGTAGCAGACCCCACGTAATCTCGGAACGTGATCAGTAAGAGCTAAAGCTCTTCAGATCAGCTTGGCGTCGTTGATTACCTGGAATTTGCGTAACTTACGTAGCGTACGGAGTATGTGTGCACTGAGCTAAAAACGAGGATGCTTTCGAAAATTTCGATTCCCGTTTATTGGGACTTCAAAAATGAGAAAAGAACGCCAGTTGTCACGTGAGGAGCTGGAAAAAAGACTCCTTTCTGAACAAAAACGATTGAGTAAAACGAGGCGGTAAAAGACGAAGAGAAATTGGTTCAGGAAGGATATGTGAAATACAAAGCAGCTAGCAGGTGGTCCGCAAAAATGACAAAGGAGATAAGAGAAGCAAGGGAGCGTATATTGAAGGCTACAAATGGTCTGGTTGATTGAAGAGGTTTTACTGTCTACGAGGAAAAGGCATTCACAACTTTTTCGCGATTTGGGTAACTGTGTATCACTTGCACGCGTTTATTTTCTCAGTAGATCACGGAAATTAATTGTTTAAGATATCAATTACGGTGATGAAAAACTCAACTACTTTATATTTCGCATTTGCTAGTGTTCTTTTTGTGTTGGCGAAGTTGCGAAATCTCCTTCGTCGAGCCAATATTCGTGGCATACAGTCAACGCATTATGAGTTTTAATTTTTCGTTGAGTTCTTTCGATTAAGGATATATCCTGGTGAAGGAACAGCGCTAAGTACGGGACAGGAGACAAACATGAAATCACAAGGACGGGCGCTGACTATCAACTGAATCATTTCGGAGTACAAACATATATCAGGTGGCAGCATGGGGGGCGGTACATTCAGGCATGCGCGGTTACATAGAAACAGTGAATAGTCACTTCAAACAATGAATTTAAAAACCTGAAGCTGAGAAGGACGGATGGGTGAAGGCGATAAAACCGACAAAAGCTGCACGGTGTAGACAGCCGTCACGCAAACTAAGCAAAAACAGAAAAAGGGTTAAACAGGATGCGAAAGTATGGCGAAAAAGGGGGCTATGGGTGTTTAAAACTCGTGGAAAAGATATTAAAAGAACGATAAAAAAGTTGCGGTGTGGGGCTCAAACACATAAAAATGGAGAACATTCAACAATTCTGAAGCTTAAATATGGCCAAAGGTTAAAAAGTCTGCTAAAACCAAAAAAACCAAAAACAAAAAACAAAAAACGAGGAAGGTTGGCTGCTAAAACACAGAAATACGAAGGGTCAAGCCACTCCGCAAAACGCATGGCCAGCTGCCCATGCGGCTTGACCCTTAGTATTTCTATATTTCTGTGTTTTAGCAGCCAACCTTCCTCGTTTTTTGTTTTTTGTTTTTTTTTGTTTTGGTTTTAACAGACTTTTTAACTTTTGGCCCCCTTTAAGCTTCAAAATTGTTGAATGTCCTTCCTTTTTATGTGTTAGAGCCCCACACCGCAACATTTTCATCGTTCTTTTACTATCGTTTCCACCAGTTTTAAACACTCATAGCCCCCTTTTGCGCCATACTTTCGCATCCTGTTTAATCCTTTTTCTGTTTTTTCTTAGTTCGCGTGACGGCTCTCTACACCATGCAGCTTTTCTCGGTTTTATCGCCTTCACCCATCCGTCCTTCTCAGCTTCAGGTTTTTAAATTCATTGTTTGAAGTGACTATTCACTGTTTCCATGTAACCGCGCATGCCTGAATGTACCGCCCCCCATGCTGCCACCTGATATATGTTTGTACTCCAAAATGATTCAGTTGATAGTCAGCGCCCGTCCTTGTGATTCCATGTTTGTCTCCTGTCCCGTATTTACCGCTGTTCCTTCACCATACAATACCAGTAAGCCCACCAATTCGCTCTTCTAAAGATATATCCTTTTGGACGTGAACCGGTTGCCTACTTATGGGATATTTCTAAACCCTCCTCTACAGGCCCCCTGAAAGCACTGTCCAAGCGCAAGAAAAGTAGTTCATGCGCAAAGTGCGATGCAGAAGTGAAGACTTCGACGACGGCGCAATACTTGGGAACAAGGCTTAGACAACTACAGCTATGAAGTGACTCCCGCAAATGAAAAGATCAGTGTGTTGCTCTGCTTTTACACAATTCTAAATATGAAGACCCATATATTTCTGTCATTGAAAGGGACACTGACCGCGAATTCACTAATAATATATCAATGTAGCGCCCGTCATGCAATGAATAAACGACTGAAATCATCATCAGCTGGTGAGGTTTTTCCTAACTGCCTGCAGCAGCATCGTTTCTACTGGACTATCACGACGGCGATCACTTTGCATTATATCTCCTGCTGCAGACCATTTCATTAAAACCATAATTACAGACTTGTAGGTCGCGATACGTCGCACTCCCTTTTTTAACAGGATAAGAACAAAATTTGGTCGGAGTCCATTTCCTTTCAAGATTAACGATCAACCCGACCGGGCGAGATGCCGTCAAGCCTTATATTTCAGGGTACCTAATACTGGTGATGCCGGTTGGTGGTATTTATGTGCAAACAGGATCACCCTTATAGCTGGTTTCTCACCAACTGCTCGGCCAACTTTCAACGTTTGGATTGCACTTAAGGAAAGGGAAATGTTTGTCCTTCCACTGTCTCACAAGGTTAGTGCGTTTGAAAAACTCCGAGTATTATCGCCATTGCGCTCCGCTCAACTCATCAACCCTTAAGGCACGCAATGAGAGGAAGGTTGGATTATTGCCGCATTACATCTCCCGAGGTTCAATTCAATTCGGTTCAATTTTATTCGCTTTGTCTTTTTTCCAGGAAGACAACAGTGTCTCACAATGAGACAATGATGGAAACACCTTCATTCGGTTAACTGCCTAAGCCTGCGCATTGCCGACGGGCGACAGTAAGGCGAACTACGCCTGTATTACATAAGCACCGCCAACGGCACCTCGTCAGAAAAGCGAGGACACATTTGAACAAGGCAATGCACAACCCCCAAAGCGTCACAAGCGATTCTCATAGGGGATTCTCATAGGGGTGAATGCAGCGAGAATAGGTTTTTCTTTCACTGAATTGTGCAAGCTCAGGCAGGCCTGAGCCAGAAGTGCTTACCTTTAAAAGATTATTAGTTTACGCGGCTATTAGAGGAAGGTTTGAGGTAGCAAATGCAGAGCAAATCGCCCATGCTGACGATTCTGGTATTAATGCTATGGATATCCTTGACAACTCTTTTTTTTTTCTGCACAGCGTTTCCGTTAAGTAAACACCTCTAATGAGATGTCGGAGTTTACTCAAGACTAGTGGTGTTCTCTGCCGGGGTTTTAAATCAAGCCAGAAGAAATCATTCGCGCTTCGCCTTCGTTAATATCCGCCACCACCTACACTGTAGCGGGAGCGCAGTCGGCGTCGAAGCGGTGATGATTCATATGCTGTCTCGTGCTTGGCAAGTGAGCAAAGGACACTCTACGCGCCACCTTCGTAGACATTGTCAAACAGGCGGATAGCCTTCTGAACTGCGTTATAAAAAATTGCAAACACACAACTTATATAAAACTAAAATAAACAACATAGCATCAACGAATGAGCGCGACATTTACATAACAGTAATTCTCGCACTGTTTCTTCTCGTGAAACCATTCGCTCAATATTAAGCCATTTACCTGTGCTACCGGCATCTTAGCGCATTACACAGCACCTGCAGGAAAACTGCTGCCTGTGCAATACTGGCTCCTGCAGCAGCATTGTAGGGACCACATACTGTGTCTTGGTGGAAAATTCACGTAGCGGTTGTCCCTTTAACGGGCACGAATCGCACCAGCAACGATGCACCCTATAGCAGCAAAGAACCAATGGGCGACGTTATAACCAGCACACATTCGCCAAAAATGGGAAGTGGAATCCAAGAATGCAATCTGTTTTAAAAGTAAGCACGTTCGTGCGATCGGGACTAAAGCGCAATATCTTCTAAGTACCCTTTCAGAGAACATTTTCAGAAATTCCTACAAATAGTGGGGACGAAGTACAAACCAAAAACGTTTCAACAACCAATGCTCAGTCGCGCTGGAAATGGATTATGGAAAGAGGCATAGTTAGTTGGGTTCTATTCTAAAAATTTACACAGAATTGCCTAAATAGCACAATTTTGTGGTTTCTTGCCAGCTAGCACTAAACAGTGGCCCACTCTTGGGAAGTCATTGGCTCAGAGTGGCCCTACATGGGACCAGACTTTTCCGCGGCATTCCAACATAGGTTAAGCCAGTTAACGCTCTCTCGAGATAGGCCCAAGACTCCCTACATTCACCCAACAATGACGAGGCCATATAAAAAGGCTTAATACATTGGCCCACGTTGTCTTCTGTAATCCAATGTAGGCCTCATGGACTTTTTAATCTGGTCACATTGGCCCACGTTGACCTCTCTTCATCCAACGTAGGCCTCGTCGACTATAAAAACTGGCCACATAGGCCCACACTGACCTCTGTTCTTCCAACGTAGGCCTCGCCAAGTTTGCAAACTGGCCACATTGGCCCACATTTACCTCCGTTCTTCCAACGTAGGGCTCGCCGAGTTTGGAAACTGGCCACATAAGCCCACGTTGAGCTCTGTTCTATCGTAGGCTTCGCAAAATTTCAAAAACTTCTACAATGAACCACCAAATGAATTTTGTTGCTCGGAAACAGATTTGGTCGTGCTGTGTTAGGATGCACCAATTTAATCGCCTCATATTCGTAACTGTGAATTTGAAGCCACGGACAAGACTGTGCCGTATAAATTTGTGTAAGAAAGCAAAAGCAATTCTCTGAAGTTCTTGAGCGCAAGGAAATGGCGTGTGTTTTTTTTCGCTCCAAACCCAAAGCTTCATGCATAAGAAGCGCCATGAAGTTCGGCGCAAACTCAACATCCTCTGGTCAAGTGTTTGAGTGCTTCAGGCGCCGAATTTAAACTGTCAGAGTTGTTGTACTACGTACTCCAGTTCCTTTTTTTTCTTCGCTTGGTGCAAGGAAAAAGGGTAGTCGTCATATCTAGAGCTGGGTGGCCGGTTGTTTTTGTGAGTTTCAAAGAAAAAATTATGCCTGCCATTGTACAATAGGACAAACAGTTATAGTATAGTGCGGCGGTCACTACATCACTCTACGAGCGGACATAACCCTAGTACAGTGTATTCTGAGCATCTGATGAGCTCAGTATGAGTTTTGTGGGTAAATATTCTCATCTTTACTCGCACCGCAAAACTTCAAAAAGTGACTGTTTCCGAGTTTAAACAACTAATACGTCCTCTGCTTACCCATGGCCACGGACTCCCCTATGCACTTATATGTTTATTTTAGGATAATAAAGAAACATTCATTAATAACTTGTCGAATTAGTACGATTTATGAACACACAACAATTAGTGAATAACTAATATTTATTTTCGTACACCTTGATTACCTACCTAGTTTCTGCTGGTTATTTATAACCGGCTTCTGCCGCCGGTGAACGCCAGTTTCTGGAAATAGCTTTTACTTCAACGAGCATATCTTTAAGCATTTCTGAAATGGCTCGCTGAAATTCTCAGTATAGGGGTTTGTTCTTTAATGTTTACAATTTTTTTATTTTATAAATATGGATAGGTACGTCGCTGCGGTCTCTGCGGGTGAATTTTACCCGAAGGTATTATTTTCGTGATGCAGTTAAGTTTTATAGAGGATTATTGGCCTCAAATAATATTCCATTTTTTTTATCTTAATGCGAAAAAACTATACAAACCAGTTCATAACGGCTCACCGAATTTGTGTGAATCTCGACCTTGATAGCGACCTTGGGTTATCAATAAAACAAAAAATATTGCCACGGCTGGTATTCGAACACACGGTGGATCAAACAGATCAACTTCGCAGGCCACTGCACGAGAGCACTAAGCTAACGCCGCAGACGATCACGCCTCGTGTTAAACTGCAACCCACTCTTGTGCTGTGCATAGCACATTGCCTTCGTTAACTAATACTTCTATCGAACTAATATCGTCGCAAGATGTGCCGAGGACCCGGCGAAGCATACCCATGGGAAAAGGAGATTAAACGCATGCTTTCGAACTAGGTTCTGTACTCACATTCATTCGAACTTGGTTTCTACTCGGTATTACTGCGCTAATACCATGCCGCAGTTTGTTTATTTTTATGTTAAGCGGCAGAGTTTATCTCAAACTAAAGGGTGTTAAAAACGGATGTAAGTCCACAGTTTTACAGCTGATTAATCAGCAATATCTTGCCATATACTGAAGGTCAAAAACACGATTTTGGAAGGTGGCTGAGTTGGGTATTCCGCAGCACATATTTATAAAATGGTGTCATTGCAAGTGGCATCGCTGTCGTCAAGTACGCAAACGGCGTCTGAATATGGTGCATAAAGGCAGCATGCGAAGCCATTTTAGAAATATGAATTACGGGGAAGCCACCGAAAACATCTTTCAAACACTTATTTTGGCAGTCGATAATTAAGACCACATTCCAATTAAGAAAGCTGCTTTCACCCTTAATGTTAAATGCATTCATTTTCGCAAATAATTATTTCACCCTCAAGCCAAAACTTTAAGAGTGTACATTATCTTCAATAATACATAAAATATGGCCTGTATTGCTTATAGAATGTACGCTTTGCTCTGCAAACCACCTGCAGAGACTGTACCATTGTATCTCTCACAATTTTCAAAATAAAAATCGGTAAGCGTTAAAAAAGTCACCGTGCGTATTAAAGGTGACCAATCAAGGACATTTGCTTTCAATCATTACGAACTGTTTAAAAATCGTGAGGGTTGGCTGGAATAAAAAGATGAGCTCTCGATAGAAGAGAAACCAGTTCTTGTTGCTATCCTTATCACTTTAAGCAGTATTCGTAGAGCAGCAGGGCTTTAGCCTCGTGTAATTATTCCCTCTATTTTGTCCGCCCATCATCAGCAGCATCGCCAGCGTCTATTCAGTCAAGACAACTATAGTTAAGTGAGCTTTTTGATGGGGTATTTGAAATAAAATTATCTCTCCCTCATTGCTCTTCAAACTTTATTGCCCTGCATCTAGCGCGCTCACCCAACATGCGCTAATTAACCATAACTGGAATCCAGCTCATTTCCTACTATGAAAACCCACGTCGTCCTTTCCACGGCATTCGCTCTGCAACTCTAATCTCTAAACGAGAGAGGGTTGACAGCTTCCCACTTTGCGTCTTCTGCGCCTAACTATGGTGCTTCTTCGTCCTGATATCACAGAATTGCCGCCTAATGGTACTTTTGGAAGTTATGATACATGTAAGTGGCATTTAGATTTGCAGGGTTTCAACTCCAAGTTTTCGTAATCAAGTCCTCTGCTTGCCTCAACTTCAAGTTCTGAAGTTTTTTCATTGAATTTTGAAAATTGTTGAAAATTATTGAAATTGAAAAGGCTAGGTGGGCGGATGAGATTAAAAAGTATGCGGGGATACTTTGGCCGCCGCTGGCAAAGGACAGGGTTAATTGGAGAGACATGGCAGAGGCCTTTGCCCTGCAGTGGGTGCAGTCAGGTTGATGATGATGATGATACGTATCTCCCGCGCTGGCATCTAGGAGGAGCTGTCGCGCCTTCTATCCGAGATGGAGTCCCAGAGCGGCCGTCTCGTAATACCAGCAACTGTTATTACTCCCTTCATTTTCAACTCCATGGCGACGCTGCTAGTTGGCCGCCGTTTGGATTACGACTGCCCCGTGCGCGCCAATACAGACGCAATAGTCGACGTCGTACCAGCGCTGGCAGCTCAGGTGGGGGCTGTCAACTTCTTCCCCTGGCTGCGCAGGCTACTGTGCTGCTTGCGGCTTGGAGCCTGCGGTCGGCTGTACGATGCCATGATACGAAGAGACAAATTCTGCGAGTGGCCGAAAAACTGGTTTGAGCACTGTGTTCAACGGCTTGTCTGTGGGATCACATGTACTCGGGAGGGTACCAGACAGTATACAATCCCAAGGGAAATGCAAAGACGTGCTAACTTTTGTTCTAGCTAGCAGTGCATTTACATTCTTTCGTCGAATTGCTTACTGGGTTTCTAAAATCGAATTTTATAAGCGCACATGATTAATGACGAGACAACGTGTTATATAAGCGGTTTATATATTTATTTTTCAATTTTTTCAATTTTTAAGAAACTATGCTATTGCACGTGCCATCAATGGGTTGGGACCGCTAAGCGTGGTGTTTTCTCATGCTGTGTTTCAGTGACGTCGTGAGTGACGTCAGTGCAACAGTCCTCTTTCTATGGTAATAACCCTCCGGTTGTTACCACTATCTGGTTGCGCCAACTACTACTACTACTACTACTACTACTACTACTACTACTAATAATAATAATAATAATAATAATAATATGCTATATTACTGCTACTACTACTGACATAAATATTAGTACTTCTACTACGCTACTTCTACATTTAGTACTACGACTACTACTGCTAGTACTACAACTTCTGTTGCTTTTACTACTGCTGCTGCTATTACTACCGCTACTACTACTACTACTGCTACTACCGCTACTACGGATATTACTACTACTACTACTACTACTACTACTACTACTACTACTACTACTACTACTACTATTACTACTACTGCCGCCGCTGCGGATGCTACTGCTGCTGCTAATGTTATTACTACTACTACAACGGCGCTCAACCGAAAGAATGGGCCTTGAACAGCTGCTGCTGTAAAATTCATTCAGTGGTCCACTTCTCCATCATTCACGCCAGGACGAAACTGCGCTCTTTCTCCACTTATTTAAGGGAGTCAATGGTCGAAATACCAGGTACGCCTTACCTATCAGAGCCTAATCATGTCTCGTTTTCTGTTGGACAATCAGAAGAAATGTGTTTTACTCTACGACTCCTACTTCGAACACCAAAATCCTTTTGGAGCTCATTACGGAACTTCACGCGTTTCTTTCTATTTATTAGAAGTCTGGTCGATGAATGCGAGCAGACGCACCATGACGTCTTCCCAAGAAGCTACATGAAGAGTTTCCTGAGCGAAATGAAGCAGCAAGACGAGCACGGAACTTTTACCCGTGAGTGTCGAACACAATACTTCGGTAACGCGCGCTCATTAGGTTGCGGCAGATTTTGCTTTCCCTGATCCCACACTTCCTAAAGGCGATAGGGGCAGTCCTAGTGAACAGCCGGAAAGCCGCAGTGGTACTCTGCTGAGAGAAAAGCCGACTCAGTTAACAATCTCACTGGCTACTGGAAGGACGCTGGAGTTTGCTTTTCGGACAAACTGGGATATTTGCTCTCTTGGGGTACCAAACTGGAGGCTGAAAGGAAGAAAGCACTAAAACAAATAGAAAGGTAATATTAGCGTATCCCTCTTTTCTCATAATAGGCTGCGTTGTACTGTATTTTTGCTTGTTTTGTTTTTGTTATTTTCATTTCTGCTTTTTTTCTGTTCTTCATAATGTTTCACCTGTATGATAACGTATTCGCCCCTCGAAATCCCTCTTAGAACGATGTCCCCGATGGACGCTGCAGTTATCAAAACAAATCAATAAACAAAATAGAGAGGAAGTGAGCATATTTGGTTATGAAATCATTGTTAGTCACTGACATCCTAATTTAAATGGTAAAGAAATAGGTATGACAAGGACAAGCAATTTGAAGGCAAGATAACCGATGGCCGTTAAGGGTAACGAACAGGATTGCAAGAGAAAGCAAGAGTAGCAGGGAGGATGGAGGGGGGGGGGGGGGAAGAAAGTCCGGTTGCCAGGGGAGGTTACAAATGTGTGTGGGCTGGTACAGCTAGTACAAGGAACTGTTATTACAAGATCAGTGGAATAGACTATCTACAAGCAGAGGAATAAATTGATCCCCAGTTTCTGTTGCTGCTGATGATTTTCTCGACCTATTTCATCACATTTTATATCTCGAAAGGTGGTAATTATAGAGTTCCCGCTATGAAACAAAAAAAAACGATTAACTGACACAAAGACTGGCAACATATGCAAGAATTTTAATTCCGCACAGGTCCCGCCTGCGCACATCAAGCCGGAAAGCTCAGTCCCTTGGCAACGTCCTTGGGATGTCAGACGGTTTTTCCTTCTAACTTTAGGTGCATTTTAATTAAGTAAAACGTTGTTACTGTGGTACGTTGCGACGAAGTAGCGGTATCGGGAGTCTTGAACCAAAATTGACATCGGCTGTTTTATTATTTTAGGGTGCCAAAAAGCATTTAGACTGTTGCACAAATCTCCCCCTTAAGGGCAATGAGATCAGAAAGAAAAATCTTTTCAGATAGTATCAACCTCCTATGCGCAAAGAACCTCGCAAATGTAGAACATTGTTTGCTGTAGGACCACACTTGCACGGTCTGTGCACCATAATATATTACGATCATCCAATGGGCGTCGTTTCAGTCGAACAAGAAAGGTATTAGCAGCTGGTATTTAAATCCCGCGCCATTGTAGCGCCGGCAACTAGCCAGCTCCTGTCCGTCGATCACTAATTTGGAAGGCCATTATTGGCTGACTGCGACACAGCCAGCTTCTCATCGGCAACTTGTCGTTCTTGGGCGGAGGCAGTGGAAGCATGCGGACTTCGCTGGAATGGCTGATGCTGATGTGCGCCGCTAAGCCACACCTTGAACGCCGCGTCCAGGCCGAGATTGACGCCGTACTCAGGAGCAGCGGCGGTAAATCGCGAGTGCATTGGCACGACCGACAGAGGATGCCGTACACGCAGAAAGGTATCAGCGACTGGTCATATGGGAGACGACGCGCTGTAGACCCGTTAACCCGCTGAGTCCAACGCAAAGGTAAATGCCGCGCCCTTCTTGCATTCCAAACTTGAGCCCCATTGCAGTCTTGGGCACACTTTAAGCCGAAAAGGAGTAAAGGAAAATATTTTTTATCTCTTCAGGAGTGACTGCGTGACCGCAATTGTTAGCCCCACAAGAAAGAGCTGCAGCTCGCCCATAGATTAGCTCCGAAGAGGCCACTAGACATGGTTAGTCTTCCAATATGGCAGCAGTTTTTACCACTGTGAAGAATGCTGCAGTTGGTCCTATTCAGGGCATTTCGCTAACCTGAGTTTTCCGGCCGCCATTTTGAAATCTCGGTCGAACAAGAAACTTTCCAATGCGAGTAGTAAGAGCTAAGGCTCTTAAAACGCGGCAGGCGTGCTTTCGTTGCTCACTACCTGCCAAGGGAAACTACGTACTTTTTGTTTTGTACCTACTTCTTTCGCGCTGTTGCTGTGTTAAGATGAACTCGCCCACGTATTGCGGCTACTTGAGACAGTTAAAAAATGATGAGGTTATTTTCTCCGGTTCTGCACAAGAAACGATCAGTGATTGTTACAGGGCCTGTAACCGGTGTCAAAAATTGGACGATGCTGTGCTACCAGACAATGCGTTCGTACGGACGCTTATACTTAAGCAGCTTCAGCGATAATTCATTGCTTTGCATCAAAGGTAAGAAGTTGTAGTCATATCTGTAATAAATACTTTTGTCGGCTTTAGTTCAGATAGATTCCAGCACATCAGTTTGAAAAGCACTGTGTTTAAGACAGACAGCAGAAATGGAAAAAAAAATGAACCCTACAAGTTTTTACCCGAAAGTTAACTTACATCGCTTTCTTTCTTCTTTTTTTAGACTGCGCTTTATGCAATACAGGGATTGAGTCCCTGAGCACATTTTGTCAACACATCTGTGCCTTTCCAAGTTTGGCCTGAACGTGGCTGCCAGGTATATGAATTGGTTATGAAACACGGAACGTGTGAGGTGGTACACGTGCGCTTCCGATCTCACTTTAAGTGCCCTCGATTGGAATCCTCAGCCCCTATTTGTTAGTGTGAGCACCACGCACAAACAGCTAGCAAGCACGCAATAAAGAGCGCGAGTGGCTGCGAGTGGAATGCCTCTGCGCATGCGCCGTAAAGAAATTTATGTAAACCCTTACCTTCGTTCAAATATGCACTGCGCCCTCATATCTGTGATTTCCTGTCCGGCCCTGCATGTGTGAAGCGCATATCTACAGGTAGCACTCCTCTGCCTTTCCTAATAACTTACCAGTTTTTTTGCCCACAAGCATTTACGCTTAATTGTAACTAACTGTGTTTTGATTTGTAAAGCAACATAGGTTTAGCGTCCAGGGGAATTCCGTGCGTGGCATAAGAATGCACATCACACAAGCCGGTCAAATCCGGCATTCAGTAGGGTCTGGTCTTGGATTATAAAGAAATGTTCGGAGAAATTTTTTAGTTTCGCAGCAATAATGTGACCTGTACACCTAATCTCCGAATGTGTGATTCAAATGGCGGTTTGCTAAATCGGAGTGGAAAACAAATGGTAGGTCGTTTTTCGATGCACGGAGGAATTCATATCAAAGGACTTCTGAATAAATCAGCCGCGAGGTAATGCATGTTCAGTTTCCAATTCCAGGACCTGGTTTTCAGTAGAGTTGCATTTTTCTCTTCTCCTCAACATTCATTTTATAGCAGAGCAATCCGCCCTAGTTCTCGCTTGTGTGCGCCCGATTTATTGCGCCCTTTGCTTTGCACGTAGGCTATAATACATTATCAGAGTGGCGAAGTGGTCGGGTTGTTTGTTCGTGAAGACTAGGTGGTCAGGAGAAGTATAGCCAAGAATAAAAACACGAGACGAAAATTTACTAGCAGCTTAAACGCATCATACTGCGGGCACCGTTGTTATTTGTTTAGCAGCGGTCTCAGGAGAATCCAGGTATCCGGTTTGCCAGAGACAACCAACAGGCACGTAATGTTCTCCAGCCATTCTGCAGGAAACGAAAAAGAAGGAGTACATCTTCCTTGAGTCGGCAGCCTTCTACCGAAGACACTGATGCCAGGAGTCGATGCTAATCGAATTACTCGCGAGAGCGCAGGGTGTCTTCTTCAGAGCACTTTTTTTCGAGGAGCTTGTTGTTTCTTATAGCCACTTCGAATATTATTATTTGAGCATGTTTTCAGTGCAATGGTAATATTTTAGTGAGCATTGGCCACTGTTTTTCTCTTGCTCAAGTGAAGGCAGTGGTTTTAACTAACCAGTGTTCCCGCCTGTAGGATTTTGCAACAGTAACCCTACACTGTGCTTACTTCGTCCATGCAATGAAGTAAGAAATCAAACACCGCATACACTCTCGATAATTAATTCTTTCCAGAAGTCACCACCGAACTCAGCATGCGTTTACTCCCCAATTTTAAGAGCATCATCCTCCCGCGTTCCGCTCTGGATGGTCATCATTGATTTAAAACTGACCGGTGATAAACTTCATTTTCGCTGAGGCACTTCATGACGACGTCATGGTTGCGTGTGCTATCATTAGCCGGCCATTCTTAATAGATGAATTGTTAGCTAATATTCTCTTGCTTTTCATAAATACGTGTTTGTTTGTTTTTTGTGGGAGAGGAAGAATGTCGTAAGCTGCTGTTTACAGCGCAAAAATGCGTGCCATATATTCCCAAACCAATGTTCATTATTCTCGCAATTTCTTTTACGAGCACCACGTTACCGACAGCCGTTAAACAAAATGTGCACCACAGTCGTATCCTGCCAACACTCCCCTAAGGAGCCGAGGCTTGTAGGGCAAGGAAAAGAGGCTTGATATCAGGTTCAGGAAACGAAAGGGATCTATGCAAAAGATTTATAGAGGAAACGCTAGCAGAAAGCAAGATAAAAGCTTGAATTTGAGACCAAACTATACGTGCAAGATACCATGCCGAAATTGAAGAGGAGGCAGTTGAATTTATTTCCGTGGCGAATGGAGAGAATCGAGAACAGTTTTTTACTTAAAGCAACATAGCGGGAATCGCAACTTGAAAAATGGCAGAGAGTGACGCCGGGATCTTAGTTTGGATATAATCTTGGATAGAGCGGCTGCGACTGAAGCACGAGGGAGCTGATTGGAAGATTGAAGGAATCCTTTGTGCTTAAAAGGACGGAGCTTGTGATGTTGATTATGGTCGATGTACTGAATAGCGGGCGCACCATTTAAATCGCAGAATCCTCCCCAGCATGCAATGCATTCGCGACCGAGCAGGGTCACTTGCGTTTAGACTTTATAATGTCTAGAACAACAATGCTCTCGACAAGCGCTGCAGTTGGAGCGAAGAAAGTCTACTCAACGACGACGCGCAATTGCACACGCTATATGGGGCTCATTAAGACGAACGGAAGGAACACCTTAATCTCGCGCAAAAATTAGCACATACCATGCAATCAGCAGCCACGCAGCTCTCGTGATAGCCGCACGCAAGATAGTGGGCAGGAGAGTGATACAATCCACAGAACAACAGGGGGTCTAATTTAACACGACTTCCAGCATGTCACTTTTACAGGAAACAGGTGTTAGCCAAGTGCCGCCGCTGGAGCCTGGTAGCTACAAGTATAGAGATCTATGACTGACAACGGTCAAGAAACGAACGCATGCGCGGCAGCCGTCACATTGATGGGTGAAGTGTGTGACCAGGGAAGAAACTGAACGAGGACACCAGCCTTTAGCAATGTGTAATTTCAATTTCACGACTGTATTAATATAGTACAACTCTGAGAATGTTTCTCCGAAACATGGAAATTTCTAGATATTAAGCTCTTTTTTCTCTGAGGTTATATACACAAGCCATTCTCCTGAAAAGATCCCGTTCCCTCCTAGTGCACCTTCGGGCTGGTTCGCGCTCTCGCATTGCAGCTTTATCAGTGACACCGTGATGTAGGCTTACACTATTCTTTGTGCGCAGCACGACTGACGACGTCACTGTTTGCGGCTACGTCATACCTCGTGGCAGCATCGTGATCCCGTCGCTCTGGTTCATCTTTCAAGATCCATAGTTCTGGGGTGATCCGGAGGTCTTTCGGCCCGAACGCTTCCCCAGCGAGGACGGGACGCGAGCCAAGAAGCAGGAGAGGTTCATCTCATTCTCGTATGGTAATAACGACATGAGACAACCCTTGATTCGTTCTTTATGCCCTGGAACCAGTGCAGTCACGTAGTGCACGCAGGTATAGATTGTTGAAACATTGTAATTCATTCGTTCGTTCATTTATTAATTCATTCATATAAAGAAACAGAACATAAGTGCGCGCTATGTTCTAAAGTGTGTTTAACTTTCGACATGAGTCAAGCTTCTTGCTGGGAAAAAGCAAGAAATGCCGATGAAATCGATTGTTTAGCTACGCTCCACAGAATGCTTGCTAGTATGCCATCTTCGCGTGCCTCCCTGAGCGAGTGGTTGACCGCTATGCAGCAGCAGCGGCGCTGGAATAAGTTGAAGGGGATCGGTTGGGGCATCGCCGCTGCTCTGTCGCGTTGCTCCGACGCTTTGGCGCGTTTGTATCCATGTTTATCGTCACGGCTAAGCTTTAAACCACGCCTGCAATGAGCAGTTGTCACCCTCGTTAAGCACACTTCGTCAGCCGACCTTTCTTAGCCGGCAGAGAATTAATCTTGCCTGCTCAGGCATAGAAAACGCTGACTGCAGCTTATTGTCTGATCTGAACAAACAGAGGGCATAAGGTTATAAACTGGAAACATGAGTTTAGAACGACATGTGTCGACACATATAGTGAACGAGCCGCTTAAAGCAGAGCCAGTTGGTGCACGATATGGACCATGGAGGTGCCAACACAAACTCAATAAAGTGGGACGGTCAAGAGCTTACTAACAATTGAATACTTTTTCAGGGAAACACGTAACATGTAGGCGCAGCGTCGCGAGGTCAATCGTAGGTAGAAAAAGTTACTTGATGTAGAGCGCCATATGATCGATAAAAGACATGTATGAAGAGGTCACTTAAGTACAAAAAACGAATTCAGAAAAAGTAATGAAATAAGACACGTGGTGCATAGGGCCAGAGGAAAATGAAAGGTCTTGTGAAAAACAAATAAGCATCTGAAAAAAATTCTGGTTCCATAGCGCAAACCCTTCACAAAGAAACGGTGACGTTTACTTCATCAGGCATGCGTGGTTCGCGGCATCATACAGAAACTCGAAATTTAACAGTGGCTTTCTAAAAATGAGAGTACAAAAGAGAGTGCTTCAAAATGCTCTGTACAAAAGTGCATTGCGTTTTTTAGAAAGTTTAGACCACTGCAGCTGAGCCGATCGTTTCCATCACACCACCAGAAAAAGAATTTTCTAGAAGTCACTGACTCGGGAGCGACGCCGCGAAAACGTTCTGGTTATGCACCATCTGAGTCCTTCCCTCCCAATTATTATACTCCCCCCCCCCCCCCAGCTTGCGGGCACATCAAAATCCTTGGCAGAGGGGTGGTCCCGGGTTCGAACCCAGGAGCAGACCGATTTTTTTTTAACTGTTCTGTTTCTGAGAAAGCTGTATAGCTTCCTTTGTAGGTGTATGGCTGCGCTTGGGTGGATGTCGATGAGTAATTACTCCCTTATTAGAAATTTACACCACCTGGGGGCTTCCAACAAAACATTTGACCAGAGGTGTATTCTCGTGGAAACAGCAGCAGTTGTGGTGGCGCTGTTATGAAAATTACATCGGGCACTTAAGACTAATCACGTGCTTTGAATGCCAAAACATTGTTTTTTTATTTATATTTTCTTCTGATATTTTATTTCTTCTCGTCCTAATGACACACCTGCTAATTAGCATACAGTCGTAAGCCAACGCACATAAGGTTCACCTCTGCTCGTCATTAAGCAACGCGGGTTTTTGCTTTCTAAATTTTTCTGGCCGATGGGTTGTCTGCTCGCCTCGCATCCTAAAACTGCTGGGTTCGACTCCTGTGCAACATTCTGGCCGAGGCCCAGCAGACGGCCGTGGTAATTGCCATATATTTCTCACACACCTGATGTGTAGCCATCCGCGTTGAAGAACTCCAGGCATAAAAAATTGTTGCAACGAGTGGGAGTCGAATTGGGAACAAATTTACCAACTAACACGGTAAGTGGGATCTTGAATCTAATAGTGTTATTTGCTTCATTTTTCTAATTTTATTTTGGATATTCAACCGGTTTTCGCCATCAAACTGAAGTTTACAATCATTTCTGATTACGAAATCGGAAATCTTTGCAATTTGCAGCCCCAACTTGACCCCCTGACATTTCTTCGGCTGTAAGAACACAGATTGATATCTGCCGCGGGACAGTGCTAAAGAGGAGCAGAATAGTCTGTGTTTACAAATATACAAACTCACTGCATGCTCAATGAACATTCACAAATATCATAAAGTGAATGCAATTACTCACGCAGGTAGCCATCACAGTTTCAGGTGGTGTGCTCGAGTAGAAAGTGCTGAAGTGCCATTGTCGCCGCTAGAACGTTAGGCGATACTTTTGAAACTGTTTTTTCCTGTGGGACGTTTTGCACTGTTCTAAACGCGGGAAGCACTTCAAGCAAAAATAAAACAGAGACAAACGAAAGCGTATAGCAGGAATTGACCCAACAAGCCCAGCCGCGTGCAAGCAGCTGTTGAGCTGCCCCCCATTCTGACTAGCGCCAACTGCTACCAGCGCTGCCGCTTTGGGCCTTAAGTTTATCCCGCTTCGCGTGGGAGTCAGCGGAATCGCATTCTAGAAACCAGAGTTTGGTGAAAACCAGTCTGGTTGGGAACAACCCCGGCGGGAAAGTGTCAACTGCAAAGCACTCGTTAGCAGTGGAAAGACATTTCCGCCCCATTACGCTGTCCTTGTTCTACCAGGCAGACAAGGCGGCCGTGGGGCACCGAAACATCTTTTAGCTTTTAGAAAGTAGCCAGCGCTTGGTCCTTTTCCGTCTAGAAACACTGCTGCACTACAACTCTTTTGCGGCGCCACACTAAATCAGACATGCTAAACTGTGTACTCATAAGAGCTATTATCGCCGTCGGTGTTTTGAGCAGCGAAATCAACCAAGATCCCATGATAGAAAAATAGAAAAAACTAATCAGTTATCATTTTTGATGAATTGCTGCAGGCAGACGCAAGTGTCCGGTAGAATCCATGGAAAACATTGTGGTATTCCCCTACTTCACCACCATCCTGCAGCATTCCAGTATCGATCATTGGGCTGAGGAGAAGACCTCCGGCGAAGAGTCGGGTCTCACACATCGTCAAAAAAACAACAAAATGGTATTCCGGCCTCGAGAAGAGCGTGGATGAGACGACACATCAAGCCACTTGTGCCGAGGTCGCAGTTCCAAGATATTCTTTGAAAACAGGGGTTTGTTTTTCTTGATTTATATTACCCGTGGTGTTAGCACTTTCGTGCTTTCGGGTCATCAGCATGTTCTTATGGGGCAGGCAGCTGCACACTCCTCAAGTTTTTTACTTCGTAATGCTGCTCCTTTATTACGTTTGGCTTCAGTTTTTTCGAAGAATAGCGCTAACAGAAGGAAAGAAATTCGCTGTGTGAATAAAATCAAGCAGCCAGGGTTAGGGAAGTGAGGAGAGGGGCGGGGTTAAAGTGCACACAACGTAAGGCCCCTGCTGATGTGCCCAAAATAACTCCGTTACCAGATGCTGGTATGCAAATGGATGCAGACCCATAGAACGCACATTAATTGTAATTTTTCTTCTAATTATCGTTATTTGTAGAAATCTTTATGAACGAATTTGAGCGGCATTTGTATCTTAACTGCACAAGGAGGGCAACGGATTGTGGATAAGAATATAACGATTAACTAACAGGAAAGTAGCCGCAGCTGTGGCACAAGTAGATGCGAAAGCGCTACCATGATTTAACAGTGTCTGTATGGTGCTTTTTTATGCGTAAGGCCGCAAAAATGGCGAGATTAATGGGACGCAGGGCACATGCATCAGCGAAGTAAATAAAACGGCTGTGTAAACCAAATTCAACCATTGGCAGACAGCGTGTTAAAATGATGCTTTAATTTACTTATAAAACCCACTTAGTACCACTTACACACCTCTAGAGAAGGGGGGGGGGGGGCTGTAAGCATTAAGTCGTCGTCTAACATTTGCCATCTAAGCCAAGCATCTGTGTCAAGAACTTAAGGTATAGCCTTTGTCAAACGCATAAAGCCCGGGTGGTTTGCTTCTAATTAAGAGAGTACCCTTGCGCAGATGGAAGTCCGAAGCATTGAACGGGTCAAGAGGAGAGGGTCAGTTCCCTTCGAGAGGTTTGAAATGCTCGCGATGAAGAATGAGCCGCACTGCACGGATCAGTGTCACAACCCTTCAGCTGTATATTTTTGGCAAAAGGTGTTCCGCGTAAGCTTGTGTTTCAATTACAAGTGTCAACTACACTTACTAACATTGCATTAAATAAACTACGCACCTGCAATCCATCTCTTTATCAACAAATAACACAATAAGTTATAGCAACTTCAGCTTTATTCTTCTTGTAACGCGCTACGCTTTTTCTAAACGCTTATGACAGTTCTGCGGCGCATAGATATTGAATTGTTTTCCACTGTATATGAAAATGTTAAGAAACCATTCTTCGGCATGCATTATTCTTAATTTTTTCCTTGGTGTCTCACTGGTACATATTATGATGCCATATGTGGATGATTGGGGTGTCAAGTAGCTTCGGCTACAAGCTCAACAGAGTTTTCCTCTAGTGTCTATTTTGTAGAGAAAGTAATGCTTCAGTAATTATTTATTATAAAGAAAAATTCGCCAGAGACATTCACTTCGTCAACGCACTCACTCAGGGACACCGGAACTTCATTTCGAGGGGGGGAGAGGGGAAAGAATAAGAGCTTGTTTAGTTTTTTATTTATATTTATTACGTGTTTTTAAAATATTCATTCAATTTAATTATTTTTGTTTATATTTTTTATCAAAGGTGGTGTCCAAACTACGGCAGGTATTGCGTCACAGCCAAGCACTGTCACCTCAATTTGGACTTCCAGGTCGTTTTCGTGGTTTCGTTTATATTAGCATTGCTTGCGTACGCGCGGTTTTGAAATTCATTTCTCAATACTAACGCTAAAATCGCTGGACAACGACTTTTGCGCACTGCCTCAAGCTGCAACAACCTTACTGCAACGTGATGCAAGACGTTCCGAGTGCCGTCAAGTTGGTTTATCGTTTACGGGGGTTTAACGTCCCAAAGCGACTCAGGCTATGAGGGACGCCGTAGTGAAGGGCTCCGGAAATTTCGACCACCTGTAGTTCTTAGTGAGCGGCAAAACAGTACGCAGTCCGCTGGCAGACTGCCTGCGACGTGTTACACGGACAAATGAAGGCTTTGCTTCGAGCCTTTTGTTACTAGTAAATGTTTGAGAACATTGCGGAAGATAGGGAATTTGGTGGAGTAGGTTGTTTTCTTTCCTTGAAGAGCACTGAGTTTTCGTTGCTTGGAGTATGCCTGGAGCGGAATATACATTGATGGGTACATGCAGGTGTTAAAAACAAAAAAAAAATGACATGTAGATGGTACACAGAAGAGAAGCGCAGGTTCTTAAAAAGGTCTTAAAGAACACATACCAAAAACCGCAGCAAAGCGTCCATAGTCCATCCTTTTGGTGCACTCGTTCACACCGCGGACGGTCAACATGCAAAAGAAGCTGCGGTTCAGACTGACTCGGTCGTATCACGGAAAGACGCGACACCAAAAAAAGATTTGCTAAGCAGCGGAGAAAGTCACTCCTAGCGCCACGGTTCCAAAAAAACTGATCGATTGAACAAAAAAGCAGCATCCTCTACGTTGCTAAGATCTCAATCCGAGCAGCCGATGGCGCAAGACGGGAGCTCTGATGTTTGAGACGAAAAAGGGCCTCACAGGCCTCCGCGAGCGTTCTAATGGACAGAAAAGAAGTACGAGGGAGCAAAAAATTCGAAAATACTGAGAGCTTGTGCGCTCGAAGAGAGTCCCTCAGAAGCCTGCGGTCGAAACCAGAGCTGATGCAGAAGACTGCCCGCGTTCATCCATGTCCGAAGCCGCCGTCGCATAGGAAGCCTTGTCGCCTGAGACATCCCCAGAGTACTGTCGCAAGGCAAGCGTCGCAACTTCACAGTGAGTTGCACTCTTTTAAGCAACGTATATATTTGCATTGTTCCTGAGCAGCTGCTCAGCACAGAGCAAAGTAGCACCGGTTGCATCGACGCATGAGGAGCGCGCTCCAAAACCGCCACTATTTTTGTTTTCACGTTCGTTATGGTGTCTGATCCATCCTCTGTTGGGCATAGCTTGATGATATCCCTTTCCTTGCGCTCGTGTAACGCATGAAGAATATCGCATTTTAAAAATCTGGTGGCCGTAGATTTTGAAATACGACATTTAAAGTATGTCCAAATTATCCATTTCAGACTCAAGGACTTCCTTGGACTTCTCAATCTGGAGCCTCAGCGGTTTGGCACAGGCAAAAAAAGCCCAATTCAAACCTTGAGCACAATACATGGGCCCAAAAGCGAACGTTCAAGCGTGAGAGTTCTCGTAAAAAGTACATATATTGATAAAATGAGTTTTCTCGGAAGTCCAACTTATAAAGCTCAAACAATACAAGCATCTGCAAAACACGAAGACGGTAGTCAGGACCTCTGCTGTTAAACCGACAGATATGTTCTGCCTGTGGACGTCCTTTATCGCATAATTGGAGGTATAACAAGATATAATTTGGCGCTGATGCACTAGCATTATTCACCAAGGAGTGGCGTCTGAGATAAAAGCGCAGATACGCGCGTCCGGGGAAGCCTGTCTAACAGTACAAGGTTAACGGCTCTAAATGACCATTCCTATGCGCGTGCTGCATATAAACTTTCCCTCTGGAAAAGAATTTTAAGCAGGTGAAGTTTTTATCCATGGCAAGACGGTAGGACGGGCCCCATGCGCTTAAGAGGGCTAATGGAGATACTGTAACCCAAGTACTGGAAACTTGGACGTATTTACTGCGTATTCATAAAGTGGATATCATGCTTGTCAACTGCACCTATTCACCAAAACGGTTGCGGTATCCTATGTAATGCGTCTGGAAAAAAGTTTGCCCGGTATAGACAGCTTCGACCACGGCAAGTTCTGAATGTAGCAGAGGCGCTTCCACGCATCTTTTCCTGTGTCTGTGTACATCTGTAGCTGTACCGAAAACCGAGACTCTTAATCATGGTGCAGCGGCCCTGCGCAGCGCCTGCCGACGTAGAAAGTGGCCACTTATAAAGATGCACCAGGGCAGACCTGTGAAACAGACTGTAAATAGAAAACCGGATGCTACCATTCCACTCAAGACGTAAAGCCAACAGTGGGTCACTCACATGCATACTCAAAGGATCTCAGCCCTTTCAAGGTGATGGTCGCAGGACCATTTTAATCAACGCTCATAAAAGATCTCCTTAGAAAGCCGTTATGTGCACCGGCTTTGGAGAGCCCCCTTTGGCCGCAGATTACCGTCTCGCTGCGGCGAAGTGGATGATACTGGATCGACAACGACGCTATAGTATACGCTTGAATAAAATTCGTCGCCGACACAAGAGCGAGCTTGCGAACTACGGCAGTGCTGACTGACAAGGCGGAAGCCTGGTCACCCGCTCCGTCACCACTTGTGCAATAGTTCGGACTTGGCATCAATGCGGCAGCCAATGAGTTGGCACGCGGAAAAATTTGCCAGTGTCCTCAAAATATCATCCTTCTTCATAAAGGGGAAATGTCATTGCGAAGAGCTGTTAGTGATGGTCTCTTCCCCGTGCTCATGTCGTGCCTGTCATCTCTTTTTTTTTTGTCTAGAAGAACAAAAACGAAAAATGTTAGACCTCACGCTGACTTTGCACACGAAAATTTCTCATGTGTACTAGGCTGAAGCACTGGTTTGTGTCTGGTTAGTGCATGTTCCCTTATAAGTGTGTTAGATGCGTGTGTTGTTGTTCGTATATGGTATGGGAGTGGCCTGCTTTTATCGTGCATTCTAACCTGCTCCGTGTAGCGCTTTTTATTCCTCCTGCCATCTACTAGATTCTCCTTCCTATCCTCTTCCAAACACTGATTAGGTGCCCGGCAGAACTGCTGCGCTTAGAGTGACAGGAAGTTTCCATATTTGCTAGTTCTCTGCGTAGTTGCACGGAACGCCTATCTGCTGATATTGCCACTGGATCCTGTCCATTGTTTTCCCCATTAGGCTATATCTGTAGCGATGCTTGTTATTTTTAGGGAGCAAGTTTGTCTTATTTACCAGTGAGTTGCAATTACCAACGTGTACACTCATGGACAAGGTAACCCGAAAGGACGAAACTAAAAACAAGAACAGCCCAGCAGGCACCGTGAACTTTGGGGAACATAAACCAAGAAAGACATGAACACTGGCTGTAGGCTGTTTCCTGGGTCTCCTTTCCAGTAGAATGACTTCGTGGTGACAACGGTCGCGACGGCTCATTTGCGCAATGATGTACCAGGCGACAGATATAAAAACAATATTTTTTCGACAGTAGTAAGTGTTCAAGAGAGGAGCATAGGAATGATACAACGAAATCCAGGTAAGGCACGGCCCTCGTCATGACTCCAGCTTCATGCCAGGGTTCCTCACGTGCTCTCGTAGTTGAACGCCGCATCGACTGCTTTGTGAGGTCGCCCGGTCGGGGTATGTTGTCGCCTGCCTCAGTCCTCTCCTGTTTTGTGGTTTTGCTCCTCACGATGTTCTGCCAACTGGCCTAGAACCAAGTCGTTCTGAATCGAGAGTTTTGCTCTGACACCTGTCAAGAGACCGATCACTGAAATCAAAGCAGCTATTTTTTTGGTTCAGCGAAACGCCCTGTGAAGCAGCACAGGTAATCGGCCCAAAATTCTGAATGGATCGTTTCACTCGGTTTCTTTGTGAGACCGGCTTTCGCCAATATGTTTACAATATTGGGCGAATTACGAGTGCTGCTTGGGATATGTTATTTCCGAGATTTTTTCGACATGTACATGCGCCCGTTTTTATGTATTTCGTCTACTAGCCAGTAATTAGACATTTTTAGGATAGAGTAGCGGGCAATTCAGGTTCCACATGCAAAGCTATTAAAGCACGGTGTACTACGCCTCGTCGATGCAAGTTTTATTGGACAAAAGTTGCCACTCCATCCAAAGAAATTCAATAAACTCTGGTCCAATCTCGTGACAGAAACCTAAAGCACAACCACACGATGAGAATGGAGCGCTTCTGTTCAACGAAGGGCACAATTGGGGAATGTGAACTACAATAAAATACGACGTACGACGTTGAGGGAATAAAGTACGACGTTGAGGGAAAAAACTTTTCACTTTAAACAAGTGAGCTACATTTTGATGCGATACAGCTATGTGTTGGGATATATCGATAATGACAAGGTTACCCCGAAAAATGGCATTTCAGTTAGCTTCATGCCATTTTCAACGACAAGTCAAAATTATACATAATCATTTCTGGGACATTAGAGTGGTAAAGCCTTACAACATGAGGCAAGATCACGTCATTTATAACATATTTTCATGACACATATTGGTCACTGGTCGGTCTCTTTAACTGCCATGTTTCCTGTTTCCGCGGCGCGTAATCGACGTAACACAAAGGCGGGATGCATCACGCCGACTGGCTAGAATATAGTGGCGCACCGTCGATTTAAGAAAATGCAATGGCGTAACGTATAACGGTCAGATTACTTACGTCAAGATGGACGGCATGACAACGCGACCCACTGAGTAGCCAAATGCAAATTACTCGTTCGCCTGCAGAATCAAAAGCAGAAAACGGCATACCTAAACAGTGTTCCGAAAAGCTTCGACTAGATCAGTGGTTCTCAAAATAGCAACTGTCGCTGAAATTCGCCTTTGGACGTGGTTGAGATTCATGCCGAATTTTAATCGTCTTTCCATTCTTTAAGGATAGCCGGTGTATCGTGATTGCCATCACCATCAGCTTAAGTGCGTCCACTGCAGGACAATGGCCTTCATATATCCTCCTAATTAATTCTTTCAGGCGTCAGCAGCGGCACCTGATCTCGGCAAACATCTCAACCTAATGCCCAATCTTGACTTTCTGCCACTTCCTCTAAACTGGCCACCACTTGGAATACAGTCCGTTACCTTTAACGACGACAGGTCACCTTCCCTGCGCATTACATGCACTGCTCATTAGCATTTTTCTTTCCTGATTTCCCCACGAGAATATTATAATTCGTGCTCCTTCTCCACCCAACTGTGCATTCATCCTCTCTCTTTTAATGATAAACGCCCCATTTTCTCTTCCACAGCTCAACCATTATCGTTACACCACATTTCTGCCCCGTGGTGATAGCGTTAAGACACAGCTGTTATATTCTTTCCTCTTAAGGGTACTTGTAAACTGTGTTGATCATCGGAGAGCACGTGTCAAATTCACTCCACGCCATTGTTATCCCCCAGCCATTCTACTTTCGTAATCGAGATCTCCGTGTTCATTACCTGCCTTAAATAGATGTATCACTTTACCATTTCCAACGCCTTGCTTCCTATCGCGAACTGCTGTTCCTTTCCGAGGCTCCTTAAGTAAGTTGGTTAAGTTTCATGCACATCCATTTTCAGGCCCACAATTATGGTGTACCTTACATTCGTAATTTATATTTTCATATTTCACGTTGAGATTACTAGTGTCTCACCCATCACCTTGTTGAAGTGAAGAGCATCTTTGATATCGTTTCTTTTAGCTGATTCTCTACCTATCCAAGTATCTGCTTCGCTGTCGAGCCGTTTTTGTTCTCTTCATGTCTTGCTTTTATTACGGTTTTGAATTCCCGCTTCCAGCAAACAATATTTGTCTATTCGTAGAACCCGCTCCTCCAGGACCCCGAAAAGAAATAGCAGCATTAGTCAAAGAACTAACTCCAGGCCAGGACACCTGTTACGGCACTCACAATAATAAAAAAAATAATTCCCGCTGCTCTACTTTTCTTGTTTCAAGTTTAGTTTTCTGTTTTGGAAGCATGAATTCAAAACGCATTCAAAACAAAGATGGAGCATCCACAGCATTGGAATAGCTCTCGAGCAAATGCAGGAAATGTCTCATCAAAGCTCTCGAGCAAAGTAGGAGTGAAATAACCCTACACCCATTTCTATACCTGACAACGGACCCCAAAGACAGGATTATAGATGCAGCATCTGGCGGGCAGATGTCTTAAACGTGGTTTAGTTTTTTGCAGTCCACATTTTTTCTCGATTATCGTAAGTAATACGCGCACACGCACATAGTGGTCAACATTTACGATCCCAAGTAGAATTTGGGAGTATGCTTTGCAGCTGGCTTTGCCGTCGTTTGGTACGGTTTTTGATGTTTAGCGTCCCATAGTAACTTAGACTATAGGGGCCGCCGTATTGGAGGGCTCCGGAAATTTTCGACCACCTGTGGTTCTATCGCACATCGCACAGCAAACGGGGATCTAGAATTTCGCATCCATTGAAATGAGACTGCCGCGACCGGGATCGAATTGGCGTTTTTCGGGTGAGCAGTCGAGCACAATAACCACTCTGTCACCGCAGCGGCTTTTCTTTCCAGTGGAGATTTGGGGACTAGGTACTTCGATTATTAGAACACCGAACACCCTCTCGCAGCAGGTGTTGAAAGCAAAAGAGGAATGTGAATCGCTCCTCTCGCAGATATCCCAAAGGGCTTGTGCTGTCCTAAAAGAAGCATATTGACCGAGAATAGACCGTTGCTCACGTGTAAGTATAGTGCGTGCTGTGCCAGTGTCTGACAGCACTTCTGGGTAGGTATACGGCCTCACTGGCTAAAGCTGTCGACTATAGATATGCCCACTTTTGTCTCTGGGTTTCGCTACACGTAGCCTCCCCTCTCCATAAAAGTAAAAATATGTCCTCAATGCTGTTTTTCAATCTGGCATGGACGAGGAATACGAATTCTGGTGCGGTATGTGGAGTTCAACGACAAAAAAAAGAGCACATGAACTATAAAAACGCCGCAGAAGA
This sequence comes from Amblyomma americanum, assembly GCF_052857255.1. Taxonomy (NCBI): domain Eukaryota; kingdom Metazoa; phylum Arthropoda; class Arachnida; order Ixodida; family Ixodidae; genus Amblyomma; species Amblyomma americanum. The sequence goes on along the minus strand of NC_135506.1, from coordinate 100,178,935 downwards.
GGGTTGCGGATTGTCATCTCCCACTTCGATGGGTTCCATAACGTTCACTTGCGTCGCTAGCACACAAGTGTTTTTTTTTTTAATTCATGTTCATTTAAATGCTGCCGCCTATGCCGTCATCCCGTGCCGCGTTCTTTGGTTCAGCAGCCGAGGGCATACTCCCTAAATCACTGTGGCGTGGACAAAATACAAAACAAATTTTAACCCTTTAAGGGCCAGATAACGATTTCAACAAATATATAATCGCTGTAGCACGCGTTCACTCAACGTGAAGAACAGAGCAGCTGAAAAATAAAGCAGCATCCGCTACGGCACTGAATCTCTTTATTATCGTCTAGTATTTAAAATAGGCAGGGAGTAGTTCTGGGAGTCTGGCATTTGCTACGCACCAGTCCCCAAGTCATGATTTCTTGGTCATCACTTTCAGTTGTGAGGCAGCTGTAGAAAATTGTAAGATAATGTTAAGGACATACTGATGGGGATGAGAGAAGCCTGCAGTGGGCTTAGCCAGGATGATGATGCTGATGGAAATGTATTAACTTTCCGATGTGCAGCAAAATTTCGCTTTCAAATTTTCTTCTGTTCTCGCACCGAGTAATTTAGGCTTCAATAGGAGAACAATCGGGTGCGTACTTAACAATGAAAATGTCAGTACAAAAAGCGTCCTGAGGGGTGATTTGCGGATATATTAATAGCTGTGCTGTAATCTTATATTATGCGAAAAAATAGCATTCTTAAACAACGTCCCGTTGAAGAAATGCGCATGTTCGGAAACTTTTTGGTATAGTATAGAAGTATTCACACGAGGATACATATTTTCCTAGTGTGGTACTGTGCGTCCTTTTCAAGACGTTGCTGTTGTCTACAACTTTTTCATGTACACTGCAGCCGAGAATCAACAACCTTCTCGTTTCGTCGTCAGCCTCATGTTGCAAGCTCGAAATTACCCCTGTGCTCCAAAGTAGTTTGTTAGAAGGCATTCAATAAACACATATTTATTATCAGCGCCTGTGTAAACAAACAACGTAAGAGGGTTTTCGTGTATTACAAAAACAACCTATAAAATATGCATCATTTTAAGACAATATTTTTCTTTCCAAGAAAAATAATAATATTTTTGTTGTGAGTTTGTTATTGTACTCCTGGCTAGTAAAACTCAGCATTGTCAGAAGCTGCGGCTGCTCACCTTCAAATGCAGTGCGCACTTTGCCTCCGTCCCTTGTCCTTGGTTCCTTATTTTCATCCCCGAGACTGCCGTAATAGGCAGGCCGGTGGGCAGCCGTGCGGAAAGAAACTCAATTACGTGAGGGCCGCGGGCAACGAGATCGGTCGCGGAGAAAAAAAACGAGCACTTAGCATGAGCACCGGGAGCATTCGGAAGCGAAGCTGCCCAATAATGCTAGGGGCGTTCTCTCCGGCGTCCCCACGACGTCGACGTGTCCCACCGTTCCGGAAATTAATGCGCCTAGAGCGTGCGCCCCATTACTTCCGTGCAGCAAAGCGGAATATGGCCCCTTTTGCAAGGAAGAAGACGCACTGAGACGCCTCGAAATGCGTTCGCAAAGGTCGGCGTCGCCGACTTACCACGAATACGAACGCTTTTAAAGGATCCAGTTCCAACTTCTTCATGACCGTTTAAATCTTCTGCTGGTGCCTTCTTTGGCAGTTGTCATTGTCTCTTTTATTTTGGCGCTATTAAAGGGTTTTGAAGCGAAAAGCTTCACTGTGCTAGGGGAAACACTTGTCGCGTAGGCCAGAGAATGATCTTGAAGGATTTTCAACAAAACCACGTTAGCCGCGTATGACCATATGTGGTACAGTCATGGTGTCGAACCCTTCGCCCCTAACCTTGACCCATCACATTTAGTTGACATTTGACCTCTGACCATCGGTTTGCCTCTGACCTCTGACGTTGAGTTGACCTCTCACCTTTGAGCTTGGACTTTGAGATTGGTGACCTTTGACCTTAATATCCGATGCGGTGATGTGAAGTCACCTGATGACATCAGATGGGGGTGTCATAAGACCATGTGACACAACATCATCGCCACGTGGTCGTGTGGGTATATATAGAACGGCTGTCGCAAGCGTGTAGCGGAGCTGCCATGGACGAGCCTCAGAAGCTTGGCAAGCGTCCTTGCTTTTCGCTGGACTGCACGGTTAACCAAGTTAAGCCACTGCCAATTTTTGGACGCATTTTTGGACGGTGCATTACAGCCGGTATTTTCCTAACTGGTTTTTTTCATTCACATTTAAAAACAAAACAGTAAGTCCAGCTACACGTAAACACAAAAAATAAATTTTAGGTGGGGAACCTCCACCTAAATGTATCAGGCGCACTGTTAAAGGGTACCGCGTTATGTGGGACGACCGCATGTGGTAATATCACCTAAACCGATATCCTAATACAGAGGCACTTTTATATTTCGCCTCTGTCCATCAAAACGTGGCACCTGTGATGATGTGGGCCGCCGGCCCACTCGTACTCAGCCGAACAGCGCCATAGACGCTGTGGGGAGTGTGGCGGCTGCTTCGTCCGTAGAAAAACAAGTGCTTCTCAGTTTCTACTAGTCTCTCCGCAGCACGGAAAGTAGCGGTGGAAAGAAGTCATCCTTTTATTGTGGCCAGTCGCTGCTGTAGCAGCCAGTGAATAGTGACTCACTCATGTGGATGATATCTTTGCCGTTCCTCTGCCGCTATACCACCTTCTGGGATTGTGGATCGTGGCTGCGCCCTCTCGTTACCCAAGCGCACCAGCGCCTCTTTTCTGAAGATGATATTGCGTCATCATGTGGTGTATGCACCACTTCTAGAGCTATCCTGGCTCAACTGCATTCATCGCGCGTGTCATATTAAGGCGAAAGCCTTTAATGGCTCATGCTAGCGGCCATGACCTTGTCCTGTGTCAGGTCGTGTCCGGTCGCAAGTCCAGTCACAACGATGACGTCATCGGCGGTGTAGTGTGTCGTAACCACAAATAGTAATGACTCAACCATCTAGTCATTAGTCATCAATTAAGGCGAAAGCCTTTAATGGCACATCGTTGTCCATCCATAAGTCCTTCCTTGGAATCGGTCACACAATAGCTTTCAATCAAAGGACGGCAACTCGATAAGAAAAAATCCTTGTGCACGTCGAGATTCGAACCACCATCCTTCTGTTCTCAAGCCCAGCGTGCTAACGACTACGCTACTTCCTGCCAACGCATATACAGTTCTCCTTGTCTAGCGTAAGGACGCTGGAGAGTGTTTGCGGAAAGGCGTCAAATCAGACGGATGCCTCCCAAACGCTCTCCAGTGTGTCCAACATTTCAGATTCACCAACAATTATGTACGTAACATCTTAACCCCCCATCAGTGACACAAGCAGCAACACCGCGCTAAAGGCTTTCGCCTCACTGCACTTAATTGAGCAAATTGCCCCCTGAACTTTTTTCTTCTTTGACTTGACAGTGGTACCAGTGAACACGCCTATCCTCGGACTAAAGGGCCGTTGTAAGTTGCAAGCGCAAGCTCCCGCAGATGTAGAGTATGTAAGCAATAGAACATGTCAGCAGGACAACGATAGAAAGAAGGTAATGTTATGTTGTGGTGAGGACACAAGCGATTTGAAAATTTATGAACACATATCCTGAAATATGGCATATGCACATGGGACGCATTCTGGGGAAGCAAAGGAGCAAATGAAACTCCTGTAGAGTTTTCCTAGCCTCAGGTTATGCGTCTGATGCGGCTTCGACGCTCAGAGACCTCCAAGCAAAATGCTCCAATGAAGCCGTCACCACTTTCCTTTCCCGCGAAATCTTGAGCATAACCGAGATTAGTTGTGCAGGAGACATAGTTCAGAGAATCCGTACGCCCAATTAAATAGTGGTACCGCTACGTAGAAGCACGCCTCCCAGAGGAAGCGCGTGCGTAAAGAAGGCGTCGCCGATCACCTTCATACTTCTGCTCAATTTTGTCCCTTTTTGTTGTCATCTGGGGCACGCTTGTAAAACATTGCTTTTGGACTGTTTTCATTTCGCCCATTCATACCCGTTTGACACCTTTTTTTAACGAAGCTGCATGACAAGCTGCGAATGTGCTTCGCATTCCATCTGCGCAAGAGCAATCCTATTGCTAACGTAATGAATAAAACTCCCTCTTGAAAAGCTTTCGTGACCCATGGTATCGGCCGACGAGTAAGAAACACCAGCAGCAGACAGCATCCTTTACTTCGGGCTTAAAGACCACACTGAAATATACAAGAAACCCAATGCAGCCGCACCGCAGTTGAATGAAAGTAAAGCTTTAGTAAGAATATTAAGTTGGGCGAGTTGCTTTGACATGCTAACGGTGATGAACTGCTTGAAGGCCAGGGACAAGAGAGACCCAACAGGACAGACGCTGTCCTGTTGTGCGAAGACTGCAAGACACGCGTATTGTTTTCAAGCAGCGCTATAAGGTGTCTCGTGCAATTGTGGAAGCCTTTCACATCGCCAACTTAGATGACGAATGGGTGAGTAACCCTTCTATTTTGTTGCATGAGAAGGATATTAGGTATCTCTGCCGAGATATCACATGAGTCGTCATTCCCATGTGTGGGTATGTGTTTTCGGGTGTGTATGTGAGTGTATGACGCCTAGGTATGCTGGTAAAGCCATTATTTTTGTTTCTTCGATCCCTTTTCACCTAATAAACTTTCAGTTACAGCGCCTGTCCCGTAGTGTCTCCCTTCTCCCGGTACTTAGCGCTGTTGACCGCCGTTAGAAAGTACAGTCCTCACACTACCGGAACAGCACAATGGCGTCGGCGCTCCTGCACACAACGTCCGTGGGACTGCCGCGCAGATTGCAACAACCCTCTGCTAGGTCCGCTGCCCCGGTACAAATGACATTGCTGGAGACGCTGCTAGATCGCCGCAAGAGCGCTACAAGGAACAAGGCTTACTCGCGGGCTCTGATTGTTAAGAATAGTTGAATATGAAGGCACTCAGATTATGGGGTGAAGCACAGATGCTCTCTGCTCCAACAAACCGCGCTATGAGCCTAGAACTTGAGCGCTACACAAATAACCAATTAACTGGACCACCGGTGCCGAAGCCATTCCACGCCGGGCCGCAGCTGTTACATTGCCGGTGGCACACAGTGACGGAGCCCGGAAGGACCCTGATACGTAGAACACTATTCATGAACATATTTCCGGCGGTTGGTCTGCGCCGCTGGAACAACCCGATGCCCGAGAAGCTCTCACGGACCGGTCTGTCATGGTTTGTTCCCGACGCGCTGCTCACTGGGCCGTTATTGTGGCGCCTGCCAGATCACGCGCATGCTCGTCGCGCTGTCGTCGAAGAACTTGCCGCTCGCACAGTAATAACAGGGCATGAGTGCGTGTCCCTCGCAGCCTTATTTACCGAGCCATATTGCGCACGTGGGCGCCGTAGGACGCTGCACCTAACTTTGTTCCTACGAATAACGATGACGTCCGTAAGTGTGCTTCACTGCGCTGGACAAAAGGAGAAAGCAACGAGAAGACCACCCCTCTCTCTGCACTTTTCATGTCTGGCGGAATAATCTCAATCGGTGAATAGTTTTGAAGGCGTAAGTTCTTACGTTTTTCTAGTGGCCTCAGACCAAGGTTTACGCGGACAGGTGCCCTCCCTGTCCATGCTAACGTTTTTGCGGAGACTGTGTCGCGCCTCAGTATTAGCGAAAGGCCACAATTTCTCGATTCCAAGATACTCCTAACCAAGACTCTCGAATATAACGAGGTACAAAAGTATCAACCTGCTCGAAAAAGTATAATGGCTTGCTGCGTAAGTGAAACACATCAGTAGCTACGTGTTCCAGAACCCTGATTGTGTGCTGGGTTTGTATTTGCTGTACAAACTTCCCTATTGTTGCTGCCGACTATACTCAATTGAGATGCCTTCAAAGGGCGGCTGACCAGTGAACAGTGATTAATTTGCCAAATCCGTATTTTATCATTCCATCGCCCTCTTATGTCCGTGTTCGCATAAGCAAGCCGGGATTCTTTACGCTTGGCGTAAGTACTGCCCAGAATGTGTCAGGATAGGCATTTCAGAATTTTCTTGTTTCTCTTGCTTCAAGAACACGGCCGGCGAAAATATTAGCCTACATTTGTGGTCGAGTACGTTATCAACACATGCTTGCCAGGATTTTTAAACTTTCCCATGATCTGCTCAAAAGTGAAACGAAAGAAGAAAATAAATGTTGCAAGAAGAGCTTAAGAACTGGCGGGCACAAACGCCAAACGCTGCGAGCCATTTCTGTGGAAATGCATTCCCGCCATTTGCGCAGAAAGGCTACGTTGATGCTGCTAGCCTGATCTGCAATGGGACGCAAAGAAGCCCATGTATTGCATCTAAACTACCGGCTGTTCTTTGCCTTTCATTTGGTTTTACATTCTTGCTTTTAGCTGAACTCGATAGTATGGTAACATCGTTCTTCCTAAGCGCTCATGTATGCAGCGTTATCTGCACTTGAGCATGAATAATATGCTCTCAAAAAAAAAGGGGGGGGGGGGTACGTTATCAACGTAGTTAAAGCAAGTAAACGTGCGAAATCATATGTTTAGCTTGGTTTGCTGATCGTTTTTCTTTGCTGGGTAACTGGTACATGTGTTGACAATATTAGTTCGATAATAGATTTAGTTGGTGAAGACGACAATGTGAAATGCAAAGCTCGATAGTATGTTGCAGTTTAAGACGAGGCGAGATTGGCTGCCGCGATAGCATAGTGCTCTCGTGCTGTGGCCAGCGAAGCTGATCGGTTCGCACCGCCAAGGGTTCAAAGCTCTGTCGCGACAGTAATTATTTTATTCATTTATGTATGGTATCACCAAGGTCTTCCTCGACGTGAATCTTCCACAAACTCTGTGAGGTGATTAGACCTCGTGGAATATTGATTTTGCACTAAAACATTGAATAATTATTACCCAGATAACTGTCAGAGCCAATTGTTAACTAGATGAGCTCTGCTTTACGCACACGAAAATAATGTGGTGAGGTGTGGAACAAAGCAGGTCCACTAAAACCCAGCCGTCGAAACCAGCCTTATACATCTTCATAACAACTCATCGTGAAACCAGGAAAAGAAACAAACTTTTGCCTTTACCCACGCATTGCACTCTGTTCAGTGGTTGTTTCTACGCCGTCGTTGCAATCTTTTGCCATATTTTGGCCAGGGTCGAATCTTGACATGATCAGTATTTTGCAGCACTATGCAATTGATGGCTGGAATTGAACTTGAAATCGGAATTGGGACAACTTCAGTGTAGCTTTCTCTTTTCCCGTAACAAATATCAAGCGCTATTACACATCAGAATGAAATTATGGCGTGCCCCTAACAGTCAAATCTCCACAGACACTCATCCCATTGCTGTTTTAAAGACCCGTTATACTGCCGAGCGGAGACACTGTCATCACTCGGAGGGAAGAAAATGATTGAAATCGTCACTCTTGTTTGCTCACGCGAGAAAAGAAAGGAGTGTGGGGAACACAAGATCCCATTTCGTTATTGGAACAGGAGAAGAAATCATGCAGCATGTAGGTTTTAGTTACTTGTTTTACAGACATAGCTATGTGTCCTACTTTCCCTGTTGTAAGCAGCAACTCCATCGCCTGGTATCTGCTCTTGCGTTCATCGGTTTGGTCATGAAGCTGTAATCTAGATTCCTCCCATCCTTTAGGATGCACTAGGCCAATAACACACCGCTTTAAAGAAAGTTGAATATATGGCCATGTGGTGCAAAAGCTATTGCGAGAAGATGTTATGGTTGTGGATGTTGCCGAGCTTTCAGTGTGAAAATGCGACCCGTGGGGCCTTTTTTCGTGCGTATTCACGAATTCACCGCGTTTTCTGCGTAGTGTAAAAATTGCAGTCATCAGAACAGACACAGCACTGCGTCCGTTTGAGTGTCTTTGGCTGACATATATCTCGACTATGGTAATTACAAGCGCACTGAGAAAAGTCTATAGTATATTGCTATGTGTTCTTCGCCTGGAGGTATGACAGAAGCTCAAGGTGACCCTAAGTTTCGCACACTGAAAACCGCTCAACTGAAAAAATTTCTTGAAAAAATTCGGTGCACTTAAAAATTAGACCACGAAAAACCACAAAGCTCAATGGAAGCTAGGATTTCTCCAAGAGCACGAGAAGTCTTTCCGCCAGCCTATCAAATTCGTGGTCATGTAGCAGTTCAGAGCAATCTGAGGGCCCATATAAACGGCTAAACGCGGTGTTGGTGGCTTAAACCATTTAGTCGTAAACTCCGACCTTGTATTTCTACCGCTGCGGAGCATTTCTCGCCTAGTAGTATTTACTTGCTGGATTATTTATATCTTAATTAGAAAGACGAGGCAGGGATATGTCTTCATCAAGTCACGTGCCATAGAATTCACCTACCTCACTCCAGGTTTCAACCAGCACCAAGATATCAGTCAGAATGCCCATGGATCGAGCGTGCAGAATTTGGCTGTAACCACGGTCCCTCAATCTAAATGTATTGTGATGCACCTTAAAGCAATTTGCTACCAACAGTTGGAACAGTTGGATATTCAGGTCCCCTATTTATTGAGAGGTAATTCAACTAAAAGCATTCGAGATTAACCAAAGCAATTTTTCTAGAAGTCAATCGGAATGAACGATAATTTTGGTGAAATATTATTAGCGCTTAAGAACGATTCTTCTATCAAACAAAACAAACTGCTTTTCGAGAACAAGCTCTCTGCCCTTTGAGAAGCATAGCGTATTTATCACAATAACTAATCATAAGTTTAACCCGGAATCGAGAAAAAACCTTCCGTACAATTAAAAAAATACAAGACGGTTACTAGTGCGTAACGCGAATGTTTGAGCATTATAGGTGTGGTCTGACAACAAAGAATATTTCAGACATGACCTGTTTTTAATCTCGCAAAGGCTGACAACTGGTAGTGGATCCGGACTAGCTTGGGAGTGTAGGTATTGTTTTTAGTGTGTTTCTGTGGGTTTCGAAAAAACCAGCTATCGGAGCCCAGGCAGACGCCCTAGCCACTATGCCGCCCGTCGCCACCCACCCTCTCTCCTTTTTCCCTTTGCCAATATCTATCCCCCTAGCCTTCCCTAAGTGTAGAAGAAGGTGATTTTTCTCTTTACTTGACCAGCTCCCATCGCGCTTGGGGGCAGCTGGAGCTGACGATGTCAACGCTCATGACGACGCCTCAAAACTGACGTATACAAGATAAGGGCTAACGCCTAAAAGAAGCACATGTAAAAATGCCAAATACCCCCCCCCCCCCGGCCTTCATTACAAAAATATAAACAGTATCTCAAAGCTCATTGCTATGATAATACCGCTACAGATGACGCAGTTTTGCCCCGACTTCAACTGATATTAAAAGAAGACACAAAATAACTTACCGTGCCATACTCCACCTAAATTTCAAAACCTCCGCACCGTAAATACAACCACATGTCCTACAAAATGATGACATGCTCGACTGTGAAATTTTATGTTCTTCTTTGTTTATGCGGCATTTCATCACTGTTCAAAGAGAACAATCTTTCTAATGCGCCCAGTGTTCCTAAATAAGGCTACTCGCACACAGAGCAATTAAGCATTAGTGCCGAGGGTATTGCCTATCTTATTAAAAATGTGAAGTTATCTTCATCTGCCGGAATAGATCACAAATTCAAAGATTTTAAAAAAGCACCGTTTATATCTTCAGTGACATTTCCTTTCATCTTTTTCAGCAATTCTTATCATAAGGGCTATATTGTCTATGGAATCCATCGATATTCCTCTCTTTAAAACAGCTAGTAAAACAAGCTACATAATTATCGACCTGTACTTTTATCATGCATATGCTGGAAATCACTTGATCATATTACTTGAATACTTCTCACATTAACACTTGTTGCAGGGCTAGTTGGTGCATAGTTCTATGTACAAATGTTAGCGCAAAAATAAGAGACAATCACAAGAAAGGTGGACAAGACAACGCGCTTTCACATTCACGGCCATCTAAATACAATAAGGTTTTCTTTTCTAATCAGAATAATATCAGGAATAGATACTCACATGATACCTAGTGATTTAAGTTCACGTTTCGCTGGAATTTTGACATGGTTGATAACATCCAAGCTGATTTATTCTTCCTCGGTTTTTCTAAAGCCATTCACACAGTTGTGCACATTACGGCACTTAATAATTTACCGACCCTTTCAGTAGATACTATCGCGTTATCTTGGCTTCGAGACTTTCATTTCGTAAAGCTTTCAGAGTTGATAACATTAGACCCTTCCTCTTCATAATTTATGCTACTCTCTTTACCAGTTATATTTCATCTAGTTCAAGACTTTATTGGTTGTATATGGCAAGAGAAGCACTGATATTAGCGATCTGGCTTTTCCAAGTGATCTAAAAACACTACTTGATTAATGCAATGGCTGGGACATTGCCCTAAAACCCATAAAATGTAAATGCATATCCTATAGACGCAGGACTGAAAATTCTGTTAAATGTTCTGCTCTGCACATCACGCCATCTCCTCTGAAGCTCCGGCGTATGTTATATGGGCATTCAGTCAACACTTAGACTTTCATGTTTTCTTCACATTTCCGCAGTCTGTAACAAAGCTTGGAGGTCGTGAGCTACCATACATCGAACTATAGAAACTCTCCAAACTCCATTCGTAAAATAGGATATTATTTGTTGGTACATAGTTCCAATACACTGTAGCGCAGCAAAAGACGAGGACACAAGAGACGAGAGACGAACACCACGAGCGCTAACTTCCAACAAATTTTATTCTCCTGAAGCATCACATTTATACACCAGAAAACAGTAATCACACGTGCGAACAGTATCAATTTCTTAGAAAAACGAGCTCTTTATCTGAGAGGAGAATGGAATGTGTGCTTACACACGAGCATCCTGACCTATTTATCTTTTCGGCTTCAATGATTTCGCGCGTTAACCTTTCTCTACTTTTTCCTATTACAAGACTTTTATCAAAGGCTTACAGGGTTTTGACTTGCATGCGAGAATGTGGTCAACCAGCGATACGCCTTGCCCGTTTCTGAGTCAAAGGCTCATAGCATTTTAACTACCATGACAGAACATTTTAAACCGCTTGTTTTAACATGCGAATTGCCCATCGATAACTCCATTAGATTTTTAGATATTAACTTAACCTTTCACGCTCATCACATATGCTGGGCCTACCAGCCGGGAAGCAACAAGCCGATGCTGCTATATCACTCCGCTCATTCAAAACTGATAAAAAGAGGTATTGCCAATTTATGTTTTCGAAATGCTCTCCGGAAATCTTCTCCGCACATGATGACCGATAGTTTTCAAGAGCAGTCCAAGAGGCCTACTAATGCCGGATGCCCCTCCCATGTTCAAGCTTCTGTTGCAGAAAAACTTAAGAGAATGAAACCAGAAAATGAATGTAATCCAAACCCAGTTCCTCGTGAACGGAAAAACCTTGTTGTATTACCTTATCTACACAAGATTTCCCACAATTTAAAAAGAATTGGTCAACGAGCGAATGCGACCGTCGTGTTCTCGGCGCCGAAAAACTTGCAACGTTGTGCAAACTGGGAAAAACCAACACCAACAAAGCGCGCTGATGCGCAACTAGGCAACAGAAGCCCTACGTCACGTGCGATGAAGGTGTTGTATATCAAACTCCCTTGTCATGCGGGAAACACTATATTGGCCAGAAGAGAGACGTCTGAACGAGCGCCTAATGGAACACGCTCGCAACGTCAGAAACGGGCAAGGCGGATCGCTGGTTGAACACATTCTCGCATGCAAGTCAAAACCCTGTAAGCCTTTCTTTGATAAAAGTCTAGTAATAGGAAAAAGTAGAGAAATGATAACGCGCGAAATCATTGAAGCCGAAAAGATAAATAGGTCAGGATGCTCGTGTGTAAGCACACCTTCCATTCTCCTCTCAGATAAAGAGCTCGGTTTTCTAAGAAATCGATACTGTTCGCACGTGTGATTACTGTTTTCTGGTGTATAATTTGATGCTTCAGGAGAATAAAATTTGTTGGAAGTTAGCGCTCGTGGTGTTCGTCTCTCGTCTCTTGTGTCCTCGTCTTTTGCTGCGCTACAGTGTATTGAATCACATAGCAGCTCGGTGATATGAGGCGAAAAGTAAAGTACAGGATATGCGGAAGTCAGAGGCGTGCAGCTCTGGGGATTTTCGCGCCTGTAAATGTGTCATCACATAGGGTGGGAAAGTGGGCTTCTCATCTTCATCAGCAGCCTACGTCCACTTCAGGACAAAGACCTCTCTCCTATCTCTCTAATTATTCATGTCCTGTTCGAGCTGTGGCCACTTTATCCCCAAAAACTGCTGTATCTCATCGGCGCACCTTTCTGTCGCCTCCTGTTAAGCTTGCCTTCTCTTGGAATCCACTCTGTTACCCTTGAGGACGAGCGGTTATCTTGCCTTCGAAACACATGGCCTCTTCCCTATCCCAATCTTTCTTGTTGCACGCATATGCAAGGAATTTCTAACTTTGTGTGCAGAGTTAAGCAATTGAACTCTAATTAACATGTGCCAAGATAGGATCAAGAAAGTAATGTATGCGTATAGCTGCAGTCAAGGCAGAAAGCTCGGCTAGTTGGTGGTTCATGATTAATTAAACAGGATTGCGCATAGTGCATTAGCACATCGCACACTAAACACAAACCTACCGAAACGATTTCCACATGGTAATGAAATCTCTTCTCCTCTGGCGCATTCCCTTTGGGAAATTCGCGCTATTCCTCCAAAGCGGCATAAATAATTTATGACCCCTCCCCCCCTCTTCTGGCGATTTTTCCGGGCTCAATGGAAATATTTATTAGTTATTTCAAGGAATTGGCACTAGGTGCTGAGGGAATGCCCTTCATGCATACAGAGGAGAGAGACAGAATGAAAAGGAAACGCAGGGAGGTTAACCAGATGTGAGTCTCCGGTTTGCTACCCTACACTGGGGATGGGGGATAGGGGTTAGGAAGATGACAGAGAGGAAAACGCAAAAAAAGAAAGGAACGTGCACACATGGAGACACACACACACAAGGCGTTCCAGTTAAAGTCTTTCACACAGGCCGGTAGATTGTAAGAAGCGCAAAAGCGCTTGCACGGCCTTCTTCTGCGACGGTAGGTCCTTTCGATGTTGTAGAATTCTTTTTTCGGATAGCAGTTGGTCGTCCAGCTGGTCAAGTTCGTGGCAAAGGCATGCCCTCTGTGTACTGTACTGCGGGCAGGAGCACAATATATGGCGAATTGATTCTTCATGGCCGCAATGGTCACAGGTTGGGGTGTCGGTCATCCCTATGCGGAAGGCATAGGCTTTAGTAAAGGCAACACCCAACCAATGTCGATATAAAAGCGTGGCGTCTCTCCGGCGAAGCTGTGATGGCGCTCGAAGACTTAATGTTGGATCAAGTGAGTACAGTCGCGTATTTCTTAAATGTGGCTCATTCCATTGCGACTCGGTGCACTGCCGAGCAGGTATGCGGAGCTTCCGGGCCGCGCCAGTTCTAGAAAGAGGAATTGGGACGTGGCGCTCCTCAGTATGGGCTGAGCGGGCAGCGTGATCCGCCCGTTCATTGCCGATAATCCCGCAGTGACTTGGAAGCCACTGGAACGTTATTTCATGGCCGGCATCAATTATATGGTGTAACGTCTCTGTAATATGGAAGATTAGTTGTTCGTGCGGTCCGCGTCGTAGAGGTGACAGTAGAGACTGCAGTGCCGCCTTCGAATCGCAGAATATTGTCCATTTGTGTGGCGGTTCATCACCAATGTGATGAAGGGCAGTTAAGAGCGCTGCGAGCTCTGCTGCCGTCAATGTTGTCGCGTGGGTCGTCTTAAATTTGATTGTTGTAGCTTTCGCTGGAATGACGATTGCCGCCGCGGAGCTGCTTGGAAGGACAGATCCATCAGTGTAAATATGCGTTGAGTCACGGTAGTTCTTGTACAAATGCAGTAGCGTGAGCTGTCTAGGGGCTGGTGATGACAGATCAGCTTTTTTCGAGATACCAGGTATTGCGAGGTTGATTTTTGGCTGAGCGAGGCACCATGGAGGGATCGAAGGTCTCGCAGCCGGAGTGAAATAAGCTGGCAATGATTCATCATATGCAGTTATCCTTTGGCTGAAAGATGTGTGTGGCCTGTCCGCTGGTAGAAAGGCTAAATGGTGACGAGGATTCCTGGCTAGATGCCTTATATGGGTCCTGAGTACTTCAATTTCAATGTGGGTCTTGACAAGGTGGTCTCTAGCGATTGCTATCGTAGCCACTGTTGAAGCACTATGAGGCAGGCCTAGACAGATCCGGAGCACTTGACCTTGGAGACTTTGTATTGTGCGTAGATTCGTTTTGCCTGTGTTGTTTATTGCTGGCAAGCTGTATCGCAGAAATCCTAGCACCCTGTACAGTTGTAACATGGCACTAGGCGACATTCCCCAGGTCTTGCCTGCGAAAAACTTGAACAGGGGGCAGATGCCTGTCAACCGTTTTTTCACGTATGAGATGTGTGGGCTCCATGACAAGTCCCTGTTGATTATGACACCTAGAATTTTGTACGATCGAACCCGTCGTATTATTTGGCCATTTATCATTACACTGTAGTTTGCAATGGGTTTGCGCGTAAATGGCGCTAGTGCGCATTTCTCGGAGGAAATTTCCAGGCCTCGATTACGGAGGTAGATAACAGTTTGTGTGGCGGCTCTCTGAATTCTCGCTCGCAACTGTAGGCGTGTTACTGCAGATGTCCATATGCAGATGTCATCCGCGTACATTGATAGCCTGACTGTGGTTGGCATGTGCTCAAGGAGAGCAATTAGTGTTAGATTAAATAACACGGGGCTAAGTACACCGCCCTGGGGGACGCCGCGGTAGCTATAGTGAAGAGAAGTATGGCCTTCCTCGGTGCTTACAAAGAAGGATCGCATGGGTAGATAGCTCCGCATCCATTGAAACATCCGACCACCTACTCCTACCTCTGCGAGAGCAGAGAGGATGGATTCATGCGTAACGTTGTCATACGCCCATTTAACGTCGAGGAATAAGGATGCGCAGATACGCTTACGGCATTTCTCATGTTGAATGTAGGTCACCAGGTCGACGACGTTATCAATCGATGATCGACCGCATCGGAAGCCCACCATGGCATCTGGGTAGGTGTTGTGGTACTCCAAGTACCACTCCAGGCGTCCTAGGACCATCCTCTCCATTACTTTGCCCACACAGCTCGCCAAAGCGATCGGGCGATATGATGAGAGCTCCAACGGCGACTTGCCAGGCTTCAGCAGTGGAACAAGGCGACTTGTCTTCCAGGTTGTTGGTAGCGTGCCATTTCGCCAAGATTCATTGTACACCTCAAGAAGAACTCCTCTCGCTCGCTCCCCCAGGTGACACAGAGCTCGGTAGGAAATTCCGTCAGGTCCTGGTGCGGATGTGCGGTTACACAAAGCTAATGCTGCCTTAAGTTCGTGGATCGAGAATGGTAGATCCAACCGGAAATCCCGTGGTGGCGGGTAGCTGCTCGAAGGCGATGGAATGTTGGTAGCTGTGAGTTGGCCGGATAATCTGACGCAGAAATCCTCTGCCACGTCAATCTCCGATCTCTTTTGAGAGAAAGCAAGCGCCTTGAATTGGAATCGCTGTACGGGAAGTATCCGCAGCCCGCGTACCGTTCTCCATAGTTGCGATAAAGGCTTGCGTGGATCTAGCGACTCACAGAAGGCAGCCCAACGTTGCGATTCGAGTTTGTCTAACCGGCGCTGTATCTTCTTTTGCGTGCGCCTGGCGGTCCGTAGATCGTCCATTGTTTTCGTACGTCGGTACCTTCGTTCAGAACGCCGTCGGATTGCTCGTAGTCGTTCTAGTTCCACATCAAAATCATTAAGTTTCGAGGAGCATGTTAGAGTACACATAGTGTCTTGCACCACGCTCTTGATTGCCTCTTCCAAGTCGAAAGATAAATTGGCGTCGCAGTGTTCTTCCATAATAGACTGAAATTTAGGCCAGTCCACTCTATGGACCGTATCCTGTGTTTTGGAAGCGGTCAATTTTCTGATCTTGATGTACGTGGGGATATGGTCGCTTCCGTGCGTCTCTATGTCCGCAAACCACCATGCACGTCTGACTTGGCTTCGTGAGACGAAAGCCAAGTCAAGACAGCTGCTGTACGTGGAGCCACGTAAGAACGTAGGACTTCCATCATTCAGCAGCCAAAGTTCATTACTAGAGGCGAAAGATACCAGAGCTCTGCCTCTTGCGTTGATGATCCGACTTCCCCAGAGTGTATGATGGGCGTTGAAATGTCCAATGATGACCCAGGGATTGGAAGTTGAGGAAAGGATGTCTCGTAGTCTTTTGTAATCAAAGCGACTTGACGGAGATAGGTAGGCGCCTACAAAAGTAAAGGCCAGATTCTTTTTCCTTTCGTTTAGGCATATATATTGATTACTATCATTAGGTGGTTCAGGCTGATGAGTGTATGTGAGGTCACGGCGAATAAACATCAAAACCTTACTGTTTTCATAAACAGCTGACGAAATAAATGATTCATATCCAGAAAGCCTGATTTTGTTCGATAAGTTCGGCTCGCAAATGACGATAATTGGAAACGTATTAGCGTACACGAAGCGACGGAAATCCGAAAGGCGCGCTTTGAGTCCGCGGGCATTCCACTGAAAAATAGCTGCTTGTCGGACCTCTTCCCTAAAAGACCAAGGCTGTGGAGCCATGATCTACTCAAGGGTTGCAAGCACCGGACTCAGAGCGTCCAGTATATGAAGCGCACTTCTGGCAGACGGTGTGTGCATGTTGCTTAGCAGCACGCGAATGGCATTAATTAAAGGCCTAATAAGTGCTATCACTTGCTCATCTGTATTCCGCGACTCCTCAGATACAGCACCTTGCTGTGCTGGGGTCGGCTTCTTCTGCGGCTCTTCTGGCGGTCGTGTACGCAGAAGTGGCGGTCAATCCTTTGTGGAAAGAGATCTGGCAGTTTTCTCCCTTCCAACATCGGTGTTCGGAGTGCTGGAGACGTCCGCTGATGATGATTCTTGACGAGGTGACTTTTCCTGAAAGCTTGATGTTTTCCGCCGTGAAGACCTTCGTCGGTGACGTCGTCTTCGCCGTACTTTCACAGCGGCCTCTTTGTGGGTGGAGTTGTCTCTCACCATTTGTTTAAGAATGATGATCTCTTTCTTGATCTGGGGACAGTATTTGGAAGAGGCGCAGTGATCACCTTGACAGTTAGGACACTTCAACGTGGTTGCGCTGCAGTTGTCTTCTGAGTGGGGTTCGGCAGATCGAGGGCACACGGCCGAATTTCTGCGAACACCCTTCACATGTCCAATCTTCTGACAATTGAAGCATTGCATAGGTCTTGGAATAAATGGTCGAACCTGGTGGCGGAAGTGGCCGACCTGCACGTAGGTTGGAAGGCAGTCGCCTTTGAAGGTTATCCTCACACAACGTGAGTTGCCGAGGCGATCAACATGCACAATCACGTTGTGTTCGCTTGCTAATTTTATGAGAATTGGTAAGCCTGCATTATATATTTCATTGTCGATGTCATAGATGACTCCTGTTATTGTGGCACCATTCGTTGGCACGATGGATCGGACCTTGATGTTTCCCAGCTGCGTTACATGTTGTAGTATGGCCAGTGCGCTCGGGTTCATCACATCGATTGCCGGGATGTTTCGCCTAGTGTTTATCCTAACATCCTTGATCTCATTTGGCACGGTGGTTTCTAGATACACGGAGAGTGCTTGCCTGTTGAGGACGCGCAGGTTGTCGGTAGTGTTCTGCGGCACAAACAGGATGGAGTGAGGCCATCGCTGAGGAGCTGTTTTCGCAGTGTCCGAGCTGGACGCCGAAGATGAGTTGATAATTCTTCTTTTGGCCTTGCGGTACTGGACAAGTCGAAAGCTGTCTTCCGAGGACTCGTCACCTGATGCGCAGTACAGCTCTGTGTCCTCGCTACCGCGAACCGATGTCCGCGGGTGAACGGGAACCGGGAGGATCCTCGGGGTGTTCTACATCCATCACCGCGATGGAGGGGGCGGTAGACCCCACAGGTGCAGTAAGAAGTCCAGAAAAACACAGAGACGGGCGAGACGTGTTCCGCAAGAGAAGCCTATGGGCTCAATTTTACAACGATTCAGATATTAAAAAATAAATTTCGAAAAACGTTTTTACTTAGAAACGTATATTTTCAGGTCCTGTGCTTTCTTTGGAGCGTTTCTTGAGCCTGCTGCATTCTGGGAGCATTTCAGCAAGAACAGAAATATTTTATTGCAGTGTACACGATGCATTGTACAATTACATAGCACATATGAGTAACACATGTCCCATGTTCAGCGAGAGGGAGGAAGAATAAAACCTGGGTGGAGATGTCACCTGAGGCCTCATGCGGCGTAGCCCAGGAAGGTAAGTCTGCACAGGGAAGGGATACGGCACGCTACGGCCAGAGGGACCCATCGAAGACAAGCCGCGACACAAGTACTGTCAAATACGACGCAGAGGCAGCGACAGTCGCTTGGGGCATCCGCGGCGCCGGGACAGTGGACGCTTCTGCACACATTTACGCTCCCGGAACGAACAGCACTCACTTCCCAACCCGGAGCTAAAGGTCATCCCTGTGGCTATACCTGAATGCATCAATCACCACAAGCACCGACTTCCGCTGCCGCGTAGCCCGGCTGCATGCAGTGCGCAGAACAGTCATCCGAACGGTCCGATAAGCTGTTTGTGAGAGACTTGCCATGTTTAAAATCAGTGCCCCGAGGGGCGTGTGAAACGAAGTTGGGTGTATACACCCAACGGCTCTTGGAAGGAAAAAACGAGCACGACAGGATGCGAGCAAGGCCAAGGTGAAGGATGTTCAAGGTCGGTCGCCCACTAAACCCGCACAGCGGAACTGGGGCTGAGTGGGGAAACGATGGGGTCTCATGATAGTGGCCGTCATTGCTGGCACGAGCAGGGTAGGTAAAAAGCAGGCCGATATGGCAGATGCCGCCGCCTGCCCTCTGGCAGGAAGACGACGGGCCTGTGGGGAGAAATACTGGTCACCATTGTGTGCACCGGTTCGACCGAGGCTCTACCTTGCGGCACCACTCTTGCAAACACGTCTCCGAAGGGCGCACAACTACCATCTTGTCACAAAGAGACTTTCTTGCCTTTCAAGCGAATCGCGCTAATAATGCATTCTGAGAGGTAACATTTCCTCCAGTCTCGCAAACAATACGCGTTGAGTGGTATGTAATGTAACCTATCATATGGGGCCCCTTCACGTTATATATTGCGCTTCACACAAGTACGCGACTCCTCCGGTTTTATTACAAGCTCTTCAAACTAAACACGCCACGTTTCTCATCACCAGAGCAAAACAGATTCGAAAACCGTCGACCAAGAGGCTATGCCAGCCGGCGCCAGCATCCATGACGCCATACTGGCCTCCCCGAGACGATACGGAGCAAGGCGTGGCTGCAGTGCCGTGCGCCGTAGTGCACGCGGTTCTTGCTACGTTGTGGCACTATTCCCGAAATTGACTTGCACAGCATACGTGAGGCTTGTAGCTTGTCTATGTGTTTCGCATAAACTGCTTTTTTCATTTTGGGAGGACGATTTGATTGTTTCAGATACCACCCATGAAATTCGGGTCAACACAAGACAAAAGTCAAGCTGTCACTCAAGAAATGCAAAGAAACAAATGGCAGGTTTTACGAAGAGCGATGATACCGCGACAACACTGAGTAGGTGGTTTGTATAGAAAAAATGAAGCGTCTTGCTTGATAGCTAGTGTTCCAGTTTTCCCAAACGCGTTCAGAGTCTAACCAGGGCAGCAGTCAACGCCTAGCATTTGGTTCGCGAGATATTCAAGCCATTTTGTGATTCGAGCGGAACGGCCCGGTTTTGTAACGGCCTGCGCAAAACTGCTCAAGCCAAACAATGAAGACCGCGATAAGCGGTCTAGGCTGTTACAAGCTGCTTATGGATAACAGTTGTTGGTTGGTTAAGCGTACTCCCGGTCTTTCACACACGTAAATAACGTGGAACCAACTTCCAGTGAATAACCTGGACGAGCGGTCATTGAATAAATTTCCCATAGAGAGTTAAGCAAAATTTATTCCGGTTTAGAACGGGAAGGGAACCAGGCAATGTAGTTTTTCTACCTACTCATATACTGCAAAAATAAAGAGATGACAACATGTTCCAGGTGTATTCTAATGGAAGAGAATTCGCTATTTGAGCACGGGATCTCAATTAGCACGTGCCGTATAGTAGTTCCTATCTTGGTAAATTCGTGTTTAGTGCGCGCCATCGCCAAATGGAGTGGTACGACTATATAGGGCACTGCATTTTCACGGTAGCTGCTTTGCTCCTACGATGCGTTTGGTTAATCTCGAAAGAATGAAAGACTGCCAGGTACTGCAAAGCGTTTGCGCTCTTGTACTAAGAGTGCGCAGCTAACCCCTCAGAAACTTCAAGGTTACCTACATTACGACGCCGCGCCAGGTCTTTGCTCCGTTCAAAGGGGGGCAATGCTTTGCTCTACCGTGCAGCGACTCTGCTAAACCTGCTGAAAAGCTCAATATCTTCCCTGTCTTCTTTCAGAGTACATGGCACTCAAGAATAGAGACAGCCCAGTTATGGCTGATCACAGTACTAGCAATTTACATGGTTGGTCGAAAGCTCCCAGGCTACACCACAGGGTCTGTTGTTCATCGCTATATCCTGGCACTTAGCATGCCGATAAACCTGCTAATAATCTGAGAGAGTAGAACGACACCTCCTCTACCATCTACAGATATCTTGAGCTTCGAGAGTGTCTTAACAAACCGACTGTACTGCTTAAAAGCAAAACCTTGTGGCCTGGGAACGTTTCACCGACCCTGTACAATCGGCAAGCAGCAGAGTAGTTTTAGAGAGTAGTTTAAGAGTGTCTGTGTTGTAATGTTTCCATAATCTGTTATTTTTCACTTGCGAAAATACAGGGTTAAAATGGGTCAGACTTCTTAAACTAGCCTGGGCTGGGGACAAAGCTAGGATAATACGTTATGGTGCGTCTAGTGCGTTCATATGTGTGCTTATTGGCAACGAGGGGACATTTTATCTTGAAAGGATAAACAGGATAGGAGCCGAAAACTCTTTTCTGACTGTCCGGTGATTTGCGCTTGTTCTAACAGGTATTTATTTATTTATTTATTTATTGTACCCTCAGGGCCCGAAGGCATTACAGAGGGGAGTGGGAATACATAAAAATTCAGCCTAAACAGCAACAACAAGGAGGGAAAACAAAAATAAACCAGGAATACATAAAAAGTGAAAACACAGGAAGGCAATAAGATTAGAATGCAGTGGGGATATATTAAAACAGTGTGTAGACAGTAAAAAGGCAATTTTTATACAGTAATAAACGACACATACTCAGAAAGAAACATTAAGGACTTTACGAAATGCATTGTTATCGGAAATACCTGCGATGTCGTGGGGAAGGTGATTCCAGCTGACACAAGTTCGGGGTATGAATGAGTCATGAAAACATTTGGTGTGACAAGATTGGATTCCAACTTTATGACGGTGATCAACGCGTGCTGATATGTAACATGGTCTAGACAGTAACTTAGGATTGAGAAAGCTGTTGTGGTAAATTTTATGAAAGAGACACAATGAGGCTATTGATCTGCGGTGGGAAAGAAGTGGTAGGGACAAACTTGATTTCATGGCGGTTACACTGCTTGTTCGGTGATAATTAGAAAGAATGAAACGGCAAGCGCGGTTCTGTACAGCTTCCAAATCTGAAACGAGTGAATCGATGCCAGGGCTCCAGACAGATGCAGCATATTCTAACTTGGACCGAACCAATGTTTTATAAAGTAATAATTTTATTGAAGTAGATGAACGTGAGAAATTTCTACGAAGGTACCCAAGCATGCGATCAGCGTTATTTATTATGTATTCAACGTGAGTTTTCCAAGACTGGTTACAAGAAACGTAAACACCCAGATATTTATAACATGACACGGTTTCGAGAGACACGTTGTTAATGTGATAAGAAGAAGGGGCATTAGAGAGACGAGAAATGCGTACATGTTTACACTTATTTATGTTTAGTTGCATGTTCCAAGTAAAACACCAGTCAAGAACCTTGTTAATATCGGATTGAAGACAAGAGACATCATTACCATCTTTAATTTCGCGGTAAATAACACAATCATCGGCAAAAAGATTAATTGAAGAAGAAATGTTAGCCGGTAAGTCATTTATATAGATGAGAAAAATGAGGGGCCCAAGAACTGACCCCTGAGGCACGCCGGAACGGACAGGCAAAGAATGAGAGTTTATATTGTTCGCTGTTACGAATTGTGAACGGTCAGAAAGAAAGCATTGTAGCCATGCAAGGACATTAGGGTCTATGTTAAGATTGCTTAATTTAAGAAAGAGAAGCTCATGTGAAACAGTGTCAAACGCTTTTGAGAAGTCCAAAAATATGCAATCTGCCTGAGACCCGTGGTCAAGGATGCAATGAAGGTCATGTGTGAAACATATAGGCTGAGTTTCGCATGAAAAAGACTTACGAAAACCATGCTGGGCAATGCTGAAAAAGGAGTAAGATTCTAAAAAAGAGATGAGATGAGAATATATGATGTGTTCGATGATCTTGCACGGAATACTAGTGAGTGATATAGGTCTAAAGTTATCAGGAGAATGTTTACTTCCGGACTTATGCAGTGGAATCACCTTCCCAATTTTCCAATCATTGGGAATACAACCTGTTGCAAGAGACTGCTCAAACAATTTAGTAAGAATTATAGAACAATAGTACTTTGTATTAATTAAAAACTTCGAATTAATGTTGTCAACACCGCAGGAACAGGAAACCTTAAGATTTTCTATGATGCACTGGATGCCAGACGCGTCGAATATAACTGGATCCATAGGAAGAGCATCAAAAACATGGCACACGCGATGAACAAGAGAAACGTTGGTAGAAAATGCCGCAGCAAATATATTGTTTAGAACAGAAGCACATTCGTATGGAGGAAAGGCAACACCATCAGAAGATGTAAGTAGTATTGTGGAAGGGTCTTTCTTGTTAACTACATTCCAAAATTGTTTTGGATTATTGACCAGCATAGCAGGCAGTGTGTGGTTAAAAAATGTGTCCTTTGCGTTTTTTAGCGCACCTTTATACTCTGCAGCTGCAGAAAAGTAGGCCTCCCATCATTGTTTAGAATTCAACAACTTCGCAGAGCGGAACAAGCGCTTCTTTTTATTGGAGAGTCTTTTTAAAACATTATTAAACCAAGGTGATTCCCGATCGCACTTCAAAGATCTTAATGGTACAAAAGTGTTAATGAGATGTTCAACGATATCCTTGAAAAAATCCCAGTTAGCGTAAAGAGAACGCTGTGAAAAGCCTGGTAAGTAATCATCCAAAAAACCAGCTATTTCGCAGTTAATAGCATTAAAGTCAGCCCGCTTATAATCTCTAATGTGTTTAGTCTGACTAACTCGGATAGATACAGGAATTTGTACATCAAAATGCAGCAAAGAATGATCACTGAGACCAGGTAGGTAAAAAATCGAAGGGATGAGATCAGGCACGTTAGTTAGAACAAGATCTAAAACATTCGATGAGGATAAGGTAGTTCGAGTAGGTTTAGAGACTAACTGCGAAAGTTTGAAATCCATACAAGTTGACAAAAACTTTTTACACTCAGTAGAAAAAGAGCTGAGATAAGGTGATGTACTAGTCCACACGATACTAGGGTAGTTAAAGTCACCAGCTAAGACAATAGGTGTACTCGGAAATCGTACAGTGATCATGTTAAGGGAATCATGCAATTCATCAACGAATGTATGGCTCGAGGACGGGGGACGGTAACATATACCCAAAATCATTCTCTTAAAACGTACACTAAGTTCCACCCAAACCAGTTCCAGGCTAGTTGGAATATTAATAGGCGATGCTACAAAATTATCCGCGACAGCTATTAAAACACCTCCTCCAGATCTCTCACTTCTGTCAGATCTAAACACGTTATAGCGTTTTTTGCAGTCAAATAGTTCAATGTCCGCTATCTTGGAAGAAAGCCATGTTTCGGTTAGTAAGACGACATCAGCATCAAAATAAAAACCTTCGTTTGCTGACAACACTGAATGCAATGTGAAGTGCGCCACACGCTAAAGTGCGCTCTAGCAGTCTTCATTAAGCCAATAACAGTAAACTTTTGCGTATCGATTAAATTATCACTCTGGCATTTGCTCTCAACTAAGGCTTTGCAATATTTTGGAAGACATCTCAAACTCGCGATGCTTTGTGCCGGCAATTTTCGCTGCATTTATCAATAAGGTTTAGACCTTTATTGAAATCTGTTTGAAGTCAATGAAAAATTTTACTCCATGAGAGAAAGACAGAATGTGATAGTGGCTGAACGCTTGCTTTTTAGACCATCCCTAATATCCTGGAAAATATATATATTAGTGTCGAAAAAATGTATATCTTGATGCTGTGTGATAACAAAAAGCTCAAGTGTTCTTTTTCGAAAAGTAAATGCTTTATTGCCAATAAAATATCTGCTACAAGCAGCTGAATGCAATTTTATGTTTCAGGTGACAAGTCTTCTTTACAATTAATTCTTTATTAATTTATCAGTTAATGTGAAATTTTGTCCTTTTCCAAAAGCATATTCCTGATGCGCAGGAAAACTAAACTTCATGACGTTAGTATGGAGCGGTGTATTTCAAGCACTTTTCTGGAAGCACAAAAGATCTCTGCACACTAAATCAAGCAAACCCATCTAAAACAAGAACCAGTGCCGTCAGTAAACAGGACTGGATCACAAGGGGACCGACATGTTTTTTTTTTATTTGAAAGAATATAGTGGCGCAAATAGAATAATGAGAATTTCATGAAATATTGTTCACGAATCACGACGCACTACTTTCCAAGTTTTCTGTCGTGGTCAAAAGTTTAGAAATGCATTATGCAAATATACTTTTGGGACGCAAAGGCAGCTACTTCTACGCTCTACTTTAGTCGCGACGTCTTCTACAAAAATTAACCGTGACGTCAAGGTCTACCGCTTCGTCTCTACCACAGAGGCAGTTGCCTAAACGCGAGACATCGCTTTTTCCATAGCACTTTGCGTCAGAGCCTTGCATTTGAAACGTCGCCCGAGACTAATCTCTATAAATGCAGACAGACAACTGTCAGAACAATTTGCTTCAAGAAATTGTGTCTACTGAATAGCTAGCCACGTTAATGCGGCTTCCAAGTCGTTGAGTCGCTGATTTCAGCCAAAATTGAAATGAAGTGCCCTTGCATATTTTGTCTTTACAAGACGAGTACGCACAATTTCGGCTACTGGGAATTCGCCCTTTCATGTATTCCTTGACTTAATAACTGCTGTGTTCGAGGGAATACTTATGAGCCTCTCTTGGAATGTTCTCATGTAGCGACTAAGGAGCCGGCCTCATTTGACTACTTGCTAAGAGCGTTTCTCGTACTCTTTCTTCAAAGAAAGTGTCGAGGCCACTGTTTTGTTTGTATGGAAAATTTGCCTCTAAGACCTATTTTTTTTTCAAATCTACCGTGTTCAAGCAACGGTTAATGAGACAACCGCGTCTGACTACTTTACTGGATCTATCTGAGGAGAATACGAAATTTGGAAGCAAGCAGGCTTAAAAGATAAAATTTAAAAATGAAAATTAGTTTTTGGGAAAGGAAATGGCGCAGTATCCGTCTCACATATCGGCGCACACCTGAACCGCGCCGTAAGGGAAGAGATTAAGGAGGGAGTGAAAGAAGAAAGGAAGAAGAGGTACCGTAGTGGAGGTCTCCAGAATAATTTCGACCGACTGGGGATCTTTAACGGATACTAACATTGCTCACAACGTGGGCGCCTTTGCGTTCGCCTCCATCGAAACGCGTTCGCCGCGGTCGCTCTCGAACCCAGGCACTCCGAATAGATATTGAAAAGAACGGAATTGCCGCGAACCCCTAATTACGTTATGAATTTGGCAGTGCGATACCATTACAAGCTGCTGATAACTTAACCGGAAGTGGTGTCGTTAATGATGTGGAGACGCCTTTCCCTCCAGCTATTTGGCAAATTTTATGCCTTAAAGCCCATTTTTCCCCGTCGAGGCATCTAATGCTCTTCCATTAGAAAAAAAAGAGACATGGTCGTTAATTGGCCCCTTTTATTTTCCCTGACCCATCCAGATTCCTCCCTTGGTTTGCTGTTGAGCAGAGAGAAACAAAAATGTGCACAACCAAGCACTTTCGTTGTTTCTGCGTACAGTGCCTTGTGGCCAATTCGTGTACCCTAT
Source organism: Amblyomma americanum (assembly GCF_052857255.1). NCBI lineage: Eukaryota > Metazoa > Arthropoda > Arachnida > Ixodida > Ixodidae > Amblyomma > Amblyomma americanum. The sequence goes on along the minus strand of NC_135506.1, from coordinate 100,152,585 downwards.
CATCTAAACTGAGTTACCAAAAAGTGACTACTAAGCGCCTCATTGTATCCATTCTCTGACAGATCTGGCGTTGAGACAGGCTGGTAAGCACTTTCCCTCCAGAGCTCGCGACCATCGGGTAAGTGGCGGCGCATTCCGGAGACATTCATTTCTTTGCGAAAAAGGATAAAATCCAAAGTTATTTTTCCGAGTTCCCGTGCCTTCCGGCATTCCTGGAAATTCACTGCGTGACGCGTTCTAGGGGAAACGTTGTCGTAAAAGAGGAAGCCATACTCAGTTACCACACCTCATCATTTGTCAGAAGGCACGTGTAATCATAAAGCACATTTTTGTACAGCGCGGGACAACAGCTACGTTTTACCAGGGCGACCTTAATCGCTGCGGAAGCCAGAATTCTGTCTCGCATTCTGTTTTCTACAGGCTTGGCAACGTGTCTGGAATGTCGTGCCTTAGTTGAGCACTCTGCCATATTCACGGTAACACGACATTTCAGCATGAGCCTTACTTTACCGAGTTTTTAGGACTAGTCTACCAAAATGTGTTGCTGCTGCTAAGAAAAACTGCCCGACTAGTTACTTCAAAGATAATTCAGATGGTAAAGATTGAGCTTGTAGGCAAAGGATGCAATGCTTTTTCAAATTCCGACTGACGAAAATCGAAACAAAATGAACGGACAGATTTCTGAACAAGAGCAACAAATAAGAACCAATAGAAAAGGATTACTCTAATTGATTTCCGGCTTCGCACCTAACTACTTTTTAAGTAAACAGCTGATGTTAACTATATCGGTGGCCAACAATGTGCTCCAAGTTCAGTGCAGTTTATCGTACATAGGCTTGGGCTGTCTTTCCTACAATTCTACCGGAACAAGATCCAGATACACATAAGCCAAATAAGACTGATCGGCTCGAGAAGCTATCGATCGAAGTACCCGTCAATTATACACCACTACGGCAGAAAGATAGTCTCTCAACCGAAATGCAGCAAAAGCTCTGGAGAACTACAGCTGCGCAGCATGCGCCTATCACGCTTCCATTTGTGCAGGAATAATTATTAAAGACGCGTTTCTTACTCCATCTCAGTTATAATCAAGCTGCTTTCGCATGTATTGGCAAAGGTGATTCCAGATGCAACACTTTACTGAGAATTTTCAACAGCCTTGTGAAGCAAAGCTTCTGAATAATTACAGCGTGGCTGAGGCTGCTCGTGTAAGAAGGAATGCCATCAAACCAAAGAAAGAGGAAAGTAGCAGGAATTTATCATAGTTACAGAGCTTTCTGCGTAAGGATCAACCGTACTACAGCACAATCCCTAGAAAGAGCAATTTTTTTTCGTATCCTGGGGGCCATTGATCGACGTTCCTGGGATAGCCAGCGCTCGGGCCATGTGGCTCCTTGGGTTTCAGGGGAAAATAACTGTCGCTAACGTAGTTGCTTGACTAAGTCCGTAGTGAAAAATTGAGATGGGAAACTAAATAAGCGGAAAAGCAGAGTCAAACCCATCGACGTTATCGGTCATTGCCCACGTAGTTCGGTAAGCACCAAAAAATCCTCGACGCGGTGAAAATTGTCGCAGCGAAACAGCTGAACCGGGTTTCTCATAGGGCGGCTTTATTCATCACAAATCACTTGCTAAACTTAGCGGCTAAAACGCAATTGATGAGAACAGGCTCTAATACCAATTCGGGTGTGTCGGCTGAGAGAGACTGCAAAAGCGGCATTCAAGTGAACATTTCGCTCTTTATAGAACACAGTTCGCTCGGCAGATAGATTATTTGTTCGCTTGGGGAAGGCATGTAAATCAGATGTCTAAGGTTAGTAGAGAGGTGATTCCGTTCATATTAAAAATGTGGTGCAATGTCGTTAAGCAACCGCCTCTAATTGCACCTCAAGGTGCTTCGAATCAAGCTTCAATCAGGTCTCAGACATTTTGTTGTTCTTTTTATCGCACAGTTTAAATAAGTGCATATGCCTCTCTTCATGCTCCCTGCAGTCAAATTTCACATCAACAATATCTACAACCGAAGCGGATATTTTGAATAAAGCAGTAAAAGAATTTGCGCATGAGTTTTTGCGTACAGAAACTCTTGGAAGGGCATTGCTGCATTTTGTTTTTTGTTTTTCAAAAAGTGCCGTTGAATTACTTCGCCGACTTCATGTAGAGGATATTTGCAGAAAAAAGTCAGGCATGGAAGCAGTAACTCATTTTCTCTCGCATTAAATGGCATTATTGAAGAAGAAAAGAGAAGAGGAAGGAACAACAAACGAGTCGCATCGCTTGACTGCAACAAGCATACATGAAAAACAGGTTTTTGAATTTTTTTGTGAGCTCTTTCTGTTGAAAATGTCACGCAGTGTCGTATGTACGAAGCTTGCTTTGGCACCCTGGAAAGCATTTCGGGTGCGATGGCTCGCACGTGCGTTTGTTTTCGTTTTTGTCCTGCTTTATGGTACCACTCCTTGTTATTGAAATCCAGCTCGATTTTTGTCAGAGCTGCTGCTTTTACTTGTGAGTGGTATCACGTCGCACAAACCACTAAAGCACATGTGGGAAGTACTTTGACAGTAAAGAAATTTTGATTCATGAAAAAAGCTTCGTACATCCGGCAGCGTTGGAAAGCCAATATTATGCAAATACGTTTAGGCCTACAAGGAATTTGAGGTGTCAAGAAAAAGTTTGAGACCTTTTAAAATGAGCAAGGACAAAGGAAAATAATTTCCTAATTTTACTCTGAACAAAAAGAAGCTCTTGGATTAAAAGCAAGGCCCAGTCGTAAAAAATTGCAAGTTGCAAAATTACGCCCGTGGTTTCCGAAAAACCGGTTGTGAGTTAACAAAACGCTCCAACGTATGGCAAGAAGAATAACAAGAAAAAATGCCCTGTCTTGCTTAATAGACAGGTCGTAACTGTCACAAGCACATGAACAGCGCAAGGTGATTTTATCCTCAACTTACGGATGCGCTTAATTAAGCAGCTTTTGTGTCAGCCATTGAGTTGTTAATGGGCTTGCCGCACGAGGGCCAACTTGTCTTGCAGCTGCTGCGAGGCGAGCCATGAAGTCAATGATGTAGGGGCCGGGTGAGGGTAATGTGCTTATTGTATGGCTGACGGGCATTCAAAGAGGCAGTGGGAAAGCTTGACGTTTACTTGTAGGCTTCTGGGACGAGAAGGTGTGACCCGTTTACTGCCCGGATTTTGCGTAGCTGAATTTTCCGTAGGAAATTATTGCATCTGGTTGACAGTTCGGAGCCACACTTTTAATCAGGTTGTTGGTGGATGGCGCATATTTCGGCCGAGCTCAATCAGTGAATTTGCGCAAAAAAATAGTCAATGCGGCCAAACGCTTCTAGAGTCATTTTGTCTTTCTTTGGCTCCGTTGAACATTTTCCGTGAGTATTTAACATTAAGTGGTCCTTCATTTCTTTTCTGCAGGATAGCAGTCGTGGTCGTATTTCGGTATTGAAAGAATCCTATTAAGAGCGCTTTAACGACGATGAGAAATACCTTGGAGTCTGTGGCAGGGGGCAATTGAGAAGCTTAGGTGCGAGTGGTCCGAAAACATTGCAGTTCTGTCCTAATACTTCTACAGTTTTATTCGAACTCCATTTTAATTATGTACCGAGTGTACTAAAATTATATCTCCATTCTAGTTTTATTCTGCTTCGATTCTGTCTAATTATACTCTATTGATTTGTAGCTGGTTATATTCTAATACTTTTACAGTTGTATTAAAATTGTATATTAATTTTATACCGAGTCCAATTAAATTATAATTCCATTCTAGTTTAGTTATATGCCGCTTCTATTCTAATTGTATTCTATTCATTTATATTTGGTGCTGTTCTAAATACTAGTATAACTATTACAAGTCAACATTTCGTTTTTTCTAGCCTTTGATGACGTCGTACCTTCTCGAACAATCGCGAATTTTGTAACGCCACTTTTTGGCTGATGCCTGGGTTTCGTAAAATGTGAGCCATCTGATGGTTTTCGCATTTATAATTCGAAAAATAAAATGTAATTTAAGGTTTTCCTGCTCCGATAAGCTGTTGATTTTTCCCCGATTTCTGCCTTGAAGCGCCGACTTGCTTAAAATCAACATGCTCGGTAGCTGGGCCAATGGCGGCATCACTAACAATTATGAGCGCCCCTTGAATAGCGCAGAAAAGAGTAAGTCCACTTTGGCTCGTTTTAACGCCAGTTCACAGTCATCACTCTTGAACATGATCACCACCATCATCGACACTTGTGATATAAGGCTCTGTATTGTGTATTGTTTCTTTGGGGCATTTTTTTTTTCTCGCTATATGGCATTGCGTCAGTGATGGCGACAGCTCGGTCAAGCGCCCTTACTTTTAAGGCGAAAACCTTTAATGACTCATACTCGCGGTCGAGACTCTGTAGGTCCGTTACATCGCCAACCGGAAATCACAAAGGAAGTGATGTCATACCCACACTTTCACCTTCTCCGATTTACACCAAAATAGATGTCCAGCGAAATTCGACTACTGCAAACACCGTGGCGACCCCCAAACTTGGCCCCGCTCACCCTCGAAATTTGACTTTGGCCGATTTGCACAAGAAACGTGTCCAGCATACTTCGTCTATGGCGAACACCATGGTCACCCCCAAATTTGGCCCAGCTCACCGCCGAAAGTTTACCTTGGCCGATTTGCACCAAAATCGATGTCCAACCTAGTTCAACTACGGCGAACACCATATGGTGACCCCCAAAATCGGCCCGGGTCACCCCCGAAATTTGACTTCGGCCGATTTGCACCAAAATCGATGTACAGCCTAATTAGACTACGGTGAACACCATGGTGATGCCCAAATTTGGCCCTGGTTGTCACGAAATATGTCCACCCGCCCCCGAAATTTGAACTTGACCGAAGGCTTTCGCCTCGCACATTTTAGATCGCCAAGGTGCCCGGCATTTTTTACTCAACAACTCCGTATAGCCCTACGGGGATGAAAATTAATAATCTATTAATATTCTCATTATTTCCTGTTACCAACACCCTCAGTCAGAAGACGGAAAGAAACCTTCCAGATCAAGAGTGACATGAGGATGCTCACGGCTGGTAATTGATTTATTAATTGTCTAAAAAGTACCTTTCGGGCACCCAAAATAGATTTGAAGTGTCTCTCAATGGCTTCTCTGACCACCTAGACGTCTTCGCATTGACCAATAAATTACGAAAAAACTATCAAAACCAATTTTTAGGCCTGGGCTCCTCTACATGCGGCGTTCGAGGACATTTACAATACCATAAGCATCAGCCCGTTCTAATCTATATTTTAAAAAGAACACTGGCCATAGAAGCTTCGCGGAATATGCCTAAGATACTGTACGGTGCCACCACCTTTTTGCTGACGAAACTAATGAAGCCTAACTGCACAGGATGTTCACAGCAAGATTTCTGGACGGGCTTCTCGCATTCCGAGCGGGAGTCGAGCCCCTTCAACCGGCCGAAGAGCACATGCTCTCCTTCCATGATATTCTCTCGTACTACCGGGAACAACGAAGGGAGTACGCACCCTCAGCCCCATCCTTCACCATAGCACAAGCCGCACACTGGCGACGACTACAAACTCGGACTGCTCCATTCCCCATACTACTACATGCCCGATACCCAGACCAATTTCCCTCCTCAAGCAAACGTCGCGACCAACCAGGAGACTTTCTACACACCCTGCTGACATGCCCCACCTTCACTCATCCCCCATCACCGATCCTGGCGGAGTCTTACGGGGAGACTCTTCTGACCGAAGCTTCTCAAGAGCTGCGCCGGCTCATCTCCAGCGCTCTGAGAAGGATTATCCTTCGCTTTGCAGGGGTGCCTCCTCACAATGAGGGATCATCCAAGTGCCATGTAGGGGGCTTCGCCCCCACAATTTATATCGTTGGCAATCTAAGTTTCCACTGAAGTTGGATTGATTTTACTCGCACAGCCTCAATTCGCCTATCCAGGACGTGTCATGCAACTCACTGTGACCGACATGGCCTCCTTTCATCTACAGTCAAACCCTTTCCTTCCTTTGCCCCACCTTTTCTCTAGAGAGCCACAGGATACGGTCTCATTTACATTGGCCGACCTATAAAGCTTTGATTTCCCTAAGGCTATTTCTCCCGCAGCCTTATCTAGATTATTGGAAGAAATGTAAGAAAAATTACAGCTTTCCCCTTTTAGCAGGCGAAAGAAACTGTGGGGGATGCGAAGTGCTGCTGAAGGTCTTCTGCGTTTTAGGAGCCATCAATGTTGGCGAGCCCAGGAAGATCAGTGCCAAAAGTATGCCAAAAGAAACACACGCCAAGAAGTTTGCAGAACGCAAAGTACACGGATTGCTCGAAATTTTTTTGCCATGCAAGTAACCATTTGTGGGACAACCCGGCCACTGCATAGGCGATTGCGCATGAGAACGTGCCTACGCTTTAAAGGGAGGTAAACAGCATGCAAACCAAATCAGTGCAATACAACACTATTCAATGATAGAAAACATAGCAACCGCGCCAGCTATATATAAACAACGGAATGCTTTACAATGCAATGCACTGTATGGGCACTCCTTCCCTAGCAGGGAATGAGAAGAAACACGACGTCAGGTTGTTCTCTTTTTTCGTGCATGCGCAATATTTTCACGTATGTTGCGATGAGCAGCAGCCAATACATTCAGTTCTTAACACTCGCGTCCGTGTTTTCTCTTTTAGCACGCTCCAAGTAGAGCGCTATTGAGTGGTCAATCCATTTAGCAAGACCGTACCCCTCACGGTCGCTAAGTAGATATGGCTTTCGGCTTGTGAGGCTTTTGTGGCCTATTCGATGGGTTCAAAAAACAAAACGCCCCGGTGCTCTGCGGTGATACTCCAAGCTAAAGATCTCCAGGGTGTCGAGATTCAACCCCAGTCCTTTCTTGAGGAGTGTGGAGTTCGCTGACCATTCCGCGAACTCGTTGGTCTTGTGTTCGCAAGGAAGGCCGCTCCAGTGGGGTCGGAAGTCCCCAACAAAGGGGCCCGTCCCGTCCCTGCCTCCCCTTCGTGCGGCGGACGTCCTCGTTTACGCCGCGCCGTCACGGGGATGACCCGCCGGGAAAAACGCTAACCATGTACAGCTGTCGACATGTGGTTGTTAAGGGGTTGACGAGGTTTCGGGGGCGCACGAGATACGGCTGAGTATTAGCCGAGTGACCGGAAACCCACTATTCCTGTAACGACTGTGTTCGTCTCGTGCGGGGTATTCTGTAAACACTTTAGGGATCGTTTTGTCGCGTGTGCGAAAGAGATAGGAAAGTGGTAACGGCTGGGCCGTGGGTGCCATGGGAGAGGGTGGTCGCGTTTGTGCTGTTTGTTTATTTGATTGCAACCTCTCCTTTCCCAAATGTTTAATCAGCACTCTTTCCCCAATCTGTGATTAGTTGGCGGAAATCCTTATTTTCCTTTCCCTGACCACTGATTGGCGAGGTGGGTCGTTTGTTATCTTATTGGTTGCTGTCCCCGCTAAGGGCGGAGACAAAGGGTTTAAAACCAAGCGCTCTGGGTTGAGCGGGGGCTGAATTCGTCTGATCCACGATTTAGTCATGTAAATAGTTTTCTCCTTGCTTTGTTTCTTCTCGTTTTTTTACCTATGTTGTAAATAAATAGTTAACCTTCTCCTTTCCTTGAGTAATGTGAATGTTTGCGAGTAGAACCACCGGGTCATCAAGAAACCCCGATTTCATCATCAAGTAGTTTCCTCTCATCGCCACCGGAAGGGGAAACTCTACTAGGAGCTTGTAGTGCACCTCATGCAGCCTAGAAATGTTAAACCCCCTAAAGACCTTACAGTCCAGGACATTCTGTGCCCAGCAACGACATGGCCTTTGCAATTACCTCTACTGACACAGCCCCACATCTATCTTTAGAGACAGTGCTTTAGGAATGGTGCGAATTCGTACGTGCACTAGCACACTCTGCGCCTTCTCTTGCTCCACGTCGTTGCCTTTACTGTGTCATGATAACGCGACAGAGTAGCCGCAAAAAGGCGAGGAGGTCACACGTTAACGTTTCACCTATGTGCTCTACGCACCACTACTGACCGCATATGTTGTCCGAGATGCTCACGGCCTATGCATTCGAGTAATTTGAGCGTGGGCAGTTTACTGACATTTATACCGAGAAACTAACTCCCAGATTTTGATTTTTTTTTCACATTATGCACCACTGTCATTGCGCTTTAGCAGTTACGCTTTCATCAGCCCACTTAAGCTATGGAAAACATTTTGACGTGATGGTAACCTCAGTTGGTCGGCAAAAAGACAGATGATGATATTTAGAAGCAACTGTTTAGTGGTAGAACTTCTTGCAGCAAAAAAAAAAACAATATCGCCCCAACTAAGCTGTGTCGATAGCAGTGAATTTGTATTTCAGTTCTTGAACATCACCATTACCGCTGCTCTAGGGCACGCTCAGTAATAATTACGACGAAAAATGTTCTATATAAGCCGATGAAAATAACGACAGCTAATCTCCTGCGTCCTATTAAGTAAAAAATTTTCTGAAGATTTTACCGCTAAAATTTTGTCGCATATCTCGCGACAAATAATGTAGATTTAGTGCTGGCGTTAATAAATTAAGAACATCAGCAATAAAAAACTAACGAGAAAACATGGCGCGGCAACCTTAAGGTCTCTCGTTTTCTTGAAACCAAGGTTCTGGTAGTGAGATGTAGTGTTCGCTGTCTAAATAAATAGCAACTCAAACGCTTCAACAAATATCGTACGATTCAAGGGCGGAACGTGTGATTTTATTCAACTAGATGTACAAGCCACCGGTCACTATTGTTTCTTTTTCTTGAAAACACAGAATGTTCTCGGGAAGTTATTCAAATACCTGCGCGAAGTGAAAATAGCAGTTGCAGTTCGATCCAACTTGTATCATGGTACTTCAGTCGTTTTCTGAACAAGAGAGATTTTAGAGTACTACCTTTAGTGCTGCGCGCTTTTTTCTTCTTTTTTATATCCCTGCACGCATTAGGCATAAATGTATCCTGCTTACTTACTTCTCCTTCTTGCTGCGCAACAGCCCCAAAATATCACACACAATTGATCGATGCGCTAGATTCGAAATTAGCCTAGGTAGTCTTCAAAAGTCGCATGATTTAAAAAGTGCTTACCTCGGTACATACTTAGAAAAAATTACCGAAAGTAAGTAATCAGCTTCTTGAGCGCAGAAAACGAGCCGCGGGATTAAGCAAACAATCGCGCTTTTGTAAACTGAAAGCCGATTGTAAATTTGAGCACGGTAAGCACGGGAAAGTGACGTGCGTGATGGTCACAAGTGGGAGATGGAGGCATAGAAGCACCGGACGCAAAAGAATAGTAGTCTTGCTTTAATTTAAAAATATCTTCCTGAAGAACACTAACTTTTTATAAATCGAAAACCTGTACCATAGTGGCAGAAAAAGCTGTTCGGTACTGTTCGACACACACACACACACACACACACACACACACACACACACACACACCCACACACACACACACACACACACACACACACACACACACACACACACACACACACACACACACACACACACACACACACACACACACACACACACACACACACACACACACACACACACACACACACACACACACACACACACACACACACACACACACACACACACACACACACACACACACACACACACACACACACACACACACACACACACACACACACACACACACACACACACACACACACACACACACACACACACACACACACACACACACACACACACACACACACACACACACACACACACACACACACACACACACACACACACACACACACACACACACACACACACACACACACACACACACACACACACACACACACACACACACACACACACACACACACACACACACACACACACACACACACACACACACACACACACACACACACACACACACACACACACACACACACACACACACACACACACACACACACACACACACACACACACACACACACACACACACACACACACACACACACACACACACACACACACACACACACACGCACTTTATTTACAACACTGCCAGCCCCACGAAGGAGGATAATGAGTTCTAAAATATGCTTAGAAATCTAGCTACATAATGCCGAATTTTGTGTGGGGGATTTATCTATATTCTTCATCGCACAGAAAGATGCACATCTAAAATTTACAATATGCTAAAGCATATTTAAATATGGCGTGGTTCATAACCTCAGCCACTCTAATTTGGTTACGTCGACTTCCAAAAGCGCTTGTAACTATTGCCACAACAGAATTCCTTTGTATATTTTGTGGGCACGCTTTCGTCCAAATAATATTTAGACGAAACATAAACGACGCCCAGCAAAATAAAAGAAGGCGTTTCGGCTCCCATACAGATGTTTTGTTCACAATGATGTTGAAGCGAACAATAGTCGCCTTCACTGCGGGCTTCTGTCGAAGTTTTCACTTGAAATAACAGCTAATTCAGAGGTCCGCGATAGCATTCCAGCGAGTTGCTTTTACGCAAGTTCTCTTCCCGTGCCAGCGCTGCGTCGCAATACGGAGAGCCGTGGAAAGGGTTCATTCCATTGCTCTATTTGTTGACGCCACGTCGAAGCAAAAACTGCGAATATGCCAATGCAAAGCGGATACGGACTGTCTGTGAGTGCTGTCAGTTTAGCCGGACATATGCAGTGGTGTGTCACACAGCACGCTTTTTCGTAGAAGCGCTCATCGGAAGTTGCGCGACAGGGATGAAACGGCTAAAAGAGTCCTGTATTTTTCCTGGGCCTGAAATTAGCTCCGCGTTGTGAAACACTTTCGGATGGCATTGCCAGGAACCAGCAGAGCCAGTAAGCAGGCCAGCGCTCAGATCTCGAGGGCAATTTCGAGAAATAAATTGCTCTTCAGCAACGCTGCTTCAACCAGACCAGCACGCGTGGATATCAAGCAATTTTAATTACCCCGAATGAGGCGTTACTCGGGAGAATAATTGAAAATTGCGTGCAATTACAGTTCTCAAAACGGTGTGTTCTTCGGGTGCTTTTGCTATGAGCATTTTCGATTTGGTTGAAATAAATTGCATCACGAGCTTCTTGCTCTAAAATTGAGACAGTGCCAGAAAGTAAAATGGTAATAAAGTCTTGACTCACCAAAAACACTAATTCCTCGTTCCCTAAAGCAGGCTCTCTAAAGGTATGCCACTTCGTCTGTTTTGTCATCGACTCGTACATTTTTGCACATTTTAGTGTAAGCCGTGTACCACACGGTACACGGCACACAGGAGGGCAGAGAAGGCTTTCGCTTTGCCCTTAGCTCTTTCTAAACACATATTTAGAGCTTCCTTACCGTGCGGACCAAGTAGAAGCTAAGAAAGGTGTCTTATTGTTCCCTCTAAATAGATAAGTTCTAGGATTTTTATTCTAATGTACCTTTCATGGCCCGCGCTTGTCGTAATGAGTAATGCACAGAAATATTCGTTCTTCACTCCCCTTGCGCTGAATACATTTTCAGGGCTTTCTGTGTGCCACGTGCGCTGCCTAAATGTGTCAAAGAAAGGCCCTAACAATGAGCGTCCCAACAGCCTTTATTGGGCGTTTTTTTCGAGGCCACGCAACTCTGCTGCATTTGTCGCCGAAAAGCGAGCACAATCCATGCTTTTCTCCGACACGGGCCTCGTGTAAACAGCCGCAGGCTAAATATAAGAAAATGAGGGTAAGGAAAGAAGCGACCAAATTCATTTGCAATTCTGCTAAGCTCATTTTCTGGCGAAATAAAGCAAGAATGTATGCAAACAACAAAAGCGCTACGAAAAGTCGAAACTTCAGTGCTATTGCACGGCTTGTGTCGAGATAGCGCTGCAGATTCGCGCTCATGCTGGACAAACCTGTCCATTTTATCTCGTGGTAGAAGGAGACGCTTTGGCATTGAACCCGCGACACCCAAGGCAACTGCCCAAGAATGCACTTTTTGAACAATGGTCGGATGTCAGCGATAATTTGAACGTATCCAAGCGAACGCGGTTTGACAAAAACGCGCGCACCGCATTGGCAACAAAGGCGGCTGTCATTCTCACTGCAAGAGCAAGTTACGAAAAGCGGTTGAACACTTCAAAGCGAAAGCGTCGAAAAGGAAGCATATGTTTACATAGACAAACATATTGTCCTTGAAGTAAACAGGCGCCATGGCGGGCTGCCCTCGAACATAGTTCATTGAAGAAAGCAAGAAAGCACTATTTCTGACTGTCAAATGAAGGAAGGCAGAAAAGGACAAATTACAAGGTTATTTTTTCAACTCTAGATGGACGTCGCCTACAAAAAACAACTATTTTTCGGTAACCAATGAACGGGGGAAGGAATGGGAGAGCATAACCAATTTTAATAGCCGCCATCTTCGATTCGGGAATTAGAAATTATGACAACATTTTGTCCCCTGACGTCATACTCACATAGTTCCACCTCTTCAACCATATTGGACCGTGACGTAATCATTGGCACGCGGCACGTGATTGTTTCTACAACGCTATTGTAGATGGCGCTACAAGTCTCAATGCGAGATCTGCTGTTTTCTAGTTGCTGCCACAGATGGCGCTGTAATCTCAGGGTGGTAGCAGAACACGCAAAATCTCGAAACGTGATGAGTAGTTCCTGCCACAAATGGCGCTGTGATCTCAAGGTGGTAGCAGAAGGCACGAAATTTCGAAACGTGATGAGTAAGAGCTCACGCACTTAAGTATCTGCACCTCGGAGGACAGCATCTCGGAGGACAGAAATTTTATATGTGCTGCTTTGGCATGCTTCACGAAGGAATCTAAAATATTTGCATTTCCACGCTTTGGAATAATAATTTGCCCCTTAATTGCTATGGAAAATGTATCCGACCACGGTAGCTGTGCAAAGTGTGTGGGCTCCGCCCTGCGCGTTCCAAGAGAAATGAAGACGACACTCTAGCTCCTCCTTAAGGGTATGAAGCGATGCGTAGTATGTTAATTCCCACTACGCACTACAGAATGCCATTCTATACTTGACATTTATAGATCCCTGCTAGCCCTCCTACCACTCCTGGCAGAGTGCTGCAGCCGCTAGACTATCCGTCGCTGCCTTGAGATGGCAGGTGCTACCACCGGTGGGTCTTGTGCGACTCAGGTTGCTCTTTCCGGGCGACCAATCATTAAATTGAATGCCACCTGCCACGGTGGGCAGTTTGCTCACAATTCAGGTTAGCAGGTTGTGATGACGCCATAAGGTCACATGACCAATGTGGCCCCCTGGTTATTATATAAAGAATCCAAACTCAAGTTTTCCGCCGCGGCAGCAGCGCGCCATAGTTCCCCTGGAGGCGAGAGGCGAAATTGTAGGGAGGGTGCAGAGACGTGTTTGCCCTTGTGAAACACGCCTCGCGCGTAATATTCTTCCACGTTTTGTGTAGACTTCTGAGTATTCGTAGAAAGCTGTAAGCCGTTGCTGTTGTCTTTCAGAGTTCCACATCAGGCTGCGCAGCTCACAAACAAGTAGGAACCGTCTGTAAAATTTCACCACTTCCACGAGGCAAGTGCCATGAGAAGCAGGGGCGCAGAACTTGGATCAAAGCAGTGCGCCCAGTGTGATAATTGTTTTGCAGAAACATTGGCTTCATTCACATCGTGTAGCGGTATTAGTAATGGCGTGCATACCCCTGAGATGAAGACGAATGTTTGCATTGCCCAGGACGCACTTGACCGCTTCAGGCGTGGATGAGCTCTAATGTTTCTCGCGGGAGCGAAGGCAATGCTCGTCGTGAGTAGATAGGTTTAAATGAAGACGGTAGTATCGCAAAGGTTGGACAGCTGGAATTTTCGATTTTGATCCATTTGGAATTAGCAGTGCAAAAACCCAAAACACGATGGATGAAGGGACAGACTTTCAACGCTATATATGTGAGTGTTTCTTGTCCATGTTCTTAGCGCTTCGTATTTTTCGCGGTGCTTTTCAATTAAAAATGTCACTGAACGGCACTTGACAGCAATCTTCATTTATATTGCAGATAGTGCAAGGTTGTGTTCGCTCCCCATGCGATTCCTCGCTCTACATGGGAAGCTCAGCGTGATCAGCGAACCGGCGTCATCTCATTTATGAACGCCTATGCACCGGCGACCGCTTTTTAAGTACAGGTTAATAATGGTTACGACACATCACAAATCGCTTATATTATTTTTGTTCTCGGCTTTTGGCAATGGTACGTTTTTTTTCTTGTTGCCATACCGTGCTGCCTTTAAGCTTCTTTAAGCACGTTTATTACTTTACTATGTCAATATTCTTGTTATATGCGGGGCATATATCACCTACGAGACCGCTAGGTTATTGGCAAGCCAAGTGTACTCTGAATGGGCATCTCAGTTAGCACGGCGTGTTCGCTTAAGCAATCAGATTGCTTTTTATGCACTGTTTATCTGTTTTGCTCACATTAACATTGCAAAACATTATATTTACTTTAGAAAAGGCAAGGGATCACTGCAGATATTTTTTCCTCGTTAGGATATACAAAAGAAGGAAACAAACAGTCAGTGAAACCAAGAAGCTTAGGCGAATGTTGAAATTTTTTTTTTAGATTTGTGATGTTGATCAAAAGAAAATTAATACTTTAATATATTACCACTGAAAGACAATTGACTAGAAAGTAGATGAAAACCAACCACATGCCGCCGGTGGGAGAGGAACCCATCACCTCCGAATTCACGAGGAAACACTGTACGAGGTAGATAGGTGAAGGAGCATAAATGTTTGATCATCGTGAGTAGAGCGTGCTCAAGCTCTCACTTCGAGCCATCCACCGCGACATACAAGTGATAAGTGGCCCTGATGGCATCGCGCCACAACACATAAGTCATTTTCGTCATTCAAAAACCAGAAGCAGACACCCAAACGCCACGAAAACACACGCAGGGAAAAGGCAAAGGTCCACACCGTATCGATGAAAAAAAGAACCCATGACAGGGATGCAGCAACACACCTTAAGTCAATGATAGTGACGTCAACGGTGGCTGACTGGAATAGTGGGACTGATACTACAGCCACAGAACTCAGAAGAGATAACATAGAGGACAGGGAATGTCCTGTATTGCCTGCAATACGAATATGACCCCCAGAAGTATTGCTACTCACTCGTGACCTGCCTGTCGCATCTAGGTACAGAAGCGTATCCCACTATTCCCAATTCTGCTTTGCATCTCACATCAGACCCCTTGCATGCAGAATATATGTCTCTTCTCGAGAGCTGGGTCTCTGTCAGCCTCTGTGAGTGAGCGGCTGACAGACCGACGAATTCTCATCCGGGCACCACTCGAAGGCATCCGAACACAGAGGAGGCGAAGGCCATGCCGGTTCCCAATTCAGACACACTCCAACGTAGTCGACCCGCCGCGGTGGCTCAGTGGTTAGGGCGCTCGACTACTGATCCGGAGTTCCCGGGTTCGAACCCGACCGCGGCGGCTGCGTTTTTATGGAGGAAAAACGCTAAAGCGCCCGTGTGCTGTGCGATGTCAGTGCACATCAAAGATCCCCAGGTGGTCGAAATTATTCCGGAGCCCTCCACTACTGCACCTCTTCTTCCTTTCTTCTTTCATTCCCTCCTTTATCCCATCCCTTACGGCGCGGTTCAGGTGTCCAACGATATATGAGACAGATACTGCGCCATTTCCTTTCCCCAAAAACCAATTATTATTATTAACGTTGTCGACTGTCCTGCAGAACATACTCACCACGTCGCAAATGTCTTCGTCGAGACGAGGCAGCCTTTTGACGCCAATTCGGTAATAACACATTCCTACACCTTCCTCTTAAGCACACTTTTTATCACGCACGCAACCTAGAAATATGCCCTTTTTGTGGCATACATCGCACCTCTACCACTCCAGGTGGGAATGCCCCAGTCCACTCTCCTACCACAATACTCAACCCCTCCGCACCCAAGTGGGAAGTCGCCTTCTATATCGCTGCTTTGGAGGTCTAGTCAGGTGTGATTGTCCTAGCCATATGAATAAACACGACGAAAGGTGCTCTGGACAAAGCGCGACACTGGCACGGGGCCTCCCAACGGTAATTTATGAAGTTTTTTTCTTCCTCTCAGCCGAATTAATGGCTCACTAGACATATTTTACGATGTTGACTCCTTTGCAAAGGAGAACAAAGCCGCACAACACATCGGACGCTTTTCTGGGAGTAATTTTACTGCGTGAAAAATAGAACATACACTTTGAAAAACAGCATAAGGTCAAACAATGTTCGAGACATTGAGAACAACAGTATTAAATTTTTATTTTCGGAAAGTGATCATTTGCCTCATGTCGTGTTTGTGCGTATTGATGGCCGCTATAAATGCACATAAGGCTTTTCTACCTCCGCAGGAATACTTGTGTCGACCACACAAAAAAAAGGCTCGGTGATCGCCATGTTGAAGCCAATGCGGGCGTAGCCTAACGTCTGTGCTCCACTCCCGAAAGAAACACTCTCGGTGCACCACAGTTCACTCGCGAATAGGCCACTGGCTGCAACATGTTTAATACATCTTTGATGCGACAGCGTGCGCAGGCTTTCGTCCAGCGGAAAACTAGACGTCGTCCCGGCGGCGTTGTTGTGTCAAAAAAAATCCACGTGGCGCATGACGCAGCAGCCATGTCTGCCTAGAAGGCAAATAATTGAAGAGTGCTTGTAATATCAAATAAAAATTGACGCAGATCCCAAATGTTTTAATTTTATTATTTTATTCAGTTTTAAAAAGAAAATAATCAATGAGATTTACGCTGGGATTCAAACCCATGACCCTTTGGAAGCCAGGCAGGCACGCTACCGACTCGGCCACATCGGAATTTTTTTTGTTTAATACGTGGAAAAACACTCACTCTGACTGTCTTCAAGCCCGACTTAACCAGGACGCATCCCGCAACCCGTTATACACAATCACACCGGCGTCCTGCTATCCCTTTGCGTGGACATCAAAATTCAAGAAGATGGACACATGCGTCGAGTAAAGGCAGCCGGGCAGGAGGTCGATCATGCGCAGCATATAACCCCCGCTCCATTTCACACTGATCTCCGAACAGGTACTTCAATGAACGTGGCGGCTCTGCGTGGCGATCTGTCATGCGGCTTTTCCACAGGCTAAACAGTCCAATGGCCACTAAAAGATCCCAGTGAACCTTAGAACCTTCCAATGTAGGAATAATTCTTTTAGTATGGGGCGTAATCACAATGTCGTTTTGACCTTCCGTTTAATAATCCCAATAAAACATGGCCAAGTAGGCACTTTGTCATAGCTGAAATAAAAAGCGAGGTGATGTGCGTGTGGTGCTGGTTGAATTCGAAGCTTCGTAATGTAATTAGTGGACTGAACTTGATAATTAATGAGGTAATAATTCTCTGCAACATAATATGCGCAAAAATACCCGTGCAAGAGTCCGCAGACAAGAATTTCGAGGCTGTGTTGCGCCAATGGGGATAAATATGTGAATGTGAACAAATGACAGTGAATGTTTGTGAAGAGAAACCGCTGAAAGAAGCCATTAACATTGTAGCGTGAATACCTTAAAGGCGGAGCTCAAATGTCTCCCTAACGTTTTTTTTGTAGCAAATAAAGCATTCGTTTGCTGTGAAAGTGGTGTCTTTATTGTTACATCAAGATAATCTATTGCAGGCCTACTTCAATTCGCCCACACTGTGCCCTTAAGCTACTCGAGTGTCGAGCAACTTTCCTGTTTCGTCCCAGAACTTGGGGTTCGTTACGCAGTAGAAGTTCGTGGTATGGTAATACAGTTGAACAGGATACCGGCTAAGCTTTCTCATGAGACGAAATACCTGACTAAAAATGTCACAGCATGAAATCCTTTAACTGAAGAGGCAGAACTGGCAGACCAATTACAGTAAATCAATAAGGGCAATGCAGTCGACCTGAGGAAGTATGAAATGGAGAGAATCGACCATGCTCTGAACGATGGAGGCAGTCTAGGAGCGTGTAAGATCTATTAAGCAATAGAAAATATAACATTCATGCGATAAGAGACATGGAGCGCAGGGTCATTAAAAATGTGTAAAATATATTTACGCAGCCAAATTCCGCACAGGTCTTTATGAATGCTATAACGAGGACAATAAACACCGAGACAGTGGTCCTGAGAAATTCTGCATCCCGCCTATTACGGAAAAGAAAGGAAAAAAAAAGCCTTATAAGCTATGCAGAAGGGGAAAGCAGCTGAGGAGGATCAGGTGACAACAGATCAGGTGAAGAACACTGGAGAGATTGTGGTAGAAAACCTGGCCACCTTGATACATATTGCCTCATCATCTCGACCGTACTGAAATCACGGGAAAACGCAAATATCATCCTAACCAAAAGTGGGACTTCAAGGGCTTGAAATATTAGACCGATCAGCCTACTGTCCATTGCCTACACGGCATTCAATAAGGTAATCGCTAATGAAATTAGAACAGCCTTAGAATGCACTCAACCAAAGACAGGCAGACTTTCGTAATATCAGCACTAGTAGTCACAGATGATATAGGAACGCGCAAAATATAACTTAACTTCTGCATAAAGCCTCTAAAGACTACGCGAAATAATTTGACTCAGTCGAAGCCTGAGCTGCCATGCAGGCATTACAGAATCAGGATGTATATGTGGATGCGCCCAGTGCAAAAATGTGGAAAATATTCATAGCGGCTGCACATCTTCCATAGTCCTCCGTAAGAAAAATAATAAAATACTAATATAGAACGATATCAGGCAGATGGATATGCCTTGCCCATTGCTATTCACTGCGTGTTTACAGAAAGTATTCAGAAACCTGTTTCGGAACAGTTGGGGTAGGAGTTAATGAAGAAAACCTTAGTAATCAGTGATTAGCTGATTACACTGCCTTGCGAAGTAACTCAGTGGACGCATCGCAAAGCTTAATCAAAGAATGAGACGGGAAATGCAGAACGGTAGATCGAACAATATTGACAGGATGGTTATGGCGTTGTAGTGCCAGGTTCAGTGGCAGCTGCTAAAGTATTTTTAGTTAGCGATATGTTGTGGCAAAAATTTTCAAAACGAAATGACATCTGCATTGTTCTAGGGTGCTCTTATTGGCTTTCCACACATAATCGCTTTTAGTCTAGGTCTCCTTTACAGTGCACCAATTTAGGCGGGCGGTGACCCCGATGATGCTCTCCTCTTGAGCCGTATTATTATTAGCAGCTGCCCCAGATGGACAGTTGCACATTTCACTGCTCTCGCCACACCCTTCTTCCTGCTTTTACGCTAAACACGTTCAGTACGGTTACCATGTTATGCCTTCCTACACCCCCGCCATATCTTTCTCTTCTCGCCCCACCCTCCTACTTCTAAGTTAACCCTCCTATATCTTCTAGGGTAACTACCCTCTGGTTGGTTCCCATGGCAAACCACGTGCCGGTTGCGCCTTCTCACACTCTCTCCATACCCTCTTCCTCCAGCGTTAATCATCATAAGGCTGGGGACTTCTCCGCTCTCTCCACTCCGCCTCCTTCCGCGGCAACCACCTTCCGGAGGGTTACCCTTGTAACCACCCTCTGGTTACGCCCTCGCCATACTGTCCTCCTTCTACTGTGACCCTTTTCGTCCTTTCAGGGTAATTACCCTCCAAGTGGTTTACGTGGCAACCACCGAACGGTCGCGCCTTGTTATGCTCTCCTAGTAGCCTCCCCTTCCATGGTAACCATACTTCGGTTGGAGATTCCTCCACTCTTGCCACATAGTCCTCCTTCCACGCTATTCACCTTTCAAACGGTTTGCCGTGGTAACCACTCGCCGTCTAGGCATTTATCCGCTCACGTCATACCTTCCTCCACTATCGGTAAACAAGCTTTGAGTGGTTCTAGTGGCAACGCACCTACTAATTACGCCGACGACTACGACATAATACGGCCTACTACTTCTGCTAATTCTGCTACTGCTACTACTGCTACTGCTACTAGTACAACTACTACAACAACTACTACCACTACAACTGCTACTGCTGCTGCTGCTGCTACTACTACTACTACTACTACTACTACTACTACTACTACTACTACTACTACTACTACTACTACTACTACTACTAGTGCACGAGCACAGGAATGGAGCCTAAAAACTGTCGCAGTTGAAATAGTAGGCAGACAACTATAGTATTCTCCTCAGTGACGGAGAACAACAGTTTACGAATTTTACGATAGGCAGCCAGGTGACGGAAGCATTAACGCAAAAACTTCGACGGCGCTTAACGTAAGGTATGTATACATATATATACCTAGCAACCTGCCATTAATCGGGATAGCGGCTCTGGAAAAACGACCTGTGTCGCAACACAATCAAAATAACTCAAGTCCTATCGATGGCAGCACCTGCCATAAAGGGGCAGTGGCGCGTCGTTTGACCAATGAACCCCTTAGAAAAGAGCGGTATAACCACCCCCATGTATCTATGATTGTTAAACAGAGAATGACAGTGCATATATGAAAAATAACCCTTTATCGCTATCCGAACAACTGTCATCCCTGAACACTGGATTCGAACACCGGAACTGAATTAAAAACTGAAGTTCTAGCGCACCAAACTACCATTTGGCCTAACTACACAAATGGACCATCATTTTTTTTTATTTCAACTTCCCTAGTGCGCAGCACTGTCCAGCGCTCCGCATTCAGTCCAGAGAGAAATTTTTTCTTTGATTCTGTTTTAGTATTTTTGCGCCGAAAAGCAATGAAAGACTGCCTCACATGACGCTGCCACAACCGAAGAACAACCATGATATTGTGAAATTTTGAAACAAGCAAGATTTTGCCCAAGCTGCTTCTAGATGGACTTTTTTGCAAACTGTCAAGTTTTATAAACTGAAGTTGCCTCTATAGGTCGTAGAAATGACCAATGCTAGCGTCAACAATCGAGAATAGAATGCACATCGACTTGATGACACCGCAGGTCATGAAGAACATGAAACGGTTGGTTTAGAAATTCTCTGAGTCTGCATACAGATCGGTAACGTGGCTTGCACATCCAAGCCAAACAAAAAAACTGTGTTTTGCGTAACATATCCGTTCCCTATGCGATATGGTCCGAACCGTAAGCTGTTACAAGTTCAGAATTGAGTAACAAATTCAGTACTAGCTGCCGGCCGACTGGCGGCAACAATTGCTCCCCAGCGGCACGAGCACTTTACAAAGTGATTATTCAGTGAATATTCCCTTGCAAAAATGATCTATAGAAAGTATATTAACTTATTGTAGAATCTGTTGCCTTAATATAGATATTTTTGTCTATTCACAGTCTGTGGACAATCTATAGACAAAAGTCTGCGAGAACTGTATGGCTATAAATCTATACAACATTTATAGACTGTCTAAAGAATTCGCATTGCCTGTGCAGTGTTCTCTAGGGTTTCTTAATGAGAATCTATAGACTTTATGGGCAGAAGTCTATAGAATGTCTATAAACTAATTAAAGAAATTTTTGTGAGGGTGGGGCAGTGAGAAAGGAACAAGAACGACAGATACGGACAACACTCTTCTGGGAAGCAGTAGATAGATATTTTAACCGAAACCATCCCATTATTCTACAATTCGAAGACACTGCCCAAGAATGACTGCATAGATTTTGTTACTGAAAGTGCAGTTTTCAGCTCTGGCTAAGAAAACTCAGGTTGAGAGGAATTTATGAAGAATACACAACTCAAGTTCGTCTTCTATTAATTCGTTTCAATCGCCCCTAGTGGACTAATATCCCGTTATGGTTAATCTGCGGCATATCGATTTTCCCAAAGATAGCCGCGTTTAGAAATTCGCAAGCCTCTTTTTCTGATGCAATGGCACTAGATTTCAAATTGTACCAAATATTGGTTTTGTGCTTTGATTCTCTCATTATTCGTTCGTCGAGTGAATAAATACAAGCGAATTCTAGGGCGACACACGAAGGCCCCAGCTGCAGCGTTTTCTTGTTTTCGTACTTTCGGATGTGTGATTGAACTGTTAATCTAAATTGAATGCTGCAGTTGCCAAAAGTTCTTTTTTATTTAGGACCCAGTATAGACATATTCATGAAAGGGTTCACGAATCTTAATCAAGGAAGTGTGAAAAGCCCATTATCTGGAGGTGCAAAGTGTACATAAACGTGACACATGCACTTGGCGTATACATTCTTTTTTTGCCGTTAAGATAACCGTATCTCCGCAAGAGGGAATATTACTTGATCTTAACTACAACCCACTAAGAGAGAATCGCCCATTTTGACTGTTTGCTGTCTCCGGCTAAGTGAGTTACACGGAAATAGGTGTGCAGGCGGCTCGCAGTTCAGCGCCGTGTTTCCCTTTGCACGCGCTGCCCTGGGCAAGCCCCAGCGGCTTGTCATCATGTTAAAAGAGCTGTAATCACACCAAGCTTCTTCGCTTTCAGCCACTTCAGTTCTGAAAGCCAATGGCACTGCCGCTCTCAAGATGTTGGAGTGGCACGACGCTCACGCAGAAGTGCGGCCGTATTCGTGGAAATCCCGCCTCCGTTGCCTTTTCTAAGCTCTCAGATAAGACAGTGATGAAACGGCGAAGATAATATGCATCTTAGAACAAAAAGGTATCTATAACGTCGCCTTGTGGGATGTCCTGATCTGCAGCCGATAACAGGTACTTGCTGTCAGACCGATGTTGTGTTTACGCAGGCGGAAACGAGGAAGTCAGCAGGCACATATGCAACGGAGGGTAAACCCCATTTTCTAATTGGGCTACTTGCTCAGTCAGTATTGTTCAGCCTAGGAGGAACTTTGTCGACACAAAGTTCTTTTGAGAGCCCTCGCTATCGCTAAAATTGTTGCGCCCTTTTTAGTAATATTCTGATATTCGAGCTTGTTGGTTATGCATCTTGTGAAAAAAGTGCAAAAAAACGACAGGCACAGAAAGATCAGACACCACAAGATTTGACACACAGCTGATTGTTTATTCACAAAACGCAGAATAAGTACGTAGTAACAAAATTACAAGAGTGATAAAATGAATAAGGTGCGTCTAGATATGGCCACTCTCTTTCGTGCAGGAGAACTGATGAGTCACTATCACATCACAAGTGTCACAATCCTCACATGTGACATCAATTGCCATTATCACAAGAATTGTGTTTTGGCAAACTAATCAATTAACATGAGAGGTGTCAGAGGCCTATTATATCTGTGAGCATGAGCAAGCATGCGCTAGCCACCCATGAGTTGCCCTGCATGAAAGGGATTTGTCATATCTAGATGCTTCTCTTTGATTTCTTCTCTACTGTTCTTTTGCGTATCTGTAGTACTTATTCTGAGTTTCGTGGATGAACGATCAGTTGCGAGTCGGTTCTTGTCATATCAGTTATTACTACGTGCGCCGTATTTTTTTTTTTTGCACTGTTTTTCCCAAACACCATTTTAAGAACGGACTACTGCTCCCAGAACGAGAGCCCAGATATGCAGAGGTTCTGCACACAGTCTAAACTCATTTCTTCGAAAATGTACGACAGGTAGCTTCAGGAGCACAGAAATACCAAGAGCAGCGACGTAGTTTGCCTCTTGCATCACGACGGTTGTAACTAATGAGTGATCACATGTATGGGCTTTGTTCGCCCTCAGGACGTACGCAGAGGTGTTCCCAACATCCCAAAGCTACTCAGGCTATCAGGAACGCGGTAGTGGAGGGCTCCGATTAAACTCAATTATTGCGATTCTTGTATCACTCATTGTTTTCGGTGTTCAACATTGCATAGCTACAAAGGCCTTAAACGCCACATTGGAATGATCCGCTTAGTTGAAATGATCGCGGTTCTTTAACTTGCACTTACATCGCACAGTATACGGGCCTCTAACTTTTCACCTCTACCGAAGTACGACTCCGCGGCCGCGATCGAACCCACGTATTCCAGGTCATCGGCCGAGCACCATAACCAATGAGCCATCGCGGCGCGTGTTTGTTTCTCGAAGTCAAAACGTAGAGTCTGTATTAAAACTGTCAAAAAGATGTCTCTTGCCAGGGATGGTTGCATTCACAGACAGTGGACTATCCTTGCACAAACATTAGTGAGACTGATCGGAGCTCCGACGGAATCCCCCACGGCGCCGTGTTAGCTCTCCACGAAGTGGTCCGGCACCCTTGACGACAGTATCATTGGCCGTTATCATTGGTGCACGCATTATAACTCTTTGTCTAAACAACTATTTAGAAGTGAACGCAACGTAAGTGAGCACTTTAACTGTAAAGATGGCACCCTTGAGGTGCGTAAAAAACTTGACCGGAATGTAGCCGCACTCCTGTCTTAACATATCCAGAGGGAGACTTGCCTTGGCTAGGAAATCCAGCGTAGTGGCATAGGTAACTCATGCGACTCACCTCAGTGCTACTGTTGTAATACCTAAATGAAAGAATTTGGGGGAAGCCGCTCCAAGGAAATACGGGACAGTACCAGCGGCTACAGGTGAACACGCCGTATAAGGCGTTTTAATGAGCTTGAGCAAGGTAGCTTTTAATTTATCAATAAATAACCATTAATTTTTTGTGAGAGAGGCGCCAGCATCTTCATCCAATAAAGAATGGCAAACATTATCGTAGAAAGATGCAAACTGTGAAGACACAAATTACAGGTGTAAATGAAAAAGTCTGTTAGAGAAAACATGCATAAAGGGCGCAGTGGTAAATGTATCATTTGTGTCGGCATTGTCGAGATGGGCATGGAGTGATGAAAATTAGATCAAGGGGACATTTTTAGGAAACAGCAGTAGCTGCTACTTAATTACATTTGGAAGCATGAAAAATCTCATTTTTTTCTAACCTCACAGTTTTTAAAATCACTAAACCATTTTGAACTTTTTTTAGTAATAAAATTTATTGCTTGGGCAATTCTATTTTTTTGAAAAGATGTTTCCATCAAAACGCGGCCCACGCGGTTGGGTTCAAACCCGAGTACTGAGCTGGAGTACTCGGGTTCGAACCCGACCGTGGTGGCCGGATTTCGATTGAGGCGAAACCCAAAAGACGCCCGTGTGCTGTGCGAAGCCAGTGCACGTTAAAAATCCCCAGGTGGTCGTAATTATCGCGGAGACGTCCACTACAGCACCTCTTTGTTCCTGTCTTCTTTCACTCCCTCGTTTATTCCTTCTCTTACAGCGCGGTTCTGGTGTCCACGGATATGTGTGACACAGTTACTGCGTCATTTCCTTTCCTTAAAACCAATTTTCAATTTTCAAAAGACGTAGCCAAATGAAATGCCTCAAAAATATTGCTATGCTTAATTTCCCTCCTAATTTTATCGCCAGTTACGACCAGTATGTCGGGAAATTATACATTTTAGAAAAGATGTAGCCAAATGCAATGCCTCAAAAATAAATCTATGGCCATTTTTCTATCTTTATGGCGAGTTACGACCATTTTTCGCGTTCGGTGGGAGAGCTTCTTGTTCAATTACATTTGAGTTGAAGTATCCACCTTCTCGACGACTTTCTGCCAACATAACCTCCTCATCGAACTTTGGGATATGCACTACAACGTGTGTGAACCGGCGAATGCCAATATTTAATCCAGGCAAAACTAAAGGTAAATTTGGCAGGAAGACCGCATCGCGATGACATTTGACAAGCGAGCCGTTTTACTTCATTACTGGCTCGTGAGAGATATCTTTAGCTCCACGCGGCTATCTTAGCGCATGCCGTCAGGGTAAGCAGCGCAGCACGTCGGCCTTCCGCGGGGAAACCCTGTATGTGCACGCACACTCGAGTAAAGCAAAAGGTCAAGAAACACTGGTCTTGGCCCAGAGTTGTTTCCCTCTTTCCTGCCGGAACCTACGAATCGCGTATAAAAATGTGAGCCGTATGCACTCCGCAGACACTTCACGGCGGCTCCAGTTATCTAGTAAGGAAGCCAGCTTCGCAAGGTGCGGCTTAAGCATTCCGTTGCATGCAGAATACAAGGTCGTTGAGTATTGCACTGCTGAAGTCGGAGACGGCAAATCGGTGTTAGAAGACAGCAAAGGACTGACCATCCTCCGGCGACAACTTTAACGCCTTGCAGTGAAGACAACATGGTCGTGTCAGCGCTCAGAGGCATCGTCAACGTGAGTCTCGTCATCCACCTCACCCTCGCTTTCGTGGCCACCTCGAGAGGAGCATCTCTAGCAAACTCGAAGAGCTCTTGCGATCCGGAACCAAGTGCTGACACCCTAGGCAAAAGAGCTATTTGTACATACGAAAGAATCATCGACATCGACTACAACAGGGTTCCTGCTAAGATACCGACTGTGAGGTGCAACTGTCCCGATAGTCTCTGCAGAGACCTCGGCGACTATCGATGCATTGAAGTCAAGGAGAGCCTGGAAGTGCATTACTGGTACCCTAGCTCTCCAGGGTTAGTCAGAAACAAGACCATCACAGTGACAACGTCCTGCGTTTGCGCCACGTATCCAAGCGCAACGGCTCATCCGGCTTCTACCAGGCATCCGTATTAGAGTTTAACGTTTCTCCTATCGGAGAGGTCAATGAACAGTGAGTGCTGAGAAACTCTTTGCGCTGAATGTGGTGTCTGTACAGACTGTGCAGCATGTGAGCGCCGGGCGAGATTAACCAGATACAATCTCATGAACTGAAAAGTGTTTCTAACCACAATATTAGTACTATTTGAAGTGTTCTGAACCATGATTCTGCCTCGAGTCTTTCCTAATTTATGTTTTCGTGCTGAATTCCGCTGACAGTACGCAATAAATCCGACGGACAAAAGCAGTCATGACCGAGTTATTTCATGCCTCTTGTTACAAGAAAAATTAATATTATTACGATGCTTCCGTTCTTGTGTTGAAAAGACCTTTCACTTTAAATGACAGGGAAAATATTAAAAAATCATGAATGCGAATGCACCAACCATATACCGGTCAGCAACGGTAGCCACCATATAAAAGCGCAAAGGTCCGTTACAACAAAGGGGAGCGTGGGGAGGAAGGCACGGAGAAGCATTTGCCGATGCTAACAAAAGGTTTTGCGTCTTAGCTTGCGTAAGAAGCAATGATGTTTCAAGTTTCCTTAGCAAGATTCGATCAACGACCTGGAAAAATATCCAAGTGATTTTCAACCGCGCGCAAGCAGCGATGGTCAACTGAAGATATCAGGAGCGCCGCTGCTACCGAAGAGACAGAGAGGTAGGAAATTTTAAGTCACCTTTCTTTGATATTAATACTCGATATGTTTGTAAGTCAGCTTTCTTCTTTACGCATAGAACAATTTCAGTTAGAAGAAAGCAGATATGATGTGTGAAACGCGATATGAGCCGCAAGAAACGGCTTGGCGAAGGTTTCTGGGCAAATTTCGACCAGCGGAATTTTTTTCAAACTGTGCTCACATTGCACAACACGCGGACGTTCTCGGTATTCGCCTTCAGTGAAACGCGGCTGCCGTGATCTGTTGTCCTAAGCAGACAAACGCTAAAGCTACTGAGCCAACTGGGCGCAGTGTAAGTGCAGGGGATGTCCGAGAAAACGCATTATTACTGAAGGCAACCTTCAAGACGCTCAAGCTGCATCGCGAACATTCCACTGCGCTACTGAAAGCTAGTGCTGTCTGCCGCTTGAGTCGCGATAAATGCAGGCCAACTCTCAACTATGAAAGACGGTTGCTTGATTGATAGCGGTTAGCGTCTAGGTATCTTAAATCACTATTCGGGCTGTTTTCGCATTGCTCTCAGTCCGGCAGTGCGATCGGCATCAGAATCTTCATAGCAGATGGCCAAGAAGGCAAATCGAGAAGACAGCCGGAACAAAGAGCATGAGGCTAGAAGTTTTCTACTCATATTTACCATCAACATATATATACAAATGCTAGAATACTGCTACCCAAAAAGATATTAAAACAATCTGCGTTGAACGTGCCATGAAACACAGTGCCTTCTTATAATTTCACTCTAAAAATTTTCGACGCTCTACTTTGTCCCGTCAAAATAAGGTCTATTTAATTTTAGAGGGCACCCAGTAATTCGGCTTCATAACTAAGGCGAAGGATGACTGCTGCCAATTAGCCGAGGCCTGCGAGTCCCGACACAGCATTGTTTCGCCTCGGACCAAGCAGCGAGCATCCGTGTGCCAGTAACCATAGCAGCACGTAGCGTGACTGCCCTGAGCGCTCTGCCTCCGCAGTGCAGTCAGTTCCGTGTGCGCGGGTTGCTTGCAACTATCGGCCGCAAGCGCCTATCGTGACGAGCGCCGCTAACCGCCAGCAGCGCTCTGATGCCAAGCGACCGCTATGGAAGTTTGGGGGTCGTCGTAGCGGCAGGCTGTTTATTATGCGAAGCATATTAACGTAGGTTTCGGGCCTTCGCGCGACGCCCGGCGGTGGCCACCACTGACCCTGAAGTGGGGTCACGTGACATGGCGTCACGTGATGACGTCACACAGGCTGCAGATGGGGCCTCATATCGCGCCGTCGGTCGCCTCCCGGCGGTGGCCACCATTGACCTTCAAGTGACCTTCAAGTAGGTCACGTGACATGACGTCACACCGCCTGCAGATGGGGCCTCATATTGCGCCGTCGGTCGCCTCCCGGCGGTGGCCACCATTGACCCTGAAGTGAGATCACATGATGTGACGTCACGTGATGACGTCACACCGGCTGCAGATGGGGCCTCATATCGCGCCGTCGGACGTCGCCCGGCGGAGGCCTCCACGCTTCGGTTCGCGCCGTCGCGCGCGACGCGGCGGCGGCGCCACCATCGCTGCATCACGTGATATGTGACGTCACGCCAGGGATGGAGCGGCGCGCGCCCGACGTCGCGTCAGTCTCTGTGCCCGCAACCGCGCCAGCGTCTTTGCGCCGGGCGTGTATGCGGTCAAGATGCCTCCAAAGTGACGTGCAAACCAAGAGTCATGCATTTACGGACCATAAGAGTGTGTTTGTCGGGCTGCAAAGAGTAAAGTACGACGATTTACCTAAAACCTCGTCTCCGTTACTTAGCCCCATCCACACTGAGGCAGCTGCTTAACATGCTTCGCATCCACTGGGCTTAACCTTGATAAGCCTCCAATTTTTTTGCTGGCCATGAAGAAGTGGTTCACGGGTGGTACCGACTTGGTACCCGCGTGCGTCTGAGCTACCGCTAATGTAGGGGATGGACCTCTCGGTTTTGTATTTTTTTAATTACGCTGGTATTCTTCGGCGTTTATTTCAGAACACAGCTGGTTTCGGTTATTTTTTGCGAGTATAATTTTCTACGCTTCGGGGATGTAATGCGGTATGCTTGTGCATTCACAGGTCACCTATAATTTCTTTGTACCTCTTTGTCCGAACCATTATTCGACTTACAAAGAATTAGCGCAAAATTCATTGTACTTAAAGCTGTGCTTGCTGAAAAAATGTCATCGCCATTTAAAAATAACGGAAGGAGCCCTAGGACAAAAAGCATGTCGAAAGTGATTTCTAAATGTTAGGTTTTTTTGTTAATGCTGAGTTTCTGCGATGTGCGCCACGGGAGGTCGATCCTCACGTGGTCTGCATGTGGAAAACAGCGACGGAACTGCCGCTGAAACATCGAGTTAGCCACACAGTCTTTCGAGGTGTATGCGCATGGCTTCGCATCAGTGTCCTACGCGAAGTGGGGGCGTCTCCTTAACTTAGCAGCTGCGCTAAGGGGGAGGTGGCAGTTCACAAGGGCAATCTTTAGCGCAATTTATTTACAACTATTGTTAAAAAATCGACCGAGGCTGTTGCTGCCATACAAAACAAACGAGAAGGTCAAGCCCCAGATGGCTCCTCACAAAACCCTATCAACCAGACCGAGCTAACTAGTGCAGAGAGCTCCTCCTTGTTCGGACAGAGGGCAGCACCGACGTTTACCTGACCGTTCTGTCGTCACTCTAGCAAGAGCAGAGTTGAGACTCCTTCCTTGGCACAAAAGAGCCTCCTTACCACTAGCACGCCGCGGTCCACGAGGTTGTTCACTCCTGTCCACCGCGTGCATTTCATGGGGACCTTTACGCACAGTTAGAGCACAGACCACACACTTAAAGTCCAACGGCAACCGAACGAGAGCCAACATGTAGCCGGGGCCGCGCACATGGCTGTGTCCGCGCCCGCTTCTTTGCCGCCTGTCTTTGAAATATCTGGCCCCGGGCACGTGGCGTGCTGCAGAAGTGCCGAATTTCACATCCCTCTTCAAGCCCGAGGAGTCCGCGTGTTGGCTGTTCCGCGCGGGAAAAAAAGCAATCTTTGAAGGCCATGATATTTCTTAGTCACCTAACAGCAGTTCGTGCTAGTTTACAGCATTTGTTTTCAAACAAACCGATTCGAAAAGCGCCGGGTGGCAAGAGGGAGGCGAGAGGTGCTGCACGCCCAGCCCTAAAAAAATAGCTAAAGAAATCACTGAGCTAACAGCTAGCGGATGTTGGCTGCTTTACGCCCGTCTGCACAACGACCCGCCAACTTGACTGCTGGAGCCTCCAAGAGGCGTGTTAGGAAACGAAGACGCGTATTTTTAAGCTATCAGAGAAGTAAAAGCATTCGTGATTTGAACAGCGCGAACTACAAGGGACAAGAAAAGAAGGGAAACAGGACAAGCGCTGACTCGCAACTAAAAGGTTTATTCAATGAAACCTTCTTGTATGAAGAAACAATCAAAGGGAAAAAAACAACACAAAAAAACTAAAAACCATGAAACGCAACATTCGTCAGGTGCTCCCGAGATAATTCATCTCCCTATCGCAAAGGAACACAGAAGGTTTGCTGACGCACTTCAGTTGATCCCCTGCGATGTGAAAAGCCTCGACAACTTCTCGTGTCGTCTGATCACTGTGGGTGTATAGCACACGGGTTTGATTGAATAATGCAGTGCATTTTTTCTTTTTCTTTTTCATGACTTTACATTCTAGACAATGTTTGACCAAATGCGAAAGGTCATCACCATTGTTTAAGTTGTTCCTGTGCTCTTGTAGGCACTTGTTAAGGCAACGCCCTGTCTGACCAATGTAACGCGCTCCACAGGAAAGGGGTACACTGTATACGACACATGTTTTACAGGCCACAAACTTATCCCTGTGCGCAACGCCACATCCTTCTTTTTTTTTTTTTTCCTTGGCCTCTTTTTTTTTTTAATGGCAGGGCATATCTGTTTGAGCTTGACGGGGGCTGTAAGGAACACGCCAACTTTGTACCTACTTGCTACGTTCTTTAGTCCGTGGGAGACGCGGTGAACATATGGCAAAACGGCAAATTTCTTCTTTTCAGGCTGGACGTCTGTCGTGAGCGGAGTGGCCAGACGCTTTAATGACTGAATTAAACGAGAACACGCCCCTGCTATCATCTGGTCTTGATATCCAGCAAACTTAACCCTAGACAACTGGGTCTGGAAGCTATCTTGAATGGTGTGATGACAGGACTTGGTCAAAGCACTTCGCAAGCAGGAACTGATAATGCTATTTTTTACCAATTTGGAATGACCGGAGTGAGAATTAAGAAGTGTCTTTGACGACCTCGGGTTATACTTCCAGCAAACATGGTTCTGCTCGAAATGCAGCCGCACGTCTAAAAACTGCAGTTCGTCGTTAACTGGTGCCTCAAACGTGAACTGTAACCCCGACCCACACTCCCTGAACACTTTTAGAATGTCAACCATTCGAGCCAGAAAACTCCCACGTTCTACAAAAATAAGATAGTCATCGACATATCTGACAGTCTTGAGATGTAGGCCAGACAGGTTCTTTTCCAGATCCCTGTCAAGTACAACAGGAAAATGTCACTTAAGACAGGGGCGACGCTGGACCCGATGCACACTCCTGATTTCTGCGCAAATAGCTTGCCTTGCCATCCTATGAAAGTGGAATGCAAATAAAACCGTACCAATTCAAGGAAGTTTTCCACAGACATCCCGCATCGTGTTACGAACGCCATTTCGTCATTATCATCTGTAATATACCTTTTCACACGCTTTAACAGGCAGTCATGTGGAAGGCTATAATACAGGTCTGTGACATCGATACTGAAGGCTGCACAGGCACTCGGGTTGTTCTCCTTCAAGAAGGAAACGAGGGCGTCGGAGTTGGGGATCTTGAGAGGGTCGAATGCATCCAAGGACGAAAGATGCCGTTGCAAAAATTTTGACACGTGGTGTTGCCATGTGCTCCTTTCCGATACAATCGCTCTGAAGGGTACATCAACTTTTTGCGTCTTCGCGGTGAAAAATATGTCCAGGTGCAATTTCTGCAGTTTTTAGACGTGCGGCTGCATTTCGAGCAGAACCATGTTTGCTGGAAGTATAACCCGAGGTCGTCAAAGACACTTCTTAATTCTCACTCCGGTCATTCCAAATTGGTAAAAAATAGCATTATCAGTTCCGGCTTGCGAAGTGCTTTGACCAAGTCCTGTCATCACACCATTCAAGATAGCTTCCAGACCCAGTTGTCTAGGGTTAAGTTTGCTGGATATCAAGACCAGATAATAGCAGGGGCGTGTTCTCGTTTAATTCAGTCATTAAAGCGTCTGGCCACTCCGCTCACGACAGACGTCCAGCCTGAAAAGAAGCAATTTGCCGTTTTGCCATATGTTCACCGCGTCTCCCACGGACTAAAGAACGTAGCAAGTAGGTACAAAGTTGGCGTGTTCCTTACAGCCCCCGTCAAGCTCAAACAGATATGCCCTGCCATTGAAAGAAAGAAAGAGGCCAAGGAAAAAAAAAAAAAGAAGGATGTGGCGTTGCGCACAGGGATAAGTTTGTGGCCTGTAAAACATGTGTCGTATACAGTGTACCCCTTTCCTGTGGAGCGCGTTACATTGGTCAGACAGGGCGTTGCCTTAACAAGCGCCTACAAGAGCACAGGAACAACTTAAACAATGGTGATGACCTTTCGCATTTGGTCAAACATTGTCTAGAATGTAAAGTCATGAAAAAGAAAAAGAAAAAATGCACTGCATTATTCAATCAAACCCGTGTGCTATACACCCACAGTGATCAGACGACACGAGAAGTTGTCGAGGCTTTTCACATCGCAGGGGATCAACTGAAGTGCGTCAGCAAACCTTCTGTGTTCCTTTGCGATAGGGAGATGAATTATCTCGGGAGCACCTGACGAATGTTGCGTTTCATGGTTTTTAGTTTTTTTGTGTTGTTTTTTTCCCTTTGATTGTTTCTTCATATAAGAAGGTTTCATTGAATAAACCTTTTAGTTGCGAGTCAGCGCTTGTCCTGTTTCCCTTCTTTTCTTGTCCCTTGTAGTTCGCGCTGTTCAAATCATGAATATCTACCAACTCGCCCAAATGAACGTTTTGCTAAACCATATTTCTTATGCCACGGGCTCTTTTCACTGTCCTAACATTTCCTTCTACAACCCCGCGTTGCTCGCGCCGCTCATAGCCATTTGTGTATGCCAAGCAAGGAAGGCATCGTGGTATGCGAGACTCGGCTCAACACCTCCAGAACTCGCGGTTACCTTTGGGTTCCTTCAGCCGTCCTCAGGACACAGCCGAAGGTTGTGCCGCATCCTGACCTCGGAGTCGTGGACACAAGTCCGTCACTTCAAGGACTGTCTGATTGTTTCCTGCGGGCTCATCTACGGTAGTCAGCGCATGGGCCGTGCCTACCGTGGTTGGTGTGCCACATCTGATCGTCTCACCGAGTTCCTCTGGAACAATGTTCGTCCTCGACTACCGACCAAGAATAAGAAGAGTGGCTTACAAGAAGGCAAGGTTTTCTCTTTTGTTGACCAACAGATTCCCGAGAGCATCAGCAGCGTACTCAAGCTAGGCCCGAAGCATGCCTTTGAACCCACACTAGACAAGGCGGAAAAGCTCACCCTATCAAGGTCAATAGCCAAAAAGGTGGAAGAAAATGATAGGCCCCGTTGCATTACAGAGTGCGTCGAAGTCCTAGAGCGCACCATGACAAAAGCAGCCAAACGCAATCCAGTCGGCACCATAGCGAAGTGGATGTGTTCAAAGGACCTGAAGGTCCTGTTGTCTGACAAGGAAGGCTGTTTTACCATCTTTTCTGAAAGCCAATTCCAAGAAAAAGCCCTGGCCGCGGTCATGAAGAACTTCGAGTTGTCTCCGCTGAAAGAAGCCAAGGTCAAGGAGCAAGGCGTCTCCCTTCTGAACACTCTCGGCCTCGAACGCTTGGCCAAGCAGGTTGGGCAGTGCAAGAAATTGCACCTGGACATATTTTTCACCGCGAAGACGCAAAAAGTTGATGTACCCTTCAGAGCGATTGTATCGGAAAGGAGCACATGGCAACACCACGTGTCAAAATTTTTGCAACGGCATCTTTCGTCCTTGGATGCATTCGACCCTCTCAAGATCCCCAACTCCGACGCCCTCGTTTCCTTCTTGAAGGAGAACAACCCGAGGGCCTGTGCAGCCTTCAGTATCGATGTCACAGACCTGTATTATAGCCTTCCACATGACTGCCTGTTAAAGCGTGTGAAAAGGTATATTACAGATGATAATGACGAAATGGCGTTCGTAACATGATGCGGGATGTCTGTGGAAAACTTCCTTGAATTGGTACGGTTTTATTTGCATTCCACTTTCATAGGATGGCAAGGCAAGCTATTTGCGCAGAAATCAGGATTGTGCATCGGGTCCAGCGTCGCCCCTGTCTTAAGTGACATTTTCCTGTTGTACGTTGACAGGGATCTGGAAAAGAACCTGTCTGGCCTACATCTCAAGACTGTCAGATATGTCGATGACTATCTTATTTTTGTAGAACGTGGGCGTTTTCCGGCTCGAATGGTTGACATTCTAAAAGTGTTCAGGGAGTGTGGGTCGGGGTTACAGTTCACGTTTGAGGCACCAGTTAACGACGAACTGCAGTTTTTAGACGTGCGGCTGCATTTCGAGCAGAACCATGTTTGCTGGAAGTATAACCCGAGGTCGTCAAAGACACTTCTTAATTCTCACTCCGGTCATTCCAAATTGGTAAAAAATAGCATTATCAGTTCCTGCTTGCGAAGTGCTTTGACCAAGTCCTGTCATCACACCATTCAAGATAGCTTCCAGACCCAGTTGTCTAGGGTTAAGTTTGCTGGATATCAAGACCAGATGATAGCAGGGGCGTGTTCTCGTTTAATTCAGTCATTAAAGCGTCTGGCCACTCCGCTCACGACAGACGTCCAGCCTGAAAAGAAGAAATTTGCCGTTTTGCCATATGTTCACCGCGTCTCCCACGGACTAAAGAACGTAGCAAGTAGGTACAAAGTTGGCGTGTTCCTTACAGCCCCCGTCAAGCTCAAACAGATATGCCCTGCCATTGAAAGAAAGAAAGAGGCCAAGGAAAAAAAAAAAAAAAGAAGGATGTGGCGTTGCGCACAGGGATAAGTTTGTGGCCTGTAAAACATGTGTCGTATACAGTGTACCCCTTTCCTGTGGAGCGCGTTACATTGGTCAGACAGGGCGTTGCCTTAACAAGCGCCTACAAGAGCACAGGAACAACTTAAACAATGGTGATGACCTTTCGCATTTGGTCAAACATTGTCTAGAATGTAAAGTCATGAAAAAGAAAAAGAAAAAATGCACTGCATTATTCAATCAAACCCGTGTGCTATACACCCACAGTGATCAGACGACACGAGAAGTTGTCGAGGCTTTTCACATCGCAGGGGATCAACTGAAAAGCGTCAGCAAACCTTCTGTGTTCCTTTGCGATAGGGAGATGAATTATCTCGGCAGCACCTGACGAATGTTGCGTTTCATGGTTTTTAGTTTTTTTGTGTTGTTTTTTTTCCCTTTGATTGTTTCTTCATATAAGAAGGTTTCATTGAATAAACCTTTTAGTTGCGAGTCAGCGCTTGTCCTGTTTCCCTTCTTTTCTTGTCCCTTGTAGTTCGCGCTGTTCAAATCATGAATATCTACCAACTCGCCCAAATGAACGTTTGCTAAAAGCATTCGTCACTTCGAAAATTTGCGTCGCGTTGCCTGGGAATGCAAGCAGAATATAAAGGACGCAAAGGGGAGCTAATCTGTTAAACTCGGCGGAAAAATAATAACGAATGCCAAGGCATCCTAGTAGTTCATGAAAGGCTACGGAGCTGATGCATTTGGCAATAACTTAATGGTTTTTAATAATATGAGGCGTTACTTCGTAACACTAATAAGGCTACTTGTCTGAATAACTAATTTCGTACAGTGTATATATCTTAATACCGCTGTAGTTCCTCACCTCGGATAAATTCTGTTCAGCTATGAAATCAGTAGCGCTAAACGTGCAACTGGATGACACCACTACTAAACAAAATTAACCTTAATGAAGCATATGGACCGAATGGCATTTCCTCTCGAATTAAAAATAAAAGGAGTCAATCTATTTCTGTTTGCCTCTATGCAGTTTACACCACGTTTCGATTTTCCGGTGACCTTACAGAACACTGGCAGCATGCGCTTGTTATTCCCATTCATATAGAAGAGGCAAAAGTGAAGTAGCTAACTGTCACAAAGTTCATGCCTGCCCTGTCCAGCTTTGACCTTTGTTTCCCGGAAACATGTCGCGGAGCGGCGTGGACGACTTTTTCCCCCTCCACCGCGGGGGAACGGCATTCTCACCATAGCGCTGGAGGGGGTCACTCAAAACTACTCCCCCCCCCCTCCTAGCATTGCTGCCATACAGGTGGCAAGCGCTTGAACAAGTTGGGAGCAGCAGAAGCGGATTGAATGCCCCGGCACTGTTCGCGTCCCCCAATGACTCCTCGTGGGATTAAGGCATTGTGCCGAATTCTTTCGACATTCCTTCATGTGTTCTTTTTCTTTTTGGGAGCTGCATTCCTGTGTGCGTGGCTCCTGAGGAGTCTTTTTTTTACCTGTGTTGTTTTTTTTCATTATTTTCCATGCGAAGTGGGCGACGGAACGTCGCGCGCTGGCAGTTGGTCTGGAGATTTCGGTGCGTGCGGTCGTGAGTGAGGTCAGCCAGGGAAGTGGTCGGCAAGGAGCCTAGGCGGAGATCTGACGCGTAGAGTGCGGCGACGGTGGTCCCGAAGACGCGAGGCCCAAGTTCGCCTGTATCCGCAAGCCCCCATCAGCCCCGCGACGATCAACCGCAGCCCGACGCTCCCTGCGACCGGACCTTGCCACTCCGCAGCTAAGCCATCGTTTCTCACCACTCACTTCCACTCTTTTATCTTTGCATTTTTGCTTTCTGTTTTTCTCGTTGTAATCATTTGTACTGTATTTCCGTCTCGCAACATTTTTGTATAGCAATCGCCCTGATGTTTCTTTCTTTGTGTTAATGGTTGTGTTAATGTGTTCAATTGGTGCTTGTGTTTTTTGCGCTCACGTCTGTGTACGGCGCTACCTTGTCGGGCATATTGTAATACTTGGTTGTTGTTTGCCTAATTAAATTAATTCGCTGCGGAACTTGTCTACGCCTCATGCCTCCGGTCAACGACTAATCAGGCGTGGCCCCTATCGCCGGTCAGCAGTCGAATCACAATCTTTCGCACGCGGGGTGGAGAAGTTTGTCACTCCTCCCCCTCCGAACTTACGGATAGTGCAGTGGTGGGCAGGTTGGTCCGATTAATTGTCACTTTCGGCGCCAGCCAACACCACAGCCGCCCACGATATTATGACACTAACGATTACTATTCTAGTTTTGGGGCTCGCGCAACCGGCGGCTGTGCCACGCTCTTCTCTCCTGGTAAGCCTACGCTGAATTGACGGTAAAAGAAACGACACAAGGAATGCATGAAGGAAGGCAAGAATCGCCGAACACATGGAGCATAGGGGATGCTCTTTAAAATCTCTACTTCACCACCCAAGCTGCACACGCATTTTCATTGCTGAAGCCTGACTGAAATGAATTAGATAAATATTGCCTCGACCCGGCTTTCGAGCCCTCTGTGGCGCGGGCAGGTCGGCTTCATTGGCCTCTGCATGCAAGGTTCCTGCTATCACCGTAGCTTTTTTTCTTTATTGCATGAAAAAAGTGCCGAAAAAAAAATCTTAGCATGCTTGCGCCACAGAACACCAGGCCACCATAGCCCTGTGCAACCCAATCTTCCAAAACATCAAAACTCTGGGAGGCACACACATTCATCCAGATAGGGGAGGCCAGCTAGGCGGCTCTTGCAGGGCTGCATAAACTATGCTGCCTATGCTAAAAACGTCTATTATCAGTAGTATTTCCTACTGAAAACGACATTCGGACAGAAATTTTCCGAAATGCCGAAAATGCACAAAAAATTTTTAGAAATCTCTGGCCTGTTTCTGGGTGATAGAAAGTGTAGACATAAAGTGCAGTCTAACAATGGCGTTCATTTTCGCTCTCAGCGCAACACGAACGGGACACAAGACGAAGGACTAGCACAAACAGGCGCTGACTATCAACTGGATTTTTATTGAAGAACGAAAAGCATATAAATACGAACAGTGAACTACTTATCAATCAACAAAAGTTATCTGTTCCAGATTACAAGAACACGCGCATCTTGTTCCGACATAACAATAAATTAACACGCGAAGTTATGGAAGCTTTTTTACCACAACGGCGCAAAATGTATCAGCAGCCCTTCCATAACGTTATCCGAGAGGGAATTGAGCTATCTAACCTCCCACGTGCCTTCCAGATAACTTTTGTTGATTGATAAGTAGTTCACTGTTCGTATTTATATGCTTTTCGTTCTTCAATAAAAAACCAGTTGATAGCCAGCGCCTGTTTGTGCTAGTCCTTCGTCTTGTGTCCCGTTCGTTTTGCGCTGAGAGCGAAAATGAACACTTACCAACTCGCCCAAATTTCCGCCTTGCTACCAATGGCGTAGCACGTTCTAGCACGGCACCAAGACAGAGATTGCCACACCCTGGTGCCGGTCCGTTGGCTGCTGAACATGTCGAAACCTTCACCCGGTCTTTTCCCTCGATATGGGCAGCGTGCATGGCCTGCCTGGCTGCTTACGCAGGTTTAGGACCTGCCGTCATCAGCTGCTTCTCTTCTAAGATTGACAGCTCGCTCGACATCCGCCGCCATTTTTTGCGGCTTACGTACTGCCGCGTTCAAGGCCTGGTATTTTTTGTGCTCGTGAACGCGCTTAGCGACCCCCTATTTCTCTCCTTGGAAGAACGCAAATATAATCTTAATTCATAAGAAAAGAGACGCCAAAGATTTGAGAAATTACAAAACGACCAGCTTACTATCCGTTGCCTACAAAGTATTTACTAAGGTAATCGCTAATAGAGTCAGGGCAACGTTAGACTTTAATCAACCAAATGATCAGGCAGTGTTTCGTAAAGGATATTCCACAATAGATCATATTCACACTATCAATCAGGTGATAGAGAAATGCGCAGAATATAACCACCCTCTATATATAGCTTTCATTGATTACGAGAAAGCATTCGACTCAGTGGAAACCTCAGCAGTCATACAGGCATTGCGTAATTAGGGGGTACAAGAGCCTTATGTCAAAATACTGGAAGATATATATAGCAACTGCACAGTTACCGTAGTCCTCCATAAAGTAAGCAATGGAAATTGCAATAAGGAAGGGCGCCAGGCAAGGAGACACGATCTCGCCAATGCTGTTCACCGCATGTTTACGGGAGGTATTTCGAGGCTTGATTGGGAACAGTTGGCGATAAGAGGAAATGAAGAATACCTAAATAATCTGCGATTCGCTGATGGCATTTCCTTGCTGAGTCACTCAGGAGATGAACTGCAGTGCTTGATGAATGAGTTAGACAGGCAGATCAGAACGGTGGGTCTAAACATTAACATGCAGAAAACCAAAGTAATGTTCAAAAGCCTAGCAAGGGAACAGCAGTTCACAATTGGCAGCGAGAGCCTAGAAATTGTGCCGGAATACGTCTACTTAGGGCAGGTAGTGACAGCTGATCGGGATAATGAGAGGGAAATAACTAGAAGGATAAGAATGGGGTGGAGGGGATATGGCCCGTTTTTTTCAGATCATTAATAGAAGGTTACCAGTATCCCACAAGAGGAAAGTGTGCAACAGCTGTATCTTACCGGTACTCACCTACGGGGCAGAAACGTAGAGGCTAACGAAAAGGATCCAGCTTAAGTTAAGGAGAACACAACGAGCCATGGAAAGCAAAATGTTAGGCGTAACGTTATAAGACCGGAAGCGGGCAGAGTGGGTGAGGGAACAAACGCGTCTTAATGGCAGCGTAGTCGAAATCAAGCGGAAGAAATGGGCTTGGGCAGGGCATGTACTGCGAAGGCAAGATAACCGCTGGTCCTTAAGGGTATCGGAGTGGATTCCAAGAGAAGGCAAGCGTAGTAGGGGGCGGCAGAAGGTTAGGTGGGCGGATGAGATTAGGAAGTTTGCAGGCATAGGGTTGGCGTAGCAGGCAAAGGACAGGGTTAATTGGACAGACATGGGAGAGGCTTTTGCCATGCAGTGGGTGTAGTCACGTTGATGATAGCGATTTCTCTCCTTGACGCGCCATATCGACGCGCTCCACTGCCTTGAACGCATTAAGGCCTTCGTGTCCGACGTATAAGGGGCTGTTAGCGGCAGAGGCGAGCCTTTATGTGTTGACACATCATGCTCTTTTGCACATCCACGAAAACAGCATTACAGCCGCCGAGCATTTGGAGCCGATAACGTAGGGATCAAATATGAAGAGACAGAAACTTCGCCTGTATAGCAAGTGCCATCTAGCACTTGCTATAGAGGCAAAGTTTCTGTCTTTTCATTTTCATTTGTGTATACATTTGTGTACACAAATCAGAAGACATAACACGAGACGCTGTGGCGATGCCTGAGTGGAGTGAAGTATCAGGGCGGGAAAGCTGTTATGTTAGCGCCGACGGAACGAGCGAGACGAGCGCTCGTCCCGTGTCCTTCTTGTTTTTGCCCGACGTTGTTCGCGCTGTTTTACAAAAGATGTTTGAAACAGATCTTTTCTTTTTTTAATGCCTGGAATGGACAGAAGTATGAGAAAGACACGAGCTTGTCGTGTTTACAGTGCATAGAATTCATATTTTAAGTAACATTTTCAATTTCCCCCGCTTGTCTTCCGGATACGCCAGCCGCGGCCTCCACTTCTTCCGTCTACTCGTCTCTGTCCATCCGCACAGATAAATCGACCTGTACAGAGGCAAATCTACCCATTCTGTTTGGTTGTACGCACTCTTCTCTCAGGTGTACCTGTCGTGACGCGGAACGCCGTGAAACGATCCAGCTTTTCATGTGCAGCTAGATCGGTAATACATGGGCTTCAGTGGGAGCAATACAGGTCTATACTCGCCCGGGTGATAGAAGGGCGACTTTCAACTCACAAGAGCAAATGGACAAATGGGCCCAGTGAGAGTTGCACTAAGAGAACCGCTACGAGAATATACCCACCTTAGTGCATGAAATGCAGTAGTATAATGCAAGCGCAGAAGTGATTAGCTTTCAAGTTTGTTTTTATTTTGTCTGGTAGACTTGTTCAAATTATTCTAGCTGAAACGCGCTGAGTAAATATGGAATAATTGCGTAAGTAAAACTGTACGGTATTTAATTTTTTATTCAACAACGACATTGCAGCCAACATTGTAATACAACGCGTTACATGTTTTTATTGCCAGTCTTGAAAGCACTTTCTACTACGAAATGCTCCAAGTGACAGAGAGTAGACCTGATAAAGTAGACAGACAGAAGGTATAAGGAAAGAAATATAGTCAAACATATGTGGGGGCACTAGATGTGATGTGATTGTGTCGGTTATCGTGCGTATTGTCGTCCTCTTGCTGCTTCAAGTGTAAACGTCTACATGCAGCACCATGCCGATTCCGTGTGTACATTTTCTCCTCGCAATACCAGAAAAACTTGAGTGCCGCCAAGACTGGCTTTTGCAGAACCTTGAACTTTTCTGTTGTTACCATAATGCTCATATGCTCATTTCCTCGCGTTAGTCTGTCCTGTCGGTGATGTAGGTCACTAATATTCTTGTATGTGCTTCAATCGGTGTTGAAGTGCATAAAATTATGCTTTGGCCGAAGGCATGATAAAGGCGTTCGCGCTAAATTACGCATGATGAATTATTTTGGGAGTGGAGGCAGGGGGGGGGGGGGGGGGGGGGGCGTGGAAGCTGCAGTTGTTTTTTGTCATGAGCCATTTCAAAATGAGCCGTTTTGCAAGTTGCCTTTCGCCCTGACAATTAAGATAATTGTCAACATAACTACCAGACAAGGTGTGTCCGCTATGCAAGGTGAGGTCGAAGACCTATTTTCCAAACCTTTCATCCCAAGTAAACAGAGCACAAAATCAGGGGAAATCTTGCCCTCATCGTGTTGCCGGTGGATACACGGTGGCACAGCCGATCGAGCCCTGTACCTCCGGCATGCAAGATGGATGCTCAGACCACTAGGCTACCGCTTCGGTTGAGCCTTTTGTCTCCAATACTTCTGCTAGTGGAAACAAAGAACGTCCAAAGTCCCAGTTATTGATATATCTGTACGGAATACTATATTTAGCAACGTGGAAATGAAATGATACTTAATGATGCCTGAGAACTATGAATAAATGCCATCTATTGGTCACAAAATTCCTTAGTAGTTGACAATGATTTTTTTATTTGTTCAAGAATAATTACGTGAAAGAACGCTATATGTGTCTTGTCAGCATGAGCCGAGTTGGATCAAATACACATTAATACGCAATATTATTAAGACTCTCTTCTGGCGATAAAAAATGCGGATTGGTCGAATAGTCAATGACGCCGCAGCTGTAGTAGCGGTTGTGAAAAGTGATTAAAACATCACATAAATTGCGAATATCAGATCACAGCATAACTCAAACATCAAAAACCAAATCAAATGATTTGCACTCGAAACAAATTGGATGATATGGGAACCAAGCCCGTGTGCCTTGGATACTTAGTCAGCCAAGTAACCCCTAGGCCACAGAGGCACTTTCGTTCGATCTCGTTAAAAGGAGGATATGTGCGTCTTTCCCTATAGTGCCTCTGTCTCCGAGTGATAAGAAAAGAGGCCCCGAGGCCACTGAAGAGAGCCGTTAACGCTGTCGCGTCATACCTTTAAGACGGAGCTTAAGACTCCTCGAGTATTTTTTTTTACAGATATTTAACCCCAGAAAACCGACCACCACGCCGAGGGAAAGGTTGCACTAAACGGAAGACGACGCGTGCCCAGAGGAACTGGAGTGAATCTCTGTGCTTTCTGCATCAG
Source organism: Amblyomma americanum (assembly GCF_052857255.1). Lineage (NCBI taxonomy): Eukaryota > Metazoa > Arthropoda > Arachnida > Ixodida > Ixodidae > Amblyomma > Amblyomma americanum. Next base: position 100,109,427 of record NC_135506.1, on the reverse strand, counting down.
AGAGGGATACACAAACGTCTAGTCCAACGCTACGCTGCCAAGAAATTTAGCCTTCAAGTCCTTTGCAAAGACACGTAATAACGCCCTTAATGGGCTTCCTTGAAGCATCAAGTATTTTGTGAAAATTTTACTTTTTCGTCCGCAGAAACAGATAGCTGATTTCCCTGCATGAGTAGAGGAGATTGTTTCAGTGGAGACGAAACGCAAAAATTCCCAGCGACAGCAAATTTTTTCGTGTTGACAAAGAGAGAAGAGAGCCTTAAAGAGCTGTTGATGCATTTTCCGGAAATGACGTGACTTCCCACCACCCAATCAAACTGCTCCAGTCTGGTGGAGTCAATTCCCTCGAGTCAGTCAGCGAATTTAGTTTCCGACGGCGCATTTTTTTTCCGAAGAAGGTTTTAATGGTCCCGCACCTAAATTACCGTGTGCTGTCCATGTCATTGCACGTTAAAGGACCCCAGGTAGTCTACACTGTTACGGAGTCCTCCACTACGGCGTCCCCGCGGCTCATTTTTCACTTTCTGACGTTAAACCCACATTTTAAACCATAATAGCTAATCAGTGATTGCATGTAAGAGCCTAACTAGGCTTACAGTATGCTTAAATAAAAAATAAATAAAAATGAACTAAGCATGATCCGATTTTCAGCCTGTGGAATCTGTGGCCATGAAATGATTTTGATGTTAGCATTTTCAACAATAACAGTGTTTGTATACAAATAATTCGCTGCGACTATGAACTGCTTTTAGTGCAAGTATTATTTGTCCGTGTGTCCGTGCCTGTGTGCTTGCGTGTGTGTGCGCGCGCGCGTGCGTGTGTGTGAGAGAGAGAGAGAGAGAGAGAGAGAGAGAGAGAGATACCTCTGACTTCCCGACATTCTAAAATTAAAGCATATGAAGCTTTTTTACTTCTATTAAAATACACATTCCTTCGAAATTCTTGCTTTCGCATATTACATGATAATTACAGGAAACATCTCAAATATATTACTTATTATCGATCTCTTGAAAGACATTTATTTATTACTGGTAAACGAATATATTTTGTGCCTTGTCATAGCCGGTTTTTTGAGGAGTCCTTTTAGAGTAAGGAAAGATGTCGCAATGAACACAACAAAACAAAAGTTATGAATTATAGTCGTTGACTGCGCTAAAAAAACTAAGAACTAAAACCTGAGCATATCTCACTGGCAGTGAGGTTCATGGAAATGTTCGGAGGATGCCTTCACAAACATGAGTCCCACCCGACACGAGTCTTTCGCCGTGCAGGGTAGATGCGGTACTATTGCTTCATAACATCATTTTCGTGTAAAACACATTTTTTTTTCTGCTATAATGCAGAAAGCAAGAGTATGCCATCCTACACAAAAAGCAATATATGAATTAAATTTGCTGTCATAAGTAAAGTGGACCATGTCCAAAATTCTTGGACAAAAACTTTGAAAATTAGAAAATTGTAAGATAAACTTATGAAAATATTGACGGTAATAGTTAATTCTTTTCATATGCAGCAAAATCTTTCGTTTAATATGTTTCCATCGATCGCATCGAAGAATTAAGGCTGCCTTAGAAAACCAATGAGGAACGCTCTCAAGTATATCAAAATCGAATAGAAAAAATACAAGAATGTCGTTGGGTGATCTGCGGATATATTGCTTGTTATACTGAACTCTTCACTTATATCAAGTTCATAAGCGTTTTCCCGCTCAAAAATGCTTTTGGTCAGAGTTGTTGGGAATAGGAGGAAAAAAATCAAAGTAATGCCAATTACAGCTGTCATGAAAGTAAATTTCTGGAAGCCATTTTTCTGTTAACAAGTATATTCCAATGAGAATACTTCTTTTATTCTTGCGGACCGAAGCTGTTGTTACCTCGTGCGGTTGTGTCCAATTCATCACCATCTCCTTGACCAAACCACGCCACGCCCTCCTATCTGCCGCTGTCGTTCAAAGGCTGCTGAGGTTCGTATTGGATGTTGCCATGGCACTGTGAATGCAGTTTTTCGTCTGCCTTTCCCGATTCCTTTTGTGTTCAAGCTTTATCTGAATTATGCTTTTATTCAAAGAATCTCACGTTTTTATAGTGTGAGCAGTCTATTGGGAACAGAGCTTCAGGATTTTGCCCACTAAAGGACAGCATGAATTGGATTTTTTTGGGTGCATTCATGTGATCTCTTTTTTGTGCAAGGGACCCTTAGGAGTATTCTCTAGCCCGCAGTTCAAACAGATTAATGAAACAAAGGAGGCATATTGTATGAATGCTCTAAAATAGCAAAAATAACGCAGTGTGAGTCAGCCACTTCGAGAACTGGTCATGCTTGTAGGGCTGAGAAATTTCCCCTGCTAGCTCTTTTAAGAAACATACTTAAAAGTGAATGTGAAACCCCAGACGTTAAGTGCCCAGAACCTCTTGAAGACTCAGCACCGAGTATCGTTGTATCATGATTACCTTTAGGCACTTAGTGTCGAAGTTTGGGTAGGTCATAGATGTTCCTCCGTTGGGGGCTCTTGGTACGGCACTGTCGGTATGCAAAGTGTCTCGAGTTACATTTGCGGTCTAACGAGGAAGAACTTAGTTTATTGGTATTTGTTCATGTCCGCTAACAGCATCCTGTTTCGGAAGTATTAAAACTTGCGTCCTCACATAGAAAAACAGAAGTTGGCGTTAAAGGAATACCGGAATAAGGCAGTACGTATTCTTGTTTAATGTCGTACCGACAAGAAACGTTAAAAGCCAACAAATTATCTTACTTTTTTACAAATTTGTATATATGACAAACAAAAAGTTGCAGAGGGCATTGGGAGAAACAACGATATAATTTATTGCATTGGGTGAGACCAGGCCGGCAATTTTGATCCGCACGGCAATCGACATGAAGTGACGTGTATTCCGAGAAGAAAAGCCATGACGTTTCTCACTGTGTTCTTTAATTATCTGTGGCGCGAAACCTTACAGGCTTCGCAGCTGCAAGCGTTGACAACACAAGCAGACGACGATACTGCGTCGGAGACTTTCCAGCAGACGTGATCCCTGACGTTGGAGCATGCTTTTTGAACATCGCAATGACAAAGAAAACTGCTTTTTCGGAAAGGAAACACAGTGTAATGTTCTAACTTCTCGGCTTACAACTGAACGGCGCCGTTAATGAAGGAATGAAAAAATTGGCAGACTGTTATTGTAGGCGGTAATGCTAAATATGAACTCAGCTATTCAGAAGAACATCGTGTTTATCTAAATGCAGCCCTTCGGGGTATTCCTTTGGCACATACCTTCTGAAAAATGAAAATTTGTTTTTGAAGAAAGGAAATGGCGGGCGTAGTAACTGTCTCACGTATCGGTGCAGACAACCAAACCACGCCGTAAGAGAAGAGATAAAAAGGAAGTGAAAGAAGAAAGGAAGAAAGAGGAGCCGTAGTGGAGGTCTCCGGGATAATTTCGACCACCTGGAGATCTTTAGCGCGCACTGACATCGCACAGCAAATAGGGCACCTATGTGTCTCGCCTCTATGAAAACGCGGCCGCCGTGTTAGGGTTCGAACCCGGGCATTCCGGCTCAGTAGCCGAGCGCTCTAATCACTGAGTCAATGTACAATTCGGGTGCACTAAGGGTTGACACCTAAACTGCGCCGCAATGAAATGGGAGAAGGAAATAAATAGAAACACTCTGGTAGATGGTGCGGGGAGAAAAGCCTTGCCAACATAATTTTAGCAAACAGCGACAATGCGCTATCCAGAGAAGACCCTGCAAGCAGTTCACTTCAGTTTATTTATTAAGTTGTTACATAAAAGGCATACGTCGAGAGCACTTCTGTTCCTCAACTCTGCGCAAAAGAAGAATTTTATATTTCCCACTGCCGTACTGCTGCCGAGGAAGGAGCCATAATAATTTAGAGTTTTTTTAAGTATTAAGTGCCTAAAATATCTGTATGCATTTTTTTTCATTACGAAAGAAGAAAATTTGCAATAAGTACCTATTCTTTAAAGCATGGACCATATTTTTCTTATAAACCTACCCAGGTTTAAATTTCTGCAATCAAGGCTTGAGTAATGACAAAATGCTTGTATTTTTACCTTTCATCTGATATTTCAGCTGTCTGGACCTTACAATATCAGAATGAAGGGTTGGTAGTGGTTACAGTTTTACTGCCACAAACGAAAAGGGATCAGATAAGGCTGGGACGAGTCCAAGGTGGCCTCCAGTCAGGGGCGACTTCTTGAGCTCGCGTGATGAGAGCCAGCAGCGTTGTTTTTCTTGAACTGCCCAAGAGCTTGTCACATTCCTCCGCCGATGGAGCTGGCAAGAGTGTCGTTGGAGGGGGTTTGCTAGCGCAATCCCATAATATATGGTCTTGGGTGGCGTGGGTCCCATCACCGCAGTGCGGGCATGCAGGGTCATATTCACCATTTGTGAAGGAGGAGGAGGAAAGGCAGGGAGGAGCGTAAACGGCAGGGGCTAAGAATCGCCTTTGTTTGTAGGCGTCTAAGCGTAGTGGCTTGTGCCCTGTCCAGGTCGGGGTGAGGGGCGGGATATGTGCATCTTTGCTCGTGATAACACTTTGTAATCTCCGCGTATGAGCGAGGCGCCTCGGCGGGCGCCTCCTTTCCCGAGAAGTCTCCCGTCCTCCGGTTGGTTAAACCTCGGGCTAGACGGACGACCCCCTCGTTTCCGGAGTTTCCCGTGCGTGTGCCGGAACCCATACGAGATTGATGTGGTGATAGGCAAGTGTGTTGCTTGCGGCAACGGGGTTGGCTATCTGGCTCCTCGACTTCATGTGTTGATCTGGCGCCCGTGCAAGCGTTCCACAGTTAAAAATAAAATACTCAATGCACCGTACTTCGTTGCACAACAACATTGTTCAGAAATCTCGACATGCCACTGACAGCGCAGAAAAACGCGAATTCACGTGCGCTATGACGGAAGGTCGTGAATTCGGCCTCTGACCGCAGGTTCGTCCTTAAGCGTCGCTGGATGAGTATTCATCAAACCTGTTCAATGTCTCCCTTGACTATTCGCCTCCAATTCTTTATTATGTGCCCTGTTATCTTTGCGTCACCGACAAAAAGAAATAGCTGCGGTTTAACTACTGCTGCACTTGGCTAGAGAGCGAAAGCTGTTGTGTATCGGGCAAGTAGGCTCGGCTTGCCGTCTTTAACTGCCACCCTGGCAGGTGATAGTTAAATTAATGGTTCATCGCGAAAGGTTTGTCACGAAATTAACGCTGCGGTCTATTCTACCGCCCTCCTCCAACTTGACTAGCACATGTAAGCAATGTGGAACGAGAAATCGTATGGCACCACCCGGGTCGCTCAACGACAAACGGCTTCGTCGGGATTTTGGTGCACGAATCTCAGGAGAGCCGGAGTGACATGGAGGTCGGCCAGTGGCGGTTATATACCTATATACATGAACGACATGTGCAGGATTTACTCCCTTGGCTCACGGATGGTGAAGTTGCATCAGCTCACGGCCTACTAATGAGGCAGGATAAAAATAAAGTTCGCGGAATAATTATCCGGTTTATCAAGCAATAGACAAGGGACATACGGCTGCAGAAAAAGAACGCGCTCAAAGACAGTCAACCGAAAGTTCTTATTGAGGAAAATCTAACTCGTTACCACAGTGAACTTCTTCGAACTGCGAAAGATAAGGTGAAAGAAAAAGGCTGTGCTCTTGTCTGGTAATTGAAAATACAAACTCTCGCTCGAAAGACCAGTGGTGCAGTTGCCATTGTTATTAACAGGAAAGATGAACTTTACAAACAGTAACTGAAGCTTGGTTCGCTCTTTTTTTGTGTTAAAAGAAAGCAGGATGAATTTGACTCGTATTATTTTTCTAGTGATGTGAATCACGCTGTGTCAAAGTTTTCCACAGCATCTCACAAATGTTTTCACTAGAACACCAGAGCTGTGAAAAACAAAATATTTTGTTAAGAGGAAATTTTTGCCAGTTTTTCCTTTCCATTTTCCGCAATAATCATAAACCGGAGGTGCAGCATGTGTGATTTTGATGTTTTCAGGTGTAAGGGTTATACCACATATTAGGAGAATAGATATGTTCACGACAGTTGTGTTGCATTATTTCTCAGCGACGACATAGATAAACAAATAATTAAAACATATACTATAATTACCCTAGATTATGAAATTATCTCTGTACGCAAAGTGCTGTGTTTTCTGTATGTTACCGGCCTCCTAACGACAATAATTATTCACTTTTGCACTTTTATGACCAGTTTCTGTCTTCTGTTGTTCAGTGTCACAAACACAATCTTTAATAGCCAGTAGTGGCTTTAATATTGTTATGAATACTCCCTGCAAATATGCAAGATATTTTAATAATATACCATCATGTCCAATGGTTTTGTAAGGGTAAGTATTATACCAACAAGAGTCACAAGTGAAAACTATTCTGTCCACGATTTGATTATCAATAACACTGTGTAACGAATGTTATATAAGGCGCTTTATTTTGTTGCATTAGTGATCAGCTTCCGGTCTTCACTTGCATAGTAAAGCTGGTGTATTAGGGTGTAAATCGACATCAATCACATACCAAGCAATTACGGAGACATCATTGAAATATTTTGGTGACGAGCTTGTGATGATGATGACTATAATTTTTTATGACCCAATGGCATCTGAGGCCAGAGAGCGCAATGGCACAACGTTGTTTTATTCTACTCAAGGAGGGGACAAAGACCCATTTAACAAGTATTTCACCTTAAACAAGCCGAGCACCAAGCAGGGGAACGCTTGCGCCCATTGTATCACTGGTGGGTGCCCGGCGGCACTGGGGATCGAACCCCGCACCTCCCGCATGGGAGGCGGATGCTCGACCACTAAAAGCTATCCCGCGACTCCTTTCCAGTTTTGAACTATCGATTCTAATGTTACATCCCTTTATCTAACAATATAGCCAAACAAACGAGCTTGTACTGCAAAAGCCGATGACAAGCAGGCTACTTCGGCCGCCTACGCCGCCGGTGGGCTTGGAGACGGAGAGGAAAACACATGACGTTGGGTCACATTAGGACAGCTCAGTTTGCCAGGTTGGGCTGCCGGCGGCCCCCGCAGCTATAGTGTCTGTTTCCGCCGCTGGGACTGCCGTAAAAATAAGCCTGAATTAGGCTATACAAGCATGACGCAAATTTCGGGCTCCATTTCTGTGCGTAGTAAAAAAATTTTCTCCTTTTTTTATTTAATACTGTAAGTCCCATCAGGGACTGTAACAAGAAGGGCTCTGAATGATACAGTTGTGGTGCACATGTTGGCAAGTAAACAATTTGAACAAGAACATATGGCAAAAATAGTTACAAAATCGGTTGGAGAATTCAAGTTGAGGTACAAATAATAGGCGGAAAACATGATGACAAGCATACCAAAAAAGGAAGTCGGCTGCAGTAAGTGTTGCATTTTCAATCTAGGCACAAACAAAACGGTAAAAATAAACAGGGCAGAAAAGTGTGGAAAATGAGCATAACTACTGGGAAACAAACAGGTGATCTATAAGCAGGGCACTGAACGCATCTAATGATGAGCTGTTAGTGATATCTATGTTTAGATTGTTCCATTCTCGTGTAGCTCGAGGAAAAAATGAATATTTGAATATGTCCTTTGTACTCCTGGATACCTCCCTTCTATAAAGAAACAAATAAATACTCTATTTATACGGTTAATAAAACCTCATTTATGGTGTGCGCTAGATGGCAAGCCATTTACTCCGATTTGGGCGCTTTTTTTGTTAACAGTGTACGGTCCGGTGTACACCACAAATTCGGTTTTCGAGGGCGTGGCCCAGCTGTAGCAGGTGTGGTTGCGTAATTTGGGTCGATATTGTTCACAGGAGACGTCGTAGTAATACTGTAGCCGGGCACAGTTGCGTTACGTAGGCCGATGTTGCTCACGGTAGGCGTCTGGGTAGCGGGACCGTAGCCAGCCGCGCGACATACAATGGATGCGTGCGTGGGCCTGTCTTCGAACTGGGGCGGCGCTTCGGGAACAGTAGTTGCCTGCGCAATCTGCCGCACCTCGTCCCTGACGACTTCGCTCGGCACTGCCAGCGGCGCAACCTACGGCAGACGGATCCGTTGGAGTTCCTCCCGGACAACGGAGCGAATTAGTTAGCTCAAAGCGTCTGCACTGCTGCCGATGCACGACGAAAAGGCTTCGGGCACCATGCTGCTGCTGTCCCGATTTTATTGGCCGGCCCGTTGTTTGAGTGTAGCCTCCATGGTGGTCGCCTACTTAGGAATTCCGTAACAGTGCGCGGTGGGCTGCGCACAAGGCCCGCGAACAGTTCCTGCTAAACGCCGCCCGCGCATGAAATGCTGAGGCTTCTTCTCCTCAGTCATGCTGCAGTATTCGCGCTTGAAAAGACGGACCGTGCTTTCAATATACATGCGCACACTTTCGTTCGTGCGCTAGATTCGGAAGTGCAGCACAGCTTCAGCATTCTCCAGGCGGTCGGCGTTGGGGAATGAAGGCAGCAGATTGGGGCAAAACGTCTCCAAGTTGGTAAAGGTAGCCTCGTGGCTTTCAAACCAGCTGCACGAAGACCCATGGTGGGTTCTCATTAACAACTCTCGCTGTAGAAACGTCGACACATGGTTGCTGCCTGTAACTCGAATTTTAGCGCTGGCCGACTAAACAACATTTCCCAAATGATTTTTCTCCTAATTGTCTAGTGAATGCCTTTGCCGCCCCATCGGCTATTCCCAGCCTCTTGCGCTGCCTTGGCTTCGCTTCGGCGGCACGCACCACTGAATATTCGAGCTGAGGCCTTTGGACTTTGGTTGCCGTGGCAAAGGCTGTACGGTATTGTTGCTGAACGCGTTTGCTTATGCTTCGGTTGTACGCAACGCTGTCTCCTCACGTATTCGACAGACTTGATCTTCGAGGACAGGGCGTTCCCAATCACTATATCTCGTATCTACCGATATCTCCGTGTCGTCCTCCGCGGTGGCTCAATGAAGTTTATTAATTAGACGGTTTAATTCTAGAGTGTCCCGTCATCACATCGAACAGTTTTCTAGGAGGGGCGCACCGAAGACGTGAAGGCTGGTACTAGCATGCGCCTAACCTGGCCAACGGGCAGTGCTTGCTCCTCTTCCTTCTTATCACGAGCGTGTTCCTTCGGAGTACTGTCCTCTCTTCGGACGCAAGTCACCGGCCGTGCCGTTACCTTGTGAAATGGTGCGACAACATTTCTTGCGATAGAGGCAGCTTACATTGCAACGCCACGTGCAACTCTAACACTATTTCATGTCGCTTCTTGAACCACTACGCGAGTTCTCTTAGGACGTCATTAAGAAGGAACTGTCGTGAATAGAGCATTTCGCCTTTTAATCGTCGCATAGAAATGTTGATATGCAATCGTTGTTTATCGTGTAAGATAGACATTTTTAACTCCCTAAATGGCGCCACTCGCGATTTGTCCTCGGTGAAATTTTCAATAGTGCTGATTATCGGGGTGACAGTACTTTGTGTTTCTTTTTCACAGTGCTCCATCATTTCAATATGAGGTGGCAGTAAATAAAATAAATTAGACGGCTGATTTATTGTTTGTCGACTTAAAGAAACTTAATTTGGTCCGACAAAGAAGTAACCGTTCCCCGTCATTAGGTTATTATGCGTTACGCGCACAAAATGTTCTAGGTGTGCTGAAATCAAAACACCAAAATACGTTCAAATTACAGCCTGCCCGGCGAAAAAGGCGATGGCAGACACAAGAGGTCAACAAGGTAGTCACTATGGTCGCGCGTATTTTAGGGCAAACTTACTTGAATCTCTTATGGATTCTGAGTATTTTTGGGCCACTCTACGGACAGCTTGCATAAGTGCTTTAAGCACAAGGAGTGTTCAGGTCAGGTGGAAAGTAAAGCTCATTTCAGACTTCTCCAATTCGCTGGGCGGAATACTAAGGTACATAAGAAGGTAAGGTGCTCTGCCGCCTGGACAACAATACCAAGCTCAAGTTGTGGTGTTTTACCTCGCCTAAGGAAATGAGATGTTTTCTTTGTTTGTTTCTTCATTTATTCCGCTGAGAGGGACAACGTAAAAAAACTGACGTCATGATTGGCGCGTCACGATTGGGAAAGCAATTCCATACGCCCTGCAAATGTGCTCTTCAGAGCCATTTCCTTGTAATAATAACTAACCTCACCCGTGCAGTGCTCATGCTTGCTAGCAAGGAGACTAGTTCAGACCTTGGCACCGGGTGCCTCTTTCTCATTGCATTTAACAAATAAAAGCGACTGCCAATCGCTACGAAGTATGGACGCTCATGAGAGGACACCGCAGCATACCACGCTGGTACGCATTGCTTGTATCGGTGGTTTAAGTGTAACAACGTAGCTTTTCTGTTTGAAACAGGGAGATTTCTATTTTTTTCTCGGTTAGCTTACACTGTGTCTGACAATCATGTGACAACACTGTTGCAACTTACCATCACGGGTAGGCGTTGCTTTGAAGAAACAACACGATGTGCATCGGCACAGTAAATCCATGCTAAAAAGGAGCGGAGTAATGCATATTTCATGCCACATTGTCTAACTTCTATGCGCGCTATGCAAGAGCGAACGTAAATGATGCAAGCACAACAGTTTTTCTACAGAGGCATGGCTGTGCCGCAACGTGGTAATTTTGGATACCGCTTTGGAATGGTGCTTTGATTCAGCCAGAATCCTCTTGGCATGCGCTTGCGACTCGTCTCATTACAAAAGCTAACTGCTTGGACGTGATATGGTCCGTAACACTTGAAGAAACTAAATACCTCACAAGTGCTTCCAGAGATCACCTTATCGTTCAGCGCTTGATAAAGCATGATTCGAACAAAATTCTTTCGGTATGACGATAGAGAAAAGTGCGCGTCATAGACTTTGCCAGCTGTAGGCATCGGTAAATTCTATCTTTTCACAACTCCAAAATCTATAATTATCGTTTTGCATTCACCGGAAAACGGAAAAAATGTATAGCGCTGTTCTTCGATCGATTAACGGATCCCACCACGCCAGAATTTGCCTGCATGGAGAGAAACGCATAAGATTGCCTCTACAAGAAACCTAATCCACCGCACCGCACCACGCAGCCAACAGCACAGTGTTTTGCCGACCGAGCCAAGCCGCGCAGCTCGCCCCTCAAGTGATACGTCACCTGTGACGTCGGCCAGGAGAAGTCTATTTGCCTGCACAATTTGGAAATGTTCTTTCTCGTTACCATTTTATCGTCAGCCCCACAATATTGCAATAAAATGGAGACATAATCGACGCCTTAGCAGCGAAACTGGCTGGCGAAGCAGACCCGATGAGCTGTTTCACATGAGCGACAGCTGCTGTGAGTAGAAACTTGCTTGCATCGCTGTTATCGCACCTACCAGTACCTAAGTTCTCGTCAGCGATCCTCAAGGAGGGCTCTTTTTTGACATTCCTTTATCCCAATGTTTACTAGCTACGCGAACAACAAACATTAGCATGCTTTTCTGATGCTGCGTGCTAGGAATCCGCCGCTCAGGCCGAGCGGACGAGTGCCCTTTCGCGTCATTAGAACATTGGCGCTGACCGACATCTCACTGGCTGCTGTAGCCCACCGTTGCGAACTCCCTCATGGGGCACAACAGTTACGACTGGTTGTTTTCACGGAGGTGGTGCGAAATCGTGAAGCCACTCCCGCTGCAGGAGCGGCAGCGCTTTAAAGGCCAGAGCCCTTATTGGCTAGTCGTTGTCCATCTGTCCATCCGCGAAATCTGTCACACTATGACGTAATCAATGCCACAATTGCTATAGCGCATATACTATAAGCAATTTCTAAGTAATTGGTGATTAGTAATTTGTTAAGTAGTCATATACTAATTAGGAAAAAAGAAATATTAAGAAATAGAAAAGTTAGAAATTAGAATGAACGACTAAACGAAATTTTAAAAAATGAAAAGAACTAAAATAAGCTTAAATAAAAATGCAGAAATAAAAATAAAAACTGCAGAAAAATAGGGAAGCAAATAAACGTACCCGAACAAAAACTAAACAAGAAAATATAACATAAAATTTAAAACACAAAAAGCAATGCCTACAGGCGCCGTAAGCAGACTTATGTGCCCTCGGACATTTTTTTTTTATTAAGCGGCAGAACACGGAGCTTGAGCGCTGTGGGGCCGTACTGTGGTAGGCCTTTACTGTCGGAAGGCCCTAAATAGCTGAATAAAAGTGCCGCGACATGGCACACATTTGACGCTGCCCTCATCACACCGCCGGAAAGCTTGATTGTCTTCAATAATAAGCAAGAAAAAGTGGACTACAGCTTCAATGTAAGAACATTTTCTTAGGCCTTGGTGCTAAAAATGGGTCTTTCGAAGGTTTCATTCAGTTCAGAGGATACAGCTCACTATACGTCTCCAGATCTGCTTGACGGGAGCGAAATACTGTCCCCGGTTTGCGGGATAGGGTGTCGTTAGCATACAGAGTGTTTGAAGAATCTACAAGTAGATAGGTAACGTGTACAAAATTATTTTCGTGAGCACTTTTTTGTATTCGTGAGCACTTTTTTGTATCTTCTTCACCATTTGCTTGTTCGTGGCATACTTTTGAGAGCCAATGTGAATTCTTAAGCAAACGAATACAATGAAATAAAGTGAAGGCGACATCATGCCGAGCAATTCTGACAAAAGACTTTTTCAACTGGAAAGAGTTATTGAACGCAGTTTTTTTATATATTGTAAGAGTTCACTATAAAAATCAGTATATCCGTATGTCTCCCTTCGACATGCCTGCATTTTTCTTGCTGTTAACGTTTTCGCCATTGTCAAAAAACGTTTCCTAATAGTTTTCTATTACCGTCTAAATTGCTCGATGCGAAGGATGGAAGAACTTTAATAGAAAATTTTTGCTACTCACTAGATGAATAGGCCATTACCTTCAATATTTCTGTAAAACTACCTTACAAGTTTGTAATATTCAAAATTTTTTGTCCTCGAATACTGGACTTGGTGTTTAGATACGAGCGCCACTTCACTATGGAGGTAGGCAATGTTTATTTCGTACAGATATCCGGGCGAACGCTAGCAGAATTTGCCGGATTACATATCTCTATTCAACCTTTTGTATGTCTAATGGCACCGGGCGACTTGTGCTTTCATAAAGTGCATAATGGTTGTTTATCGTTCAGTGGACTTTATTTGTCAGGATGATTGAACTTGAAGAGGACGATTGATAACGTTTGTGGTTCAGCCAGCGTTCTGCAACTCCTTGTCTCTCAGTTTCTGACGTCTATTAACGGAAGGAAATGAAAAACTTTTTCTTATAAAATATTGCGTACTGTCCATAGGCCTTGGAGCTGGTCTTACAAAACGCGGACTAGCTGAACAAAGTGAAACAAGTACCCATTGCTTACAATTTACGACGTGCAGATTTCCCAAAATTAACTGGCGCTAACAAATTTTTTATTGTGACTTTACAGTCTGCATTTGTGTGCTAGACAGCACATTTCGAAGATAATTACATTTTTCTTTCGTTCTTTCATAATATAGGTGCTTCTGGCGGAAAATTTCAAGTGCCTCAATGCAAGACACCCCCCCCCCCCCCCCCCCCCCCCCAATTTGAGCACGCTTTTGCATTTTCGCCTGGGAAAACGTACGGTAAGTCTCAAGACCCTTTTGAAAGCATATTCAAGCCACTCCTCTCGAAGATTGCACTCGGGTAACTGAAGCTGTTGATACAAGCATTTCAACATTTGTGCGAAATGTCGACAGCACCGCGGTAAACCTCCTTCCATGTCACGGGAAATAACATTCTTTTCAGAAAAGGCGACTGATATTCATCCCTGAGCTTCGGTGCCTTTTTAGTGCGCGTTTAATGCCTAGTGCTTATTATGTCATAGCGTTCTTCGCTGAGACGGTAGCCCACGGTTTACAAGCCAATCTGAAAGTGCTACCAAAACTCACAAGAGCAAGGTTGTGCGAAAAAGCGCTTGGTAGACTGGCGCGCGCTGGAAGCTCATTCCATTCCCGTTCATTTATCGCGCTTCCAACAAGCCGTTTGTTCTGATTGCTCATGTGCTGTCAGTGTAGAAGAATTTGCACGTAACACATGGCTCTTAACTAACCGAAGAAAGAATAGGTCACTTTCAATTCACGACTTCATTGATTCTTCAGCCTCGTTCAGTTAGTCAGCAAAGTTTTACGATCAAACGTGACATGTACCGAAAAAAAAAAGGCTTGGACATGAGCTCCTCAATGCTAAACGTTAGCTTTCGAAAAAATTTTGATAGCACTATAACGAATCCTGAAACAAAAATAGCTGCAATATCAGTTGCATGTGGCCTTCGTGATTACTTTGACAATTTTACTCAAACGTTATTACTGTAAGCATCAGGCTTCACGCATGCAAAGTTATTTTTATGGGTGGTTAAGGCGGGCGGAGGATGTTCAGTTTGCAGTTTCAGGCACTTTTAGACGATGGAGGTTGGGTCGAGAGGTCTTTCGAAGTTAACGGCAGGTGAATGGAAAGTTTCCTATCTAGGGGTGGGAGAGGAGAGGTGTCTTGTGGGTGGTGCTTCTGCAGAACAGCTGGCTGCACCACTGAGTCTTTCAACCCAATTCCACTGTTGCATTTTGTTCTGCTGCTGCACAGACTAGACATCCAGTGGGTGGAGGTCTTGTGTAGGGTGGCTAGATTTACACCATGCACGTACAGGGTCGGTCAAAAGTTGCCAGGCCAGAGTGTCTGCTTTTCTCTGGTGTATCCTGGAACTTATTGATAGTAATAAAGCTATCAAGGTTATCAGAGATGAGAATGATACTTCTTTTAACCTATGTAGAGATTTTTGTGTGTGTGTGTGGGGGGGGGGGGGGGGCGGATCGTACCTGCCTTGATATTGGGCTCAAAAGCAGACCTTGAGGCCTGGGAACATTTGACCGACCCTACACATCGCCTGTAAAAAAACCTTCAGGCCACGGGGTGTGCTTTTCAGGCGAAGAGTACTGTGTTGAAGTTATTCGTCAAGCTGTAAACTTCTGTAAGGCGAGAAATACCCTTGGTCCAGCCCTTAAGACCAGTTGGAATTTTAGTGTAACATTAGAACTACACTGTGATCTAAGAAGCAGACTGTGTGGCCCGAATAATTTTGGCCAAGGCTGCACTGCCGATTACGTAAACGACGAACGTTAACAAACACTATTACGACGTAAAAAAATAAAGGTGATCTCAGAAACTATCGCTGCACAATTCTTTTGTACACTATGATGTTGAAGCACATGGGCGCACATGACGACTACAGAGCGTTACCTCCCTGCGCACCTTCACCTATGATTCCTGCTCATCCCTGCAGCTGCATAGCGGTTTAACGACAATTTTTTCATCGATCTAAGCACTCTGGTAGTGTCGTCTTCTCAAGCATGCTTATACACTGGCCTTGGTTTTTCGGTTGTTTTCGCGATCAAGGCCGCGGTAAAAGATCCACGACGTCGTGGCATTTCAGTTTTTGGGATTCCTTGTCTCTTTATAGCTTTCATTGCAGCTTTATTTACAAGCAGTTTCTTGGCAGCAAGATTGCCAGTATCTTCCGAGAACATCTCTACTTGACTGCAACGAAAAGAATTCCATATCAGCATAATCAGCATCATCAACCTGACTACACCGACTGCATGACAATGGCCTCTGCCATCTGTCCAATTAACCTTGTACTGTGCCAGCTGAGGCCGCCCTATCCCCACAACCTTCATAATCTCATCCGCCTACCTAAGTATCTGCCGTCTTTCCCTACGCTTCCCTTCCCTTGAAATTAAGTCTGTTACCCTTAAGGACCCGTAAGGATTATTCTTCTTCTTGATTTCGACTAAGAAATCATTAACCCGCCTTTGTTCTGTAACCCAATCTGCCCGCTTCCGGTCTCTTAACGTTACACGTACCATTTTTCTTTCCATAGGTGGCTGAGTTATCCTTAAATTAAACTTAATTCGTTTCGTTAGACTACACGTTTCTTCCCCATAGGTGAATACCGGTAATATAAAGCGGTTGTATTCTTTTGTCTTGGGCGATATTCGTAAACTGCCACTCATGATTTGAGAGAACCTGCCCATATGCCATAATTTATTTTTATTCTCATAAGTATCGATAACAGCTCATCAAAACGAAAGCGATTAAAGTGTCCGGAACAAAAGTGTACTGAATACTCGAACAATTCCGAAACTACAACTGAGTACAGAAGTGTCGCCAAATAGGCGGCAAAATATCCTTTCCCTCTTTCTTTGTATCCATGCTTCTTGTGTTTGCGTTGAGAAAGATCTCGCAAATATCATGACCGGGCACACTGTGTTGCTCTGCTAACCGTTTGAGCAGCAGCAAAAAAGAGTAGTTTGTATTGCAGTTACGATCCACTACTTCGTTAATTTGCCTAGACAGCCGCACGCTTCTTTCATATAGTAAGCACGAAGATCATGATTGTTTAATGCGTCTTACATAGCGAAGTTTACTGCGTCCCGAATGAAGCGCTTTTCTCCATAAGATTGCTTTTTGTACGCAAAAATAACTCTCTGGAATAAATGGAGAGGTGACCGCTGCAAAAATAGGGAATTGGAAGCTTTCTGTTCATGTAGTGGTGTCGTATTTAAGGGATGGCTGGTTCGATTAGCCAATACTAGGCGTTGTTAGCTGAAACACGAAATCTGCGTTCCGATGCCTTTTTCACAGTTTGCCCGACGAGCGAAAGGCATGCGTACCACGGCCTGTGATGACGGCAGTCTCGAAATTACCGCAGTCTGTTGTTGGTATGCACCGCTGACGCAGTGCTCGCAGTTTAAGTTGAAACCTTTAATTCCACTGGAACTCTTTTTTATTTTTACGGAAACTGAGCACGAAGAAAATTACCCATCAATCAGAATGCCCCGTCTATGTAATTTAATTACCTATTAATACCTTCTGTAAAACTAATGATATGACTTCTTATTCATTTGTGTGTGTGTGTGTGTGGGGGGGGGGGGGGTCAAAAATCAGTTTACTCTTGCTCTACACGTGTGTTGTGAAATCACTGAGCATGAGGCATAAGGGTCATTGACCTAGTCTCCTAACCTTCATTATGCACCTTTCAGAGACATGCTCACGTAAACTCAAGAATACATTTCTAGGAAATCAGGAAGAACATGCCTGGCTTATTTTTATCTAAAGCGAGTCATGTTGCGCCTCTTCGCAAAAAAAAAATGTGAGAGCCTTCCGGGCGACACTGCCATCTAAAAATGTCGCAACGGAGAAGTTGCGTTCTAATGACCCCACTGCAAAGATTTCACTAGCGGTTTCAGTCTTTTTAAACACAATTTTAGATTTAATAAATAGCAGTAGCGAAAGACTGATGCAATCAGAAGTGTATGGCATGAATAAATCTGACTTCAAAGAATCTGGACATTGATTTTTACTAGGCTCTTGCGCCTAGACAAGAGGGGTACATACTTCTTTAATAAACTGCTTGTACTCCATTATACAAAGTGTAAACCGGAACAAATAAAGCAAAGCCTGATTTCGCTAAACATAGAAGGACATATAGCTAACACTTATTTCCTGAGAAAGTGTGATAAACCTTAGTCAAGTTGCAGCTTTCATCCGCATGATACGTTAAAAGAAAAGCGGTTTAACCGCCTGTGTTCTAGCGCTGAAATAAAAGCGGAAGAAAAGGTGGACACAAAGTGGCCTCCGAGGAGACGTAATCTAAACGGCTTATGCCGACGAACGCTGGATGAGTGTAACGCGACCGCAATCTTCGTACAGAGATACAAGAAGTCAGCAGCTGTTCTAGCAGCAATGATGCCGCCGTACTCTGGGCTGGCCCCGTCCACAACATGAGAAAGTAGTGCAAAACGTCCGCTCGCGGCGTCATTACTTCATCCGCGTTCGTGCGTTTATGTGAATGAGAACCCTGTATATAGAAGAAAATAGTAACCACCGTTTCTAGGCTTTCAACTTCTGTTGAGTTTATTTCTTCCTGTCTTTATCAACCTTGTTATCCGTTTCGTGTCGTTCCCTGCATATAGATGAAATGTGGGCTTGTCTTGATGTCTGTATCGGTATAACGTCCTGTCACTATCATTTGTTGTATCTTTTTGAAGCACAGTTAAAAGATAATGCATGGAATGAAATTTAAGTTACAATATAACCAGCGTTTTAATATATTTGTGAATGAGTCAAAAGTGCTGTCGCATTTCCTCCTCATCAATCATGTACCTCCCCTCGATTGGTGTGCTGTGGTGTGACAACTTTCTGAAATAAAGCTGAAGTTCGGCTCTTGTATGTTCGTCGTATTGTTCTCCTTTTTACGCCTTCGTGTTGCTAAGCGCTACTGAAAAAAATCTTAGATTACGTGTTCAAGAACAAGCGCTGTGGGTCACGCTCACATGTCGGCAATCTTGATATGGAAAAATTTAAGCGTGAAAATGAATGGGACGCTTGCGAGCCACGCACGCCCCACCCGTATCTGTGAAACGGGTCGTGTGCCTAGAGCCTCACTTGTTCTTCTATGAATAGAAAAAAGAAGGCTGTATATTTACACAGCACTATACACAAGTCGTATCCAGAAGTGATTGCTAGGTTTTCAGCAGCGCCCCCACATTGATTTTTTAGGCTAGATAAAAATTCAATTTTTTTTCCACCACAAGTCTTTGGCGTCTTCCGTATGTTAAACATATATCTGTTTTCACCGGAACAGCGCAGTCGCTGTATTCCTTTTACACCGAACGAGTTCTTCAAGGGAGAAGGCAATCATTCCTTCCCCCGTCAGACTTTTCAGGCCTTGCCTGCAGCTTTTGGACGACTACATTGGCTCCGCCAGAACATTTCTCAGGTATTACTTCCCGTTGCTCGGTAATCCTAATACCGTTAATAATGATAAGAAAAAACATGATAAGGACTTCATAAGACGCCTGCAATACAACTGCGTCATTGCAATGAATGATGCAACAAAAGCGTTTGGTATTGCTTTGAGTGGCATCCTCACATGACAATTACATAACAATAGATGAAATGACTATGGTGTTTTCTGCCTTTCACTCTGAATTCTAGTGCGGAATTTACATGTCCAGGTACGATTGCTTGAGAGACCTCGAAACGTTAGCGGGACCATCTAAACAAATATACTAACGCACCGTCGCAAGGAGTGCTGAGTACTAGCAGAAGTATGCTGCATTCGGTGAAGACTCAGTCACTGAGTACTTTTTTGTACCAACTCGACCCAGGACTGATTCTTGTTCTTCCATGGTTTACGTAGCACGGCAATTAAATACGAGGGCAAATAGAGGTTAAGGTTTGGCAAAATGATCATTCATTGATAAAGGGCGCCGAGGCGGGGCAACACGAGACAGCCGGTGATCTGTGTTGTGTTTGGTATCTTATCTCGTATTCCAGTGCTACATGCGGACGATGCATGTGGACCAAGCTTGCGCTATATACCAGCGCCTGTTTCCGCTTTATTTTCGGTGTGAATGTCCACGTTAAAAACAGCTGTTAAGGGTATGAGGAGAACAACAAGAAACCAAAGAGAGGACCACTTGCCCCAAAGCACCTCATAACAGTTGAAAGAAATATATGAAGCTCTTCCCTCCTTTTTTTGCGAAAAATCTGCATATCTTGCTTCTTGCCCATTTTCACACAAAAAAAAAATCCCAATCACGTGCGTCAGTTATGCATCGATTCCGTGGCGCAACAGAGAACGGTGCTCCTTTGAAAGTCCGCTAAGAACAGCTCCCGCTATGGCGCTTCGCAAACCATTTAACGACTGTAAAGGGCGCTGATGTCGAGTTGGTGAAACATGTGCCACGTCAAGTGGAAAGGCATCGATAGGCTGCTTTTTCATTTATAAGTTCACATGTATGCGCTAGTAGACAGAGGGCAATTTCATTAGCAATATGGAAAAGAGAGTTAAGGTAGCTGACGAGTTATGCACAAATCTGCATAGTAGCCAATGTAATCATAGCGTTAATGAGAAAAACAGTAGCGCAGAGCAATGTGTCATCCCGCCAGTAATGAAAGAGGAAATAAAGCCTTAGGAACAATGTAAAGGGGCAAAGGAGCTGGTGAGGATCAAGTAGCAGCGCATCTGTTCAAGGATGGTGCGGAGATTGTGCCAGAAAAATTAGCTTCCAGATGTTTGAAAGAACGCTGACATCAGCGTAATCCTGTTATAGACACACATACTTGTGTGTGTATGAGGTACCATTGGCCAGCGGGAACGCTTATGCGGCCCAAACATAGCGACGCGTTCTTAACCATGCAGCTGAACACGTGCGGTCGCTAAACAAAGAATGTCTCCCGAGCAGCAGAATATTCGCCGCAGAAAAAAATGCTTGCACTGCAGAAGTTTTAAACAAGGCTTCGGGAGATAAAGATTCTGGGCAGGAACAGGGATACTAATGCAAAGGGGTTTTTAGAAGCTTTTCACATAAGAAAGAGAGGAAAAGATTCGGTAAGCGAAAGGTATGTCACCCTGTTGGAAGGTATTGCGGAATCAGAGAGTAGAACAACCTTATTTCAAAGTACTGGAAGATATCTAAATCGGGTGCAAAGCTGCCATAGTCCTCCAAAAAGCCAGCAATAAAATTTCATTAGGGAAAGGCGTCATAATGGGAGACACGATCTCGCCAATGCTATTCACCGCCTCTTTGCAGGAGGTATTCGGAAGCCAGGAGTAGGGACAGTTCAAGATAAAGAGCTAACGAAGATACCTTAGTAATCTGCGTTTAGCTGATGACATTGCCTTGCTGAGTCACTCAGGAGATTAATTGCAAAGCATGATCAATGAGTTAGACAGACAGAGCAGAACTGCGGGCCTACAAATTAACATGCTGCAAACCAAAGTAATGCTCAACAGTTTATCAAGGGAACAGCAGTTGACAATTGGCAGCGAGGCGCTGAAAGTGATAAAGTAGTGCTTAGGGCACGTAGTGGCAGCAGCTGATCCGGATCATGAGAGGGAAATAACTAGAAGAATAAGAATCGGGTGGAGCACATATGGCAAGTTCTCTCAGAACATAAATGGCAGTTCACCATTATGCGTGAAGGTAAAAGTACAGAGCAGCTGCATCTTACCGCTGCCCTACAAGAAAGAAACGTGGAGGCTACCGAAAAGTGTTGAGCTTAAATTGATGAGAACGATGCGAACTATGGAAAGGAAAATGATATATGTAACGTTAAGCGATATAGGAAGAAGGCAGAGTGGGTCAGACAACAAAGTCGGGTTAATGATATCCTAGTCCAAATCGAGAAAAAGAAAGTGGCTGAAGAGCATGTAATGCGAAGGCAAGATAGCCGACTATAGTTAAGGGTAGCGCACTGAATACCGAGAGAAGGCAAGCGTAGTAGAGGGCGGCAGAAAGTTAGCTGTAAGGGGGGGGATAACATAAAGGCGCTTGCGGGGAAATGCGACCGCAACTGGCACAGAGCAGGGTTAAAAGGTTGATCATGATGATGAACTTCAGAGGTTACGTGTAGGGTGCCTCAATACACCAGAGGGTGCTGCATCATGGCACTCTACTCACGCGGGTTCTCTGTTGACGCCTAACGCAATCTCAAGTACCAAGGTGTAAACAGCATGACTGCAAGACGTTAAGGATAAAGCTGTCTATATGAAAATTCACCACTCTGTTTTCTTCTGGATGATGACCAAAAGAATTGCAAATTATGCTTCTTGCTGAACTCAATGCTTTAAAAAGTGAATCACAGCAACGAGTTCCTCCTTTGCTTTTTATCGAGCTGCCATTCTTAAAAAAGCGTAGCGAATGGTGCTTTTTTCTGCACTCACATCGCGTTTAAACTTTTTTAATATCTCTGATCAAGTTTCAAAACGTTTACTTATAAAAGCTGGCTGTCCTATTTTTTTTTAGTGCCTGCTTATCAAAATAGATTGCCCTTAATCGTGTCGAAAGGAGTAAGAGTTTACCAGTGGGCATAACCCTATACATACAGAATGCAATAGTTGCCATAAAAAGCGGCTATAATATTCGGACGAAGATGACGAAGCTGGCAGTGGAGTGGGATGAGTTATTTTCCCGCCAAAATGCTGTTTGTTATTTTCCTTTAAATATTCCTCTGCCGTTTTTCATTGATACATTATTCAAAATTCACTCTTGGCGCTAATATTTTGTCGTAATCTACTATAGAAATTTCCATGATTATGCCACTACACCTTGGTTATCCCCCCATGTGGGTATGTGCTATGTTTTAAGAGGAAGAAGAAGAAGTGGGACAGAGCGCTCCGGCTAGGCCAGGGGCTATTAAATAATCTCTTGTCCAACGTTCACTGCGCCTTGTTCTTTGGCTGGCCGCCGCGTAACATTTGGCGGAGCTTCCGGATTACCGCCCAACTCTCGTCCTCGTGATCATCGTTCTTCGGAGCCCTGTGTCTGCATCGTTCCTTCGACTGCGGGTTCGTGGTCCGCGTCGTCCGGCTGTTCCCCAGCATGCGAGACACGAACAGACCTTGCCGTTGCTCCCCCGCACCGTCCCTACCCCCGACCACCCGACAGGATAAAATGGAACAGACGCCGTGACCGACCCGACCCCACCGACCACAGGCGCCGCTCACATCTGAAGACACCCTCTCCTTGCCTATGCCGTTCGGCACGTCCAAGGGCCTAGGCCGTCGGCTCCTGGCGACAAGCGGGTTTTTAGCTTCGTGTACGACGACTCATTCGCTCACCTCTTTCATCATGGCGGCCAGCGCTTCACCACTTTGTCATTGCTGTTCTAGCATCTCCTCAGGCGCATCACCATTTCGCGCACATCTTCGTCACTTTCTTTCATTCACGATCGGCACGATCACGCGGTGGCCCCGGGTAATGCGACAAAGTCGATGCTGGCAGTGGCCCGGGAAAGAGCGCTCGCGCTAGGCCAGCGGTACTTACATAGAGAGATATAGCATAACGACAAGGGGAAAAAGGCATAACACACACACACGCGCACAACGCTGTGTGTGTGTGTTAATCCCCCCCCCCCCTAATCCCACTTCCCCAGTGCAGGGTAGCCAACCTGAACCCCTTTCTGGTTAACATCCCTGTCTTTCCCTCCTCCTCTTTATCTATCTTTATCTATCTATAGCATAGCGCGATCCGCGATCCGCTACCGTGATCCGCTACCGCGGGGCACCGCTGGGTACACGCTGATTGGTCTTGACGAGATTGGCGCGCACGCAGCTGACGGGCACGTGGCGCCATCTGGCGCCCTCAGTGCGATCTGCGCATGCGCAGTGGCGCCTCGCGGAAGCGAATCGTGGTATGCTATTGTTCTCTAATCTCTTGTCCATCGTTCAGCGCGCCTCCATCTTTGGCTAGCTGCCACGTAACATATATTTTTGAATGGTTCGAAGATTCCGGTGAAATGTTAAAATCTGTCTTTAATACGAACGTCGAAAGAGAATACACAGAGAATAAAACAATGTCTTCGAATCACTAAAGCTATCACATTGCAATAGGCATGCATCGGCATGAATCTAACAGCACCGAGCTTTACGTGTAAGAAAGGAGCCCGCATCTGCATCTAAATACAGTAATGAAACAGGAGAATTGAATCGCACTTTCATTTAACGAGTCACCTTCACAGTTAGGTTCCATTTCATAGCGGGTGCTCACAAGTGCTCACAGTGCCGTTCCATCATTCTTGTAACTTTGTTCTCTAAACTGGCGGGTGTTATGGAACCTAACATATGCAGCGAAAACTCAGTTTTCTTTTAAAGTACAAGGAAGAAAATCTGAAACTATTCTTGCTTTCATGCCTGCCAGCCGCCTACTTCTCCACATAGTTTGGATATATAAAATGGCTCCCTTGAAGGATTTTTTTCGCAGATAACGAGAGTTTTTCTTATCTTCATGAAGGCATTGCAACAAGAACTTTACCGCCCACAGGAAATATTATCTTTCGGACACCAAAGGTTATAGACACATGCAATGAAATATACCATGTGTGACGACCTCCCATAATGCGCAGGTCCACACGGGACGGAGAGGCAAAGAGACATCGTATGGCTCAGTTTAAACAAACAGATATATTCAATAATTATACATGATTATTGATTATACATCGGAGGCTGGGGAGTCCGAGCTTACGTGCCGACGACTTCATGGGGACGATGGAGGGGCTCCGGAGTTGAGCTCGAACGGTTGCTGGCAGAAGCTGCACGCCGTCGGGCTTCGGCGCTGAAGGCCCCCTTGGCGAACGATGTCGTCCTGAGCGTTTTCGCTTCCGTACTACTTGTCGATTTTTATATCCTCTTATCCCCACATTCCCTAGGGTGAGGACGCCCACGCTGGAGTGGAAGGGGCCTAGGGCTTTCACTTGGGCGCACAAACACACCACCGCACTTATGGTCTCGCCCCCGTCACGTGTTGAGTCCGAGGGAAAGAAGGTTGTCGTCGAGGTAGCGTCGGCTGTGGTAGACGGTCTCTGGCCCGCTGGCGGTTCCCGCGGGTCACCGACCTCCGTTCTCCATCAAATGACACTCGCCACTCAAGGCCGGAACGAGAGGTCACTAAAAGGCCGGGAAAGTGGTCCCTTGTCCTGGGATGAGCTCGGGAGGGTTGGTGATGATGCCCGCCGTCTTGTCACGGGGCCAGGCCCGCCGAAACGAGGCCCCTTGTCCCCGGCACAGTCACGGCAATTGGGGAAGATAACGCCCGTCTCCCCGCGGCGGCGGCGGCGGCGTTCGACACGTGCCGACGCGATGGAAAGGGGGTCCGGTTGTGCTTAAACCCCTTCGTTTTGGTCGTTCACTCTCAACGAGTATGGCTCGGTAATTGATGATGCCCGCCGTCTTGTCACGGGGCCAGGCCCGCCGAAACGAGGCCCTTCGTAGCACACACAAGGAACGTCACACATGTTTACAAGATTTTCGCCGCAATGGACTGCCAGAATGATACTTGTTTTATCACAAACAGTTCTTGCCAAGAAGAATGAACTCTAAAGTTCTTTTTGTTATGTTCTCTGTAAAAGTAAAGTTTGGTTATTCGGAGCAAAGTGAGAAGACATTTTTACATTCCTTGTGTCGCTATGGCTGCTTAATGCAAGCGCAGCAGTCACTATAAAACCAGGCTTTGCACAAGTTGTATGTTGTCCGCTCCAGCGCATTCAGCTGCTGACGCCTTCACTGATAAGTGTCGCCTGTGAGCATTTGTTAGCCTGTTGCCAAGGCAGACATGCCTAAATTAAACGCGGTGTAACTCGTGCTTGTTACTAGGCAAAGCATGATCATGACCAAGACAGGTTGGCAGCAAGAGTTGCATTTCAATTTCTTTTCGTGTCTGGCTTGTTATTTTTCCTTTTCTTTCCTTTTGCTGATGAAAAGCAAAGGAGGAGAAAATTTACTCCCGGTACCGAGACAGCGATGGTGTAACTCGGTTTCTCACGTGCGCGCTGTTTTTTCTTGTCAGTCTTTTATTGCTGAAGGCGCGTGTATATTTTTCGGCAATATTAAAAAGTATGCTGCTTAAGCTCACAAAGAAACGAGCCACAAATAACTCAAACATGCTTCAGAAAAGCAATTCATGTCTTGAAAAAACAACTATAAATATATGGAGATTATTCAATAAGATTTTGAGTTGGTTGTCAAGCTTCACCGATGGTGAATTTTTGTTGATGATTTTTCATTTCGGACGCTCTTCCATTTTCCTGAGACATGAAATGAGAAAGCCTGTGTACTTCTTAAGTTACTTCCGACCACACAGACGGCAGGCAGCATGGATGATATGGAGTGAGCCGTGGGATGCATCTGTGCTTGACAGTCGCATTTCGCAGACCATATTCTCCTTATTATTGCTTTCCTTTTCTGAGAATGGTCATCACGCTTGGATAGCAGCGCACAGTGTAACTTGTTTCTGGACAGAAATAAATGTACCTCTCCAGGACCCCTTCGCCCTACATGCTGGATTTATTTTTAAAGGGGTGGTGTGACCGGTTGGACTAACATTCTCCGGTCTGCTACTCTGCACTCGCGGAGTCGAGGAGATGACAAGACAGACGACAGAAAGAAATTGAAATTGAGCAGCAGCACTGTTAGATGCACTCTTGCAGCCTGCCTCCTGCGCTGATGATCATTTTTTCACTCATCTTTAGTGGCAAGCACGGGTTCAACCGCTTGTAAGATTAGCATAGCCGCCTTAGAAAGTAACGTATATACTCCGGCAACTGCCAGGCGTGTACTACTAATGAGCTGTTTCACAATACCTTTTTCGTTTGCTCGTCTCCGGGTATTTCTTTCGACTGACACACATGCGAACAAAGCAGAGCACTAGGAGGACGCGAGAGTAGAGGATACCACGCCGCTGGGTATTATTAAATGCTTGCTAAGCACGTCTGCAGGGAATGTGCCCCTCATGGCTTCTGCACACAATAGTGTCGTAACCGTTTCTACGCACGTGTAGATTCTAACACCCATAGTTACTCGCTACAGAAGCGCCCTAATTCTCTTTCTGTTCATCGCCTTCTTGCTAGAAAGAGTTCTGAAAATGTTGTTAAGGTTTCTCGAAGGAGTTGCTTCTATTGGATATGTGCTATGAGTACATGGTGCTCGCTGTGCTCCACGATGCCTTGTCTGCTTCTCTAAGAGATGCTATGGAATGCACCGGTGCTGTGGTGTTGCAAAGCTTTTAAGGTGCATATGCCAGTAAATAATGTTATAAGGGTGCTTGAATTTTGCCTTAGTGTGACGTTTGTCTCATTTGAGAAGAAATTCTTTGGCCAAAAACAACGAATCTGCATCGAATCCTTCGTAGCCCCGGTGTTTAAAACATATTTCTAACCTTTATTGACCGCGCCCTATAACTAAGTATAAAACAGAACGAAGTATTAAAAGTTTTCAGGTATGTTGAAAATTTTCTGATATTTTTAAACAATCTGAGCTACTGCTCCTACACAGATGCTGTAACTACTGTTCTGGAGAGGTTCAAAGAAAATGGGCAGGCGTTGATTTCCACCCATGAGCTCCCCTTGCGTGGGTGTTTGCAGTTTTTGGACTTTAGCGTTTACCTCGGACGAAGATCATCCATGTTGACAGTAAGCACCTCGGGAAGAAGCTGCTGTCTTATGTGTCGGCTAATTCAAAAACAGTGAAACGCGCAATTAACAGCCTTTGCCTTGAGTCAGCCCTCGTAAAACCGTGTCACCATATCATGCAAGCGACTTTTGGCAAGGAAGTACAATGGTTGGTTTCAGCAGGGTTCCAATGCTCCGACATCACAGCTGTTGCTGAAGCTCTTCTACGCAAAATCAGAGATGCCATGTTTCACTACCAATGCGAGCAAAGCAAAGTGTATATATTATATTATAATTGGTTTTGGGGGAAAGGAAATGGCGCAGTATCTGTCTCATATATATCGTTGAACACCTGAACCGCGCCGTAAGGGATGCGCTAAAGGAGGGAGTGAAAGAAGAAAGGAAGAGAGAGGTGCCGTAGTGGAGGGCTCCGGAATAATTTTGACCAACTGTGGATCTTTAACGTGTACTGACATCGCACAGCACACGGGCGCCTTAGCGTTTTTCCTTCATAAAAACGGAGCCGCCGGGGTCGGGTTCGAACCAGGGAACTCCGGATCAGTAGTCCAGCGCCCTAACCACTGAGCCACCGCGATGGGTTAAGCAAATTGAAAAAAATGAAAATTAGTATTGGGGAAAAGGAAACGGCGCAGTATCTGTCTTTACATCTTGGAGGACACCTGAACTACGCCCGTAAGGAAAGGAATAAAAGAGAGACTGAGAGAAGAAATAAAGAAATAGGCGCCTTAGTGGAGGGCTCCGGAATAATTTCGACCACCTGGGGATCATTAACGAGCACTGACATCGCACACCACAAGGGCGCATTTGCGTTTCGCCTCCACTGAAACGCTGCCGTCGCGGTCGATCCCGGTTACTCCGGATCAATAGTTGAGCGCCCTAACCACTGAGCCAACGCGGCGGGTTAGAGCAAAGAAAGCAAGCAGTGGCGGATAGTGGCGGAAAATTGGCGGATAGACATTCCGTGCAACTCGTGTTTTTGGCTGAACGAAAGCCTGCATAGCTCTGTACGAGCAATGCGAGTGAAGTAACAAAGAGCCGTTGGAGTAGAAAGCGTGGAAAACGGTTCGTGAAGTACTGTACGGTGTTGTGTATTGGATATTACTGGCCTGTGAAAAGACCTATGTGGGCCAAACGGGGCTTTGCGTTAATAACCATGCAGCTGAACGCTTGCGAGGGCTAAAACGAGCATGTAACGCTATGCATGTAACGTTTCGTAACGCTATGCAATCTGCAATGTGTGTCACCGAGCAGCAGAACATTCGCTGCAGGTAAAATGCTTGCAGTGCAGAAAGTGTGAACCACGGTTTCGGTTGCTACTATTTTTTTAACATCTGTATTGCTGCAATTCTGTGTTTTAAATCCATACATAGATATTTTTCACGCATTCCACTCCCTTTTGTAATGCCCCCAGGGGCCTTGAAGGTATTGAAATAAATGAATAACATAAATAAATATTTAAATAATTATAAATAAATAAAGAACTAGATAAATAAATGTTAGGGATGTTTTGGAAGCTTTTCACGTAAGAGAGGAAAAATCTGTGTAAGAGATAAGTCTGTGACCCTTGTTAAAATTGCGATGTCACATCTTTTACGGTTTGGTTGATTGTGCATGGGCTTCCTTTCTGCGCACGACATGTTTTTTTCTGTATTTTCTGGCTTCTCAGCGAATAAACGTAGATAAAGTGAGCGTTTGTCCAGCGTCGAACTTCTTTTGTGTTGGTCTTTGTAAGAGGCACTGTTCCCTATCTCAAGTAGTATGCACCATCTAGCCCAAATCGAAGTTCTAAGCGAGCCAAACGTGAGTCGGTTGTGAAGGCACCAGACAACGTCGGCTAGAGACTTAACGTGCACAGCGGTAAAATAAATTTGGTATACAAGTGTAGTAGAGAAAAACATTGTATACATATACTAGGATATTGAAAAATTAATGAAATGCATAAAAATAGTAATTCTGGAAATGCACAGCAAAAGCTGGTGGATTTGCCAGTGTAATAACCTTACGAGTAGTGTTGTGTACAACATGCTAAAGAAAGGTGGCAATGGCATAGACGACGAAACCATAGTAACAGCAGAATCAAAAACTTAGCAACCGCAATGCCAAGCTGTTAAAACAAAAATAAACTAAAATCAGTAAAAACGAAAAAAACGAGCTCATATTGGAACACTAGAAGCAAGCTCGGCTGCTACAATATTAGACGAAGACCTTCGTTGAAGTTATCATCCGAAGGCTCCAGGGCATGCGCCGATGGCAGACTAAAAGAAGATGACTTGATCCCCAGTAGTTCCTGTGGCTATGTGCAACGGGCAACCATTATATAGGCAAATAATAAGCGTGCACCACTACGAAAGACGTAATCGTTTTAAACGTAAGGAATGAAGAGGATTCTTGAGAAGGGACCCAGAGTACAGCTTTGAGCCTTCGAACGACAGGCATCAGTTGGTTGCCACGGTTAGAGGTGTCGCTGTCCGCCGATCCTAGGATTCCAAACCGAGTCTTGTCACTGAGGGAGTGGACTGCCATCTGCGACATGCCACGACAGCTAAAGGCATTCCTCTTTTTAGGAAGTCATATGAAAAGCGGCTTTATGGTGGCTATTCTCTTGCTCTTTTTGGATGTGTTTACGTTTATCCGGCATCAAAAGGCAGATTTATCAATGAGAAAATTTCTTACCTGTGGATTCAAACCCGTGACGCTCCCCGAATAGGACCGACGACCACCGTTGGGAGCTGCATGGCATGTGCAGCGCAACCTCCGAAATCCCCGTTGAAAATCGACAAAGGCTCGCATACCAGTACCCCCCCCCCACCCTCCACCCCCTGCACTTTGTGCTCCTCGCAATCTGGGCAGCCATTGCCGCCCTATCACACAGGTAACAAATCAGTCAGTCTTTACTGATTCACACGCTGCTTACTCAGAAAATCTTCGCCGTGCCTCAGAGAAAGCCAGCGTAATTTTATCAATGCTTTTTCGTCTAAAGTGAAAAGTCCAACACCGAAATGTAATGCATGGATATTATAGAACACTGGCAGCTACCGTTCAATACCGCCCCCTAGAATTAGGCACTGCCTAGTCATCAACATTATCTTGTCCAACTATGTGACGCTATCAGCTAGTATTCATGTTACTTTTTTCGGCTTCTTACTGCAGCATAACGCGTCAGCGACTCGGTGTTGTTTCCTTGGCAGTAATGCAGATGGCTGGTGAGAGGGGAAGTAGCGTCGAGTGTCAACCTCCCTTCATCTCGCCATCGGTAACGATAAGAACTGCTGTTGCTTCTGAAGAAGCAAACTTGTTAGACGTGCGCCACTTGCGGTTTCCGCTATTAGTTAACTATATCTTTTCTTTGATCGTTTTTATACAAGACAGCTTGAATCGCTCAACAGCGTCTCTATTCCACAGGTTTCCACATCCTTCTTCTTCTTCTGTGGTTGAAGGAAGGATGAAAAGTGGGAAGACACGGGCTTGTCTACTGGAGGGCTAGCCTCCACGCCCACTGCCGGCGTGTCGTAGAAGGAGGAGGGGAGGGGGGAGACTAAAAGGAGAGGGTAGGCGCGCAGCCACAGTGATCATGTCAGATGACATGTGCTGTCCCCTGAGGCCTATAGGCGGCCGCAGAGGCCGGTGGCCTCCAGGAAGGAGAGGAGGTGCCGGAAGGCCTTGGCAGGATGGTGACCGCCGGGGAAGAGAAGGTAGTCCGCTGAGCTGCAATCCACATCCTATAGGGGCGTCAGTGAGGTTTTATACCCGCATATATCACCTTGACTCCTTATTCTTCGCTCCTGATGAGCAAAAAAAGAAAGCATGGTAACCACTGTTCGTTTCTCTTTATCGTAATTTGAAGGCTATTGATTATTAAGTTGTTCTCCTGTATTGTGCTAATTTTATGCGTAAGTGCTGTCTACCATTCTTAAGGAGGCGTTTTTATGTGTTTTTCGGGATTTTTGGAATGCGGTGTGCCCCCTGGTTGTCAAAGGAACTCAATATTAACATTTTTCGCTTTCTCATCGCTGAACATTTGTTTGAAGGTCAATTTCTCAGGGTGTTTCGCATTATCACCTCAGTGGATGCGGGCCTGCTTTTCTTTTATAATTTTTGTCGTAATCATCTTAAGTATTAGACATATCTGCTTTCATAATGATTGCTGGGCGTGCCGTCAGTCCTTATTAGGCGCGTTTCATCCAATATCTCCTGCCAGTCCTGCCTTCCGGTCCTCCAATTACTTTCCGGGCAGCGAGCACTGATTCCATACGAGCACTCGATACCAGCACTGTGGCTTGCGGGGCACGCTAAACCCCAATGGGCGTCACGCCAAATACGATAAGGCATGGCTGTCGGCTGTTTTTTGTTTAACCTTTATATCGAAAGAGTAGCGGTAGCAATCAGATACTGTGCTTGTATTTCTGACGTTGGAGTGGTCCAGCACCTGTTATGGGTAGGTAACAAGTATTGTTGTTTGTCACGTTTTATCCTTGTAGTTTCTTGAGCTTACACAAGACGTACGAGAACTAGAGTGGATCCGGCCTTCGGCAATTGGGGGACGATTTTCTTTTCTATGCTTGGCCTGTGTCTCTGTGCTGTTTGTGTAGAGCGTGTTCCTTGGATTGTGTATCAGCTGCGCTAAATAAAATGCCAGGAGAAATCCATCATTTATAACAGAGCGCTGTGATTGACTATAACATTTTTTTGTTTAGCATCTTGAGTCCATCTAAACACGTTAGAAGATTGCACGGTAAGTGCAGAATGAGTGCTGCGGCCTGATGAAGGTGTATTTTCACCGCCATTGACAACATTTGGTCCTTTCTAATTCTTACACTTCATGAACGCTCACATTATTTACCAGAAGACACAGCTTACCACTGAAATGGAAGTCATTCATTTCTCAACTGCAGCACACCAAGCGAGGATGCACAAAGAATTTCCACGATTTTGTTTTGGTAAATTGTACCAGAGTGCATTAATATATTTTCCTGTTGTGAAGCTCTGCTGGAAGTTCTGCGCACAGAAATTGCCACTAGAGGCGCCAATGGCCGTCTAAGGGCTTAGGAGCGGCGCGGGCCATGGCGCCATATGGCATGCGCACGCAGCATGATAGCGCTGATCACTTTTTTAGAGCGGCAATAGGTGCAAGTATCCCCTGTGAAAGCGATTTTTGTGGAATTGTTTGACAACCAAAAACGCAGAGGGACGCCCCCGTTGCGGTGCTGCAGTGTTTAGGGCGCTCGGCTACTGATTCTGAGTACCCGGGTTCGAGCCCGACCGCGGCGGCCGCTTTTCGATGGAGGCGGTCAGTGCACGTTAAAGATCCCCAGGTAGTCAGAATTATACCCGGAGCCCTCCACTACGGCAGCTCTTTCTTTCTCTCTTTCTTTCCTTCCTCCTTTCTTTCACTCCCTCCTTCATCCCTTCCCTTACGGCGCAATTCAGGTGTCAGTCGAGATGCGAGAGAGATACGGCGCCATTTCCTTGACCCAAAAATCAATTTTCAATTTATATTAAGCCAAGTGGCGAAAACAAGCTAGGGAAAAAAGGTGTACAAGCAGCTATACATGAAAAGCAATAACACAATGCCCGAAATACCTGGAATAAGACCCGAAAGCTAACGCAGGGAACGACTACGCACGCATGCAGTATGCAAGCGTCTGGCATAATTATAAGCGGTTCGGAACCGTAGCGGTTCTTACTCTTGAACGTGAGTAGAACGATTTTCTTCTCTGAATGCAGAGATTTTTTGGAAGAGTTTGTGTGGCAGAGTCTCGCTAATTACGTACGATCCGGCTAGTGTAAAACAAGGCTTGGCGAAGGCACTTCGTGCTCTTTCCGTCTCATGCGCAGTGGCACATGCGACATTTCACTGGCGGCTGCAAAACAACTGCTACTGACCTGAAGTTTCTGAACTTCAATGCAGCTGGTTCAGCTGTATATTTTGCTGATGTAGGTAGTCTGTAATATGACGCTAAATAATTATTTCCTTACAGAATTTATTTTCGCCTCATCTGAGTTGTTGGCCATGGTCGGTCTTCGTATCTGGTGTGAAAAGTTTGTCGAGAGGTGGTCGAATAACCCGTGCGGCGTAATACTGGAGCTTTGGTATCTCACCCGTTCATTAACGATATCATTCAGGTTTTTTCGCAGACACGGGCATGCACGGAGTTCAATGAAAAATCCTTATTGTACTGGTACGGCATTTCTCTGTATGCCACATCAGCCAAGCACGAAGCTTATGCTCGGCATTCCTCACGCCATTCACGCATTTTACACCGGTCGGTACAAGCAAAATGAAAGGCGAAAACTAAGTGCCGATCTATAACTATATCCCTGACAGATAAAGCGACGGCCACCACGGCTATCATTTTCTCGGTGCCATTAGAGGACATGCAGTGCCAAAGCGCGCGGTCTCCCCTGCCAGAGTGCAAAGTGCTTCATTAGTGCGACGGCGATGCTTTGTCACCAGCGCATGTATTGAAGGAGTCCGATAAAACGATTTCAGGTGTTCCAGTCCTTACTAGATTACGCAGTTTCAGTGCAAACGTCCTGTGTATGCAATGTCTTTCAGGTTCGACAGACTGCCGCTGTCGAATTAATCTCTTCTCAAATTTATCTGAACGAATGGTTTAGGTTTGTGGGTCTTAGCGTCCCAAAGCGACTCAGGCTATGAGGGACGTCGCCGTGAAGGGCTCCGGAAATTTCGACCACCTGGTGTTCCTTGCCGTGCTCTGACATCGCATAGTACACGGGCCTCTAGAATTTCGCCTCTATAAATATTCGACCGCCGCGGACGGGGTCGAACCCACGTCTTTCTTCTCAGTAGCCAGGCACCATAAACACTGAGCCACCCTGGTGGCCTACATGAAAGATTGAAAATATCCAAACGAGGTGATAGAAAAGACTCTCTTGAAGCCCCGGGGCATTACTTGCGAAATCTTTTAAGTAGTTTTATTCATAAAGAACCGCGATTATTTGGGATAGATTTTGTTCCTCTTCTACTTCTTCCTGTATTGACGGTTAAGCCTTCGAATCAACTGATGACTTCCCGTGGCTGGGTTGTTCAAATATGCAGCGGATTCGAAAAAATGGGGTGTTTGCGTGTGTTGTTGGCGATGTAATGTGAATCACGAATGCACGCCCGTTCTTTACATTGCAGTAAAGGAAAAATGTAGAATCAGTTTCGGACTTCAAATCGACACAGATAATTCGTCTACGTCTGAAAAGGGCCCCAATAGGCTTGAAGCGCCAAATAAAGTCTTGTGTCTTAAAAGGCCATTGATGGTAGCACACCGTTTAAACACATTTCTGGCACTGACTCAGAAGCATGCGCACTGGAGAAAAGCCGAGAAGAATCTGTATATAGGAGTGTTTGATTTTGGTTTGAAGCTAAGCATTTTTTTTTTTCTTCTAACTCGCGCGAACGTGCACGGTGCCTTGAGGAAAATGTTTATATGTGATGACGGCCTGTCGCAATTTCTCACTTCTCAGGGCCTGTTTATTCCTCGCTGGAAGCCAAAATGATAAGACATCGTTCAATGAGTGAAGTAAGCTTCGTGTTTAGAAGTCAAGAATCTTCTGCTATGAATTGAGGGAGTTACAAGCGTTGCAAAGTAATCATGGACAAAATCTGTCCTCATAAGTTGGATGTGAGTTATAAACAACAGCAGCAAAGGCCGCGCAGGTACAATCGCGCAGGCACAAAGTAACAAAAAGAAAAAACCCGTTCGTGTCAGCAATTTTGCGAAGAATGCGACTCTCAGCGTCACTCACACAGTGGACTGAAATTCTCAAGGTGTGTAATAACTAGCTGTCGAGAAAACCAGAACAGTTTTGAGCGAGTCCCACATGC
The DNA here is from genome assembly GCF_052857255.1 of Amblyomma americanum. Lineage (NCBI taxonomy): Eukaryota > Metazoa > Arthropoda > Arachnida > Ixodida > Ixodidae > Amblyomma > Amblyomma americanum. The sequence continues at coordinate 100,074,583 of NC_135506.1, read as the reverse complement.
TCTAATAGTGTCTCTGTGCAAGAGAACGCCTTCTTAACTTTGTATAGGCCGAAACTACTGCACCTTGCGCTTGTCTAGATACTCAATGTGATTTTTTTATATATTTACCCTACCGAAGAGTTCACAACAAGATGCATTGGAAAATATATTCTCGAATCCTAACTGGCCTTATACAACCCTGGCCAGCCCATATTTATAATGACGCGAAATGCACAAAGAAAATAAAGTTCCAATCCCGGTTCCTAAAATGTGCCTGCCTAGTGGTTTTATATATAGTTAACTAATAAAACAAAATATCGCAAATACTGATATAATTTTCATGAACATAGATGTTGCCGCGAAGTTTTCGATGACGCTTTCATCATTCTCGAAATCTCATACCGGGAACAGAGCTGCAGGAAGACGAAGTTATCTGATTAGTACACCCATTTTTTTGTTCCACCTGCGGGGCACCATCCCGATGGCCTAATAAGGTGGCCTCCAGCGGTGAAAACCTGCGGGCCGTCCCAATCGATCGTCACTTTCTTGAGCAACAGCGAACAGTCCAACGATGACAGAGTAGTCAGCTCCTGTGTCCACCAAGGCAATTACCGTGCGATCGTCGATAACCACTTCAAGGTGGGTTGTTCGTATCCTAGCACTGCTCGTTGTTCTTGGGGTCAAGTCCCGACATCATCGGACGTGGACAGCGCGTGATGTCTTTGTATTCGACGTCATTGCGGCTCTGCTCAATAATACCTTTGTGGGATCCGCCGTCATTTCATGTCATCGTGGACGACATCTTCATCTTTTCGTAGCTAGGCAACCACACCTCCAAATGTTCCTGCTTTCAGTTTCCTTACGAGGGCTGGCGACATTCAACGGGTAGCGTTCCTTAGCTAAGGCTTGGCGATGCAGGTTGATCCTTGTCTCGGAGGCGAGTAATGCTGGGTTAAAAAACTCCAGTTAATTTCGGTTTCAACAACTACAGCACGCCATGGTGACTGAAGAACTGGTGCCTAAAAACGAATTACTCCTGTGCATGCAAGCACTGTCAAAGACTTAAGAGATGGCCGAATTGTCCGAGGCATAGGAAAACAATGTCGCTCTTTTTTAGCACGCGGAGGTTTTAATCCCACACGGGCATGAATTTTTCTTCCCCTGGATACCGTTGCCGTGACAACAATGCGATCCTTCTGAGGGTTTTCCCCTGGCCGTTGTGGGAGGGATTGGCGCTGCCGTCTGGATTGGCTGTACAATGGCCTGTATGAAAGTTTCCCACTCCTTGTAATGCCATGAAGCTTCGATGGTTGGTTCATGCTCAGAGCCTCCAGCACACTATCATTTTGTTTCGAAAGCGATATGTTACTAGGTTCATCTCGAATGATCGCAGCCACGTGAAACTGTTCTTGGTTAATCTAGATTGGTGTGGTTGTTTTTCGTGTTCTATCTAGAAAGTTCGATGTGAGCATTAAATTCAGCTCGGCAGAGAATACCGGTTACCCTGTCTTTCGACGAACGCCGAGCACGCTCGTTGCTATCTCCACCGCCAATTCGTTCCTTCTTCTGTGACCCGAAAGAAAATTTCCTTTGAAATCCTTCTGCTCTCAACCTGCTTTGCAAACTGCTGTCACCACCACGTGACAATATGCACATTTTATTATTTCAACCACAGCCACTTATTGGAACACCTAGCCCCTAACTTGAAGTATCGTTTTGCTGTTAGAATCCGTTTCATTTTGGTCACACTGAACATCACTACAACATGATACACTACAGAAAATTCCATAACTATCGCATGTATTTTACCGCCTGCTGTTACATCAAGAATCATATGCTCCATCCTTTCTTCCTCCACAGATGACGGGGAGGTTTTAACGCAGGCTTCAAAAATGTTGCCCAGCAGAGGACGAGGAAAGCAGAAAGAAAGGAGAGACATGAACGCACATTGGGCTGCTTTTTTCAAATCATGTCCCAACAACCCAGCCAAACTGCCACAGTTGCGACTGACGACGTTCTTGTTTCCCTCGTTCTTGAGGCCGGCATGCGTGCTTCAGCTACTCAAATGCAGAAAGCTGCAGCCAGAAAAAAATGCGACAAAATACAAAAAGTGTGAAACAAGGCTCTTTCGGCATTGAAGGCACTTGATTGCAAAGGTCCTCTCAAGAGCAGAGCAAACGATGGTACCGTAGAAAAAGGCTACAAGCGCCCGCACATAGCAACCACATCGTCTGCAAAATACCGCGAGGACCGTCGTAATTCCAAATCACTCGAGAAAGAGGGCAGAAGACTCCTAACAGCAAATAATGGCAACACAGGGATTACTTACCCTAGTGTTCAGCACATGTATTCAACTTGCGGGTTTATTCCTAGCAGGTAGCTTTGGTCATCTCCTCGTTAAGTTGGGTTTCTTCTAATGCGATTCCCAGACGTGCTCCCGAATGCTCGAAGCATAAACGTAGAAGAGAAAGGCTGGAGGCAGAGCGGCATTGTGCGCTTCGTATTGTCATTGCCATTTTCTGTGAAAAAATGTTCAAACACTCTGAATGTTTGTTTATGACAACCAGTTTTCTTAATAATTTCTGCTAGAGGGATGGAGTGCGTTGTGCTCACTGCATGCCTTGATTTGGTGCGATATTTTCGTAACAAAGGCCAAAATGAAAACAAAAATGGCTCTTCAGCAGTGCGCAGCCGCACATGGTACTGCTTATGAAGAGAAAACTCAACACACTTCAAGTGATTGCAGCCGTTTTGTTAAAAAACAGCGTCCTCGTGAAAAGCTTAGTTAGGAGTAATAATACTGAAAACTATTTTTACTGGCGTTCTTTGCAGCACCCCAACTCTACTAAGATATCAAACGCGATAAAAAAAAAAGTTCATTTGCTAAGCGGCTCCCATAGACGAAACATTATACGGCATGTGCCATCAGCTGAATCCTTTTGCGATCAGCACGGTAGATATTTCAAAACGTAAGGAGCCGACACGTTTCACGAAATCGTGATAGTTTATCCTGAAAATTCTGCCGATCGCTGCAGAAAACATTATCCTGACAGGAATAACATTCGCCTCCTGCGCTCTTTTATATTACATCGTGCATTTAGTGAATGCGTCGTTATTAGTCCACAGTTTTATCGATAAATCGAAGTCTAGTCGTTAAAGGACGATCTCTCCACACTGTA